>NW_028190621.1:0-600000 GCF_048542155.1 Nylanderia fulva | reverse complement strand
TTTCACAAGGCTTTACGAAAAAGTCTTTATTTAATAAAAATATAATAAATATATAACATATATTAAATACGTACAAATCTCCGAATGAGAGCTTTGCGTATATAATTAATAAAAGATTATTGTCTCAATATTTTCGTTCAGGAGGCAAGAGAGGAACGAAATATTTTTTCGCACAAAATTTACCCCCTGTGCAAAGTTCAAAATAAATAATTCCCTCGAATAATTTACGTCCGATCCGAAATCCGAAAGATCGTGAATTTCGCGGGTAGAAAGAGGAATGAAAGATTCAATGCCGCAATGCGAAGATTCAACGAAACGGAAACGCAGAGAGAGAGAGAGAGACGAAAGAAGGAGGGAGTGGACGAGACTTTTGCGCCGAAAGTGGAAAATTGCCAAAACGTCTGTTTTGAAGGTCCTTTTTCATCCTGGCGCGTTGAGAGAACACACGCTCCATCTCTCTCTTCTCGACATACGTACTTTGCGCACGAGACACGCTCATCTCATCTCGCATCAACACGAACAAACACACACACACACACACACACACACACTCGCGTACACGTATAACAACACGCACGCCCGTGTTTCGGGGTGGCGAATGCATAATACATGATCGCGGCACGCTGTAGGCGGTCGTGTTTAAGGATGTGTACGAAGAGCTGGAGGGGGATATAACGTCCAGAGCTTCCTTTTAGAGGAGAATGAGATTAGAGATTGGCGTGTGTGCGCGGCAGAAACGCTCTACGGCAATTTTCTTCGGAAAACATAACCTCGCGTGGGATTTTTGTGAAAAAAAAAAGAAGAAGAGACGCGAAGTCTCTATATCTCTCGAGAGCGGACTTAAAAATCGTTTGCATGGTTAATGCTAATAGAGTTTCTTTTGTGTTTCTGCCGGAGTGACACGAGGAGAGGGTGGGACCGTAATAAACACCCGACCGTGGTTGTATATATAGGGTGTATGTATAATAAACGCGCGCTGTGCTCGACTCGCATATTACGCGTCGTCGTGTAAGTAATTGTGCACCGGTAACAGGGCACGATTAATCACTCTAAGCTCAAATTTGCGACGTCGACCTCTTCCCTACCCTTGGCCCCCCTTAACCCCCTCGCTTGCATGACTCCCCCTCTTCTCGGCGTTCTTCGATCTTCTGGGGATCCTATGTTAAAGAGAAAGAAAGAGGAATCTTTTTTTTATTGCGGGAAAATCGTATCAATCTCGACCGGAAGTTTTTTCCTTCCAGGTTAGATCTCAAAAACAGACTAAAATGCTTAGATTTTTAAATTAAGGGGATGCCGGAGCGTTGGCCGAACTCCGACGGGTTAGCACCACACATATCTAAACATATGCACGTATACAACACATACGCGTAAAAATGTTTTTAATATATAACTTTTTTATTAGACTTGCAATCTCACTTTTAATTGTTTACTAATAATTCTTCATATTATCCTTACCGCGCATACTATATTTCATGCACAGACAGACTGCAGAACATTTTTAATTAAATAAGTATTATTACGAACCGACACAAAGCAGCCGATAACAAAACTGTAATTTTTGATTTTTATATGACTTATATATGCAAACATAGCTAGCGCGGTCCGTTTTTATAAGTACTTTAATCGTGGAAAAGGATTTATTGATCCAGTATAGTCAATAAAAAGTTATATAAAAAAAACTAAATATTCTCGCATTCGGTCGGTAAAAACATCATCCGGCATCCCCTTAAGGGGATTCTAAATGTTCTTGAGAAGTCTGTTGTTTTTTCCTGTTTTATCGACAAAATGTGAGGTTAGATAAAACTATAAATGTATTTATTGGCTATACGGATTGTTTTTGCTTAGAATTTATAATTCTGTAATTAAGATATACGAGAATATGCAGATTGATAAATCGTTTTCCTGTACAAAGTAAAGGATTAACATTAACAAAGGGCAATAAATAGATTTATACAATAGTTTATCTAACCTCACATTTTGTCGATAAAACAGGAAAAAACAACAGACTTCTCAAGGATGTTTCAGATTCCCTTAACTGGATAAAGATAAGATGAAAATGTATGAATTCATCTTACGAGGGAAGTTTTAGGCAACCCGGACATTCAAAAAATTCTGAAACTTTAATAATCATTTTTTGAAATTATTAATCTTCAAAAATTTGTTTTTAAATTTTTATTAACGTGATTAAATAAAGGTTTTCACTATAAAACTTATGTCTGAAACATTTTTTGACATTTTGAATAATTTTCGAGAAAAGCAAAAAGCCATTCTATTTATGAGAGGTAATTTCACTTCCGTAGACCGTAATTCGGCACGAAGAAAAAATAGTTTTGTGCTACAGATGAACTAATTTATTTGTACACAAAGTTTCAGAATTTTTTGAATTTTCGGGTTGCCTAACTTTCCTTGTCAAATAAGATGAAGATAATTTTCTTTCAAATAAATCTAGATAAAATTATATGACGATTTATCTAGATAATTTGTAAATAATATTACTTTTAAGATCACTTATGTAAACACAGTTATACAAAAATGTTAATTATAAAAGGGATATAGAAATATATTCATATTTTTATTTATAAGTTTTTCATTACTTACTGCTAGATAATTTAATAAAGATAACATTTTTTTCATCTAAGATGCAGATATTGATAATACATAATTTTATTATCTATATAAAGATAAGATGATGCCAACATTTCTAGATGGTTATCTATATAATTTTATTTAAATAACAGCAAACACTGATTACTTGAGGTGAAACACCTTTATTAAATTATTTCTATCCGACTGATTAAAAAGGAGGTCACCAGGTATCCGCATCGGTCATCATCCAGATTGTGACGTCAGACGTGAGGAAAATACGCGGGAATAATTCTCGCGCAATTTTTTACGTTCGTTCATAAATAAACTTTCCACTGAACACTGGAAAACCCGTAGTTTCTCGATGGTCCGTCAAGCAAGTTCGTGGAAAATGTATCATTAACGTGACAACATATAATATATCACACAAGTAAAAAGAGAGAGAGAGAATTATTTTTCAAAAATAACTAACAGAATTTTTTTACATGTACCGTATGAGTTTGAAAGTCGTTCCGAAATTGCGCTGTCGCATTTAATCGTTTTACACTTTTTTCCCTTTTTATGTCACGCGTCAGATTAGTGACAGAAATTTTGTAGCACATTTTAAAAGTTCGTTTTTCATCAAAACTAAAACGGTTCCGGTTGAGGGAAGGACATTAAGTTGTAAAAATCTTTCGCATGCATTTTCTCGCTTCTGACGTCACAGTCCAAGATGACGTTTTGCTATTGCCGACCCTTAAGAGGTTTAAAAATTTACGATGGCAAAGAAAGAGGAAGAAAGAGAAAGAGAAAGAGATCGCATCTTCAGCGAGAGCTAGTTAAAGTCGTGTTCACAGTATTTTGATCTCGCAAGTATTAGAATTTTAATGCAAAAAGTTAAAAGATAAAAAAAGCGATGATGGAAATTCACTAGCGGGACAAGAAAAGCGCATTTACGTGGCTTAAACGATTTCAAAACAAGTAATTATCAACTGTGGGAACTAACTGCACGCGCTTTTGATGTAACTTTAATTAGAGCACTATATGAAATTAATCGCGAACGAGGAATTGTTGCAATTTTAATGAGGGTTTTAGTAGGGACCAATGGGAGTTAAAAGTCTTCCATGAAAATATTATGCGCCATACACATAGAGTGAATCAAAATTCACATCTGCGTACGAGAAACGTATAAAAATCAATATAAATATCTTTGAGGTTCTATTTTTATAGATGTAAAAAATAATTTTAAAAACGTAATAAATATATCTAATAACATAATAATATTTATATTTACAAATGTATCATATATTTTTTATTTTAAACTTTTATTTATTTAAATAAATTATATATATATATATATATATATATATATATTACTATTTAATATAAATAAAATATAAAATATAAATATACATATAAATGCATTTATAAATAGTATAATTTATATATTTAATATATTAATATAACATGCATTAAAGAATAATTTATATATACTTATGTATTAATATAATTTATTATATAATATATTGAATATATATTCTCTAAAATTTGCAGAAAAAATATATTTATATTAGTATATATATATAATATATATAATTATATATTTTAATTAATATATATTGATACATATTAATTAATATATTAATATATATTAATTAATATATTAGAATAATTTATGTACTTAATATTAATATTAATATAACATGCATTAGAATAATTTATATATTTAATGTAATTAATATAATTTATTATATAATATATTGAATATATATTCTCTAAAATTTGTAGAAATAAAAATGTATTTATAAGAATATTAATTTAGATACATATAAAATATATGTATATAAAAATGATACATATAATAGACGCGGAGAAGAAAATGACGTCACGTTTCGAATGCGAATGTACTAAGATTATCAAGCAAACCAAGTCTCGCACGACCCATTTTTTCGCGTTAAATCGCGTTTCTCTCGCTTTTAATGATAACCGAGCACCAGCAGCCCCGAGGTTGAGAGAAGGAGATCGACGCGCTATATTACATTAAAGCGAAATACATTGTACCGCGCACAGGTAACGTAATTGAAAACGTGTCGGGTTGAAGCTGTTCGCGCGAGAAACCCCCGTGCCGCGATCATTTTTTCGCAACTTTTTAAACTTATAAAATTTAATTTCAAATCGCGAGAGGAGAGTCCGCCGGATGACGCGATGAATCGCGTCTCGTTAAAAACCGACCGCGCTAAGAGAATGTAGGAATTAATCGCGGGTCTCTCGCTCTCTTCTCTGTAATCGCGTTCGAAAAAACGGCGCGAAGAGATGAGGGAACGATTGTTCGCGCGAATTTTATTTTTCGCGAAAAATGTCGCGTGCGAAACCACGCGGACGAGATAAGTTTTTTTTTTTAGGCCGTCCGATATTCGAACGTCGTAACGCTAAAATTTAATCGGCCCGAAACTTTATCGAGCGTTAAGCCAAATTTCATTGGCGTTCGATCTCGCAAACGATCTCGGGAACTCGTTCTATGCGTTTAGATAATCCATGGATGAGAAAAAAAGTAAAAAGAAAACACCGCCGGAACGAAAGTGCGATATATATTTGTCGTTGGAACTAGATAATAAGATTCGATAGAGAGTTAACAACGTTTGACATGTACTATTTGGGTTGATTTATTTAAAAATTCCATTTTACTTGACAAATTGAATTTTTAGAATTATTTTATAATTATAAAAATTTTATAATTCTTGCTTTACAATTATTTTATCATTATTTTTATAAAGAGTTTCTTTTGTTTTACTTAACAAACTAAATAATTAGTTTTAAATTATTTAAAATAAATTTGATATAATGTTGAATAGAGATTTATAAATAAGTTCTGTTTTACTTAACAAATTTTTATAATTATTCTATAATTCTATCTTTTGTCTTATTTTATTTATTTTATAAATACTATTTCATAATTTTTATAATAATTTTTAAGATTATTTACAATAAACTTGGTATAATAGATAATTGTAGATAATATTGGGTAGGTAAATTTATTAATTTTATTTATTAAACTAAATTTTTATAATTATTATATAATTAACTATTTTATAATGTCTTGTTACAACTTGCACAACTTGTTCCTATTTAAATGATAATTTGTTAATTTCTTCCTTGAAAAATTTTAAGACTTTGATACAAAAAAATTTTTATTTTATCGATCTCAGTATCATTGTATAAAAATTTTTTTTATTTAATCGAGAACTCTAGGATTTTTTTCTAGGTTATTTTAGACGAATGTGATCGAGCGTCGCTCTATAACAAAATCACATTTTTGCGATTGATGAGGGGGGGCTGATTGCTTTTTCCTTTTTGCAATTTTTCTTGCACTGGTTATAGTTGTTGTACGTTATGCATTTACTGCAATTGTTTTTCTATTTGTTTTTCTATTTAAAATTTATTTCTCAGATGAAGCGATTCAATAATTATTTTTAATTCAGCAAAACTTATTTATTAATCAACTTAATAAATATTGATTCGCTTAATGGGATTCTTTTTCGTTAAAGTTAGTCTGGATAATGACGAAGAATAATCGAAGCATACATTAAAATCGAGAACCATATAAAATAAAGATAAACCGGGAGAAAAAAGGGGAAAAAGAGGGAGAGGTGAATTTTGGAGGAAGGAGAGAAAAATGACGAGAGTAATTAGTATCGCTACATTTGCGACGGAGAGGATGACCGATCAGCATGAAAGTTTGGGCTGCGAAAGAAAAAGTTTCACATCTCGAGTCGAGAAGTCGAGCAGAGGGGAGATAAAATTTTCCGAACCCCCTCCCTCGGGAAAATCGCGGTCGCGCACGATTGAAATTCATTCTGGAGAGTTCATTCTCCCTTTTCCTCATTTGCAATCGGGTCGTTCGCGAGTAATTTATATATTTCACGCGTTTCTCCCATTGTAAGTTTCCCGATTCATTTTTTAACGCGATATATATAATATATATGTATATATATACAGGGTGGTTCAAAAGTTGAGCAACGGACAATTATTTCTGAAAATAGTGGTCCTATTTTTAATAATTAAATATTAAATACAAATATAGGGCTCAAAATATGCCATTGTTCTGTTTTACCGACTTTAAGTTAGGTTAGGTTCACTTTTTATTGAATATACAGATTAAAAAACCCTCCACAATGTACTGATAATAATAAATGGAGAGCGCTATTCTTTCATGTCATCTCTATTGAAAGCGCCATATTTTGTGCACAAATAAACTGCAGAATTTTTGTATTAAATAAGTATTGTTATGAGCTGATGCAAGAGGCCGATAAAAAATTGTAATTTTTTAACTTTTATTGGTTTTTATACGAAATTACAGCGCTTTCCGTTCATAATTATCAGTACTTTAATTGTGGAGAAGGATTTTTCAATCTGTATAGCCAATAAAAAGGAAAGCCTTGAACTCAAAGTCGGTAAAACAGACATAGTTAGCATCCTCTTAGTGGTGACCTTGACTTTTACCTAGGGGTCAAATTTAGAGGTCATTTTAAGGTCTACTTTATTTTTTTAAATAGAACCCTCTATTTTTCATTGCATATTCTTATCTTTCCAAAGAACTATAATAAAACATTTTTTCATTAAGTACTTTTTTTGAGTTATAAAGGTCTAAAGTTAACAATTTTTTTAAAATGACCTCTGACCCATAGGTCAAAGTCAAGATCACCATCAAGTGCTTTATTTTAAGTCCTACATCTTTTGTATTTAACATTTTTTCACAGGACCACTATTTTAGAGATAATTGGCCGTTGTGAGACTTTTGAACTATCCTGTATAATATAATAGCTGCTCTTGCGCGCATGCGCAGCTCCGTTTTATGCATGTCGCACATTGTAAAAAGCGTGCAAACGCAAATGCGCAAAGGAAACTGTTGTGCGCGACGGTCACATTATATATTAACGGGTGTTGTATAGCTTCTGGAATATCGTGCATTAAATTTTCTACGAGATGAATAACAATCCAATTATTGGCTTGAGTTACGGCAGTGATAATGATGATAGCGTGATATCGATTTTCATTGCTATCAATTACAATTTATTGGATATACAGCGCGAGTAATACGGATATAATATGCCCGCAACCATACATACGTATGTATATATGGCATAAATGATCGATCGATTGTTACCTCGTAACAAGGAGTGACAGTATCCCTGTCAAAAAAAATGTATTTTGCGTCCCGAAACGGAATAACCTTTTAATGGTCATCGCTTATTGGATATCGTCGTGTGAAACTAATAAAACGTTTGCGTTGTTTCGTGAAATAAAACCATCATCTATTAACCCTTCTGTCAACCAGGTACCCCGGTATTCCAAAAGCAACTTTAAATTTAAAAAATGTGCGCTGAAACATTTTTCTCTGCCCGAAATAAAATACAAAGGCAAAATCAAGTATGAAAAAGAGCTAATAAGAGCCCTTTTAAAATAATTAGGAAGGAATTTAAAAACAAGCTTGCTGCGCTTAATATTTGAACTTGGCTTTTATGTTAATAAATATTTTTACTTGATAAAAACATTTACACTTGATTCTCTATTGATATATCAGAGCCTTTTTAATTTATTATTTTAAAATACAAAACATTTGCGTTTTGTAAAATAAAATAATCATCTGTTAATCTTTCTGTCAACCAGGTACCTAAAAGCAACTTTAAATGTTAAAAATGTGTGCTGGCACATTTTTCTCTGCCCGAAACAAAATATAAAAGCAAAATCAAGTATGAAAAAGGCTAATAAAAGCCATTTTAAAATAATTAGTCAATATAATTAGAATGGAATTTAAAAATAAATTACGCCTAATATTTGAGCCTGATTCTAATTAATTTTTTTATATAATTTTGTATTTATATATCGGAACCTTTCAATTTCTTATTTTAAAATTAATTTACTATTTTTATTATTTTAAAATTGATTTACTATTTTAATTTATTATTTTAAAATTGATTTACTATTTTAATTTATTATTTTAAAATACAAAAAAACCTCTGTATCCGGAAAATTCTTAATAACGGGAAAAAATATTTGATACAAAAAGAAATTGTCACAGTGGAATGTGTCAAAAATTTGTACCCATACATTGACAGAAAGATGAAAAATTATGTGTCTACAGAAGAATTAAAATATGACTAAAGCACAATCTTTTTCCTCCGCTCTTTCTGTTTATAAGTAATGCACTGAAAAAAAAAAAATATTAACTTGACTACAGTTTTGTTAGACTTAATATTATATTATATTTAATTTAAATATTTCTATAATTTAATTTAAATATATTTCCGTTCTTATCTTTAATTTAAATATTTCTGCTCAACTAACAAAATAATATTTAGTCGAACGATTTAGTCAAGTAGAACAATTTTTTCTTTCAGTGTGCATTTTGCGCGCGCCATCGAGCATTCGAGAAATAAACGCGATACCTTACATAGTCTCGTACATAACCTAACGTTATACGCGGGAGCCTCTCCGACACGTTTGATGTCAAGTACTTCGCGAACGTGTCAACACGACGGTTGTTAGTTATCCCTTATTTGTCGTACGGTCGCGAAATTACTCCGGGCGCAAATTAGTATCCATTTCCGTTTAAACAGAAGGGTCGCTTAATTGATTTAATTGCAAGCATTCCACGTGACCCGCGCGTCGCGAATGCGCGACCCTCCTCCCCCTTCAACTCCTCGTTGCAATGTAACAACGCAACAATTATTCATTATTTCGCCTGCCGTTAGCTACCGCGCTGCCGAATCGTTTATGGCCGCGTAATTACTCCGAGCGCGTGAATTAATATCCTGCTCGGTCGCGCATGCGCGGATTAAACGCGAGGGAGAGATTAATAATCAGCGCCGAAGTCTCGAAGACTCCGCGATCGATTCTGGTCCGTTTATTGATTAATCGTCACCTCCCGGAAGGAGATCCCTATATACGTAGTATATCTTTTAACCCGGTTAAAAGGATGCTGGAGTAGTTTTGTGTTATCGATCGAAAAGTGAGGTTAGATATTCGATTATAAATATATTTATTCGCTATACGGATTGTTTATTACCTAAAATTGTAAGCTAGCGCGGTTTGTTAATATTAATACTTTAATTGTGGAAAAGGATTTATCAGTTTGTATAGCCAATCAAAATATAAACAAAATGGAATAATAATATTTTGATTTTTTTGTTTATATTTTAATTGGCTATACAGATTGATAAATTCTTTTTCACAATTAAGGTATTGAAGTATTAACAAACTGCGTTAGCTTATAATTTCCGGTAATAAGCAATTTGTATAGCCAATAAATAGATTTATAGTCAAATCTAACCTCACTTTTCGATCGATGAAATATATAACTAATCCAGACTCCCTTTAACTTCCGGTCCGCTTCATACATCGCGCTTGCACGTCTATATTAACCGATATATTCTCAATACCGGGAGATTCGCGATCGGACGCGGGCGAACGCATTGTTTATAACCTAAAACCTAAAATTATAAGCTAGCTCGGTTTATTAATGTTAATACTTTAATTGTGGAAAAGGATTTAACAATCTGTATAACCAATCAAAATCTAAACAAAAAAATCAAAATATTATTATTCTTTTTTCTTTATATTTTGATTGGCTATACAGACTGATAAATCCTTTTCCACAATTGAAGTATTAACAAACCGCGTTAGCTTATAATAAACAATTTGTATAACCAATAAATAGATTTATAGTCGAATCTAACTTCACTTTTCGATCGATAAAATATATAACTAATCCAGAATCCTCTTAACTTCCGGTTTGCTTTATACATCGCGCTCGCACGTCTATATTAACCGATATATTCTCAATACCGGGAGATTCGCGATCGGACGCGAAAAAAAAAGAGTTCATACGCGTCCGCGCGTGAGTTATCTATCACGCGAATAAAAGCCGCGGTCGCGATGATACGTCAACCTAGCGAATCATTATTATCCATCATGCCGGGCGAAAGATTTCAGCCGACATTACACGTCGAATCCATCTATCATTATCATCTATCAAGCGGCGAAGAATTCAGCTGTCGAGAGGGAAGGAAGGACGACAGCCGGACAGAGCGAGCGGAATAGATAAATATCGGGTGACTCATTAGTACGCGCGGACATAAGTGTCGTTCGTTAGGCCTAATTGCCTCGTCGAAGTAATTTAACACTATACCGGAGAAGGCTGTCTTTTACACATGTGGCGTTTTATCTTTCAATTTATTTTTCCCGAAAAAAATGTTATTTCTCGCCGTCCCCTAATCGATCGATGTTGAAGAGACGAGATGTCCCAAGCGGAGAGCAATTTAATTTGTGCGTCGAAATCGTCACTCGATTTTTCCGAACGTCTATCAACAGCTATATTAATCGACATTACCGGAATCAAGATATCAATTATCACGTGACATTCAGGTCTCATCCCTAGGACATGTCCGAAAGATATTCAGAGGATATTCTCAGGATGTTCTCTGAACGTCTTCGGGATATGTGTGTTGTTAGGGACGTAAAAGTTTTTTTTTTCAATTATACACGCAATCTCGGAGAAAATAATTCTTTACCCTTTCTAAAAGAGGCCGTCGACACTTAGTGCAGGGTGAATTGACGACGGTAAGTTTTAATGGCATAAGTCCTCCATGAAGTTTGTATGGAAAGCATTTTCGTAATTTGTACTCGCAATAAACTGCTATATATTCCGTATAATATGCACGTATATTATATGTATATTCATGGGGAATATTAACGCTATACTCTCTCTCTCTCCTCGACTGTATACGGTGACTAATTGTAAACGGAACTGCTGCGCGCGATATAATCGGTTTCCAGTTGATTTGAGAATTAGATCGCTAGGAGATAGATGTTTCGCGCTGCCTCATCGAGCCTTTTGTATCACGATTCTGTCTCGGCTTTGTGACGAGGAAATCAAACAAGTCGTCAATAAATTCTGCGCTACACGTGCACGACACGTTAACCATGTGTCGCTTGTCCCTGGAGATCATTTGACTATAAGAGAGTCGAAGATTTTTACCAACTTCTAAGCTGTCAACTGATGCGGTGAAAAATGACAGATGCCTTTAAATGCATTATAATGCGAGAAAAATTAATTCTTTGCGTTTAATTATCTGTTTTCAAACATAATTTCATTGCAAATAAGTATATGTAATTATTTCTTTGCAAACAAATATCAATAAATAAAAGAGAATAAAAAGCACACGTAAAAACATCATTTTATAATTATTTTAAACAAATAAATAAAGGAAAGAAAAAACCACATACATAAAAACGCTTTGTTCTAGATTCTCGATTAAATTTTGTTTTTAATAATAAATAATTATTTATAAACAAATAAATACAGGAATAAAGAGTACACATAAAAACACCATTTTATTTTTAATAAAACTTTGTATTATATAATAAACAATTATTTGCAAACGAATAAACAAATAAAGGAAAATAAAGAGCACTCTCTGTTCTAAATAAAATTTTATTTTAAATAATAAATAAGTCAGTAACTTTATGTTAATAAAAGGAAAGAGTATAAAGTATAATAAAGAAGAATAAAGCACACTTCGTTCTTCTTTATTACACTTTATACTCTTATCTTTTCTTTTATTAACACAAAGTTAGTGACTTATCTCTTTAAAACCAAGTTTTATTTAAAACAAAGTGTGCATTTATACATATTTTTTGTTCTCCCTTATTTGTTTATTTCTATAATAATCGAACGTATTTCTCGCATTATAATGCATTTAAAAATGTATTTATTTTGTATTACTTATTTATTATTGTGTATTAATATTATTTATTTTTACAAAAACCATATTTTTTGTGTGATTATTGTAAAAATAAATATTAATAATATTAATAAATTTATTATTATTTATTAATTATTAATTATTATTATTATTTATGAATATTTATTTTTATAGAACCCACGAAAAAGTTTTAAATAAAATAAAAAAACCTTACGTTTATGAACCCAAGGTTAATGACTTAATTATTATTTCAAACTTTCATGCGATTTTTGCAGAGAGAGATAAATATTTTTACAAAGAAATATCATTATAAATGCATATTCATACATTCACGCTTAAAAAAAAAGCATCGATAACATGCTTTCGCGCTGTTTCGAAATACAAATCTCTCGACTTCGGGACGGAGTTACCACAATATTTCACATGTCGTACGACGAATTCGTCGAACGCACTGATTGGTTATCTGACGAAGAACTTCTGGATATCGTAAAAATTTTTCGAGAAAAGGCCAATAAGTTCCCTCAAGAGACAACCAATAAGTCGCGTTGGAAAAATTTCTCGCGCGACACGTAAAATATTAGCCTTATTTCGTCGCGTTCGACAAAGCTTTCTCTCCCTCTCGATGCGAGAATTATACCGGAAGAATGAGGGCATTTTAACTCGACATAATACTTGTTTCCCTCTCTCTTTCTATCCCTGTTCTCGCTTTACAAATCAAGAGTTCAATAGTTTCAGCGCAGCGAATTCTCCTGCCGGAGAATTAAAGGCGCTTATCGCGCATGTTGAAAGAAACTGTATATATCGGGTGCAAATCACGTTCACGTCCACATCGCTAAATATTCCGGATATCTGCCGGCTGTTTCATCGATACTGTAATTTCCTGCCGACGAGTATCGCGTGTTGCCAATCGTAACATTATTCGCGTATATCGGATGAGCCAGACCTTACGGAAGGTATTCGTGTGGATGTACCAATTAACCCTTCTGTCAATGCATAATTTTTCACTTTTCCATCAATGTAATGAGTGCTCGGTTACTAATTGCGTGTTTTCGACACATTTGCACTGTCATCATTTCTTTATTTCCAAATACAAAGGGTCCATTGTGTTTTTAAATTTTAATAAATTTATTTCAAAATAATTAATTAATTAAAATTTGATAAATTACTTGTAAAGTAATAACCCATACAGTACAAAATATTATGTTTTAAAAAAATATTTCTAAATATTTCTATACAATAACGATATAAAACTATAAGGTCACCAGACGATAATTAAAAAATGGTAATGATTTAATCGACCAACTCTGGCAAATAAGTAATTTTATTGAATTTTACTACGTTTCGGCCGTGGGTTTCGGCCCTTATCAAGTGCTGTAATATAACATTAACAATTATGGGTAAAGAAAAATAATTAAATATATAGAAACCCACCGCCGAAACGTTGTGAAATTCAATAAAATTACTTATTTGCCAGAGTTGGTCGATTAAATCATTACCATTTCTATACAATATTGTATAAACATTTAAAAATGGTTTTAGGAATATTTTTAGATAATTAAAACATTTTTTGTGATAACATTTTTAGAATATTTTAAAAATCTTTTAAAAATATTTTTAAAAATGTTCTTCTTTATCGCTCAGATAATACTTTCTTAAATATTTGATACATATTTTTAAAGTATTAGTTTAAATATATAAATATATTCAAAAATATTTTTTAAACATAAAAAAGCGGACATAGAAACATTTTAAAAATATTTTTGAGAATTATTTTATCCTTTAAGATATATTTTTAAAAGATTTTAAAAATATTTTGTGCTGTATGGGAAATTAAAATTAATAAATTATTTTTAAAGTAATAAATTAAAAAGGCTCTGATATATATAAATATTGTAAGAAATGAATACTCGGTTACTAATTGCGTGTTTTCGACACATTTGCACTGTGATCATTTCATTTCCAAATACAAAAGTCCATTGTTTTTTTAAAATTTTAATAAATTAATTTCAAAATAATAAATTAAAAAATAAATTAAAGTAATAAATTAAAATTAATAAATTATTTTTGAAGCTCTGATATACATACATAAGAAATAAAACTTGATTTTAAATTGTTCTCTAATTATTTTTAAATAATTGAAGAGTCACAATAATTAGATAGAAATTTAAAAACAAGTTTTTAGTCCTTTTCATACTCTGATTTTGTTTTCCAACACATTTTTAACATTTAAAGTTGCTTCGGGTTTGTTGACAGAAGGCTTAAACCAAACTTATACCAGACATAGCATAGCTCTATTCACGGACACTCGCGAGAATCGCCATTAAATTATATCGCAAACGTTTACTTTATACGCACGATTACTCGCACGATGTTCATCGACGTAGCGCGATATCGTTTCCTAATTAATTTGCGGATCATAACGCGAGAGCATCGTATACCGACACTTCAACATCGAGTTCAGACATGCAATGTTACGTGCGTTAACGTTGATTTTATGATCTTGTCACCGTGTCGCTTATGTTAGACAACGTGCGGACGAGCTGTGTACAACAGAATTCGATTAAAGCTCTGATCATCAAATTAATCCAAAGTACCGAAGAGAAGATATTTAGATATCTATATATACTCATTTATTTCTTTATAGTTTATATATAAAAAAGATGTGTTTTATATGGGTGTATATATATAGTAGTATATATCTGTTGGCTTTTTTTTGTACAGTTTAGCTCTTTTACAAAAAAGCTTAGGTTTTTAACAAAGCAATCCATATTTGACGTTTTGTAAAAAAATTAGGCTTTCTATAAAAAGTGGTTTTATAAAGGTCTGCAACATATATCTAACCTATATATATATATATATATATATATATATATATATATATGTACACATACACGCAAACATAAATATACATATATTAATATATCTAATATATAGATAATTCTAATTATAATTGTAATTCAAATTATATTCTATAGAATTATATAATTCTATATAATATAATTTGAATTTCAATTAAAATTAGAATTATCTGTATATACATACATATATGTATAATAGAAATATATATTTATATTTTTTTCTCATTTCGTTTAATCTAATCGAATATAATTACGTACGTAAAACGAATTGTTCTTTTATGATATTATTTTTTAATATTATTCTCTAATATTTTAATTATTCTTTTCTTTTATATTATAATTATAATTCTTAATTATAATTTTTTGCTAATAAAATATTGATATTAAAATTGCAATACATGTATAAAAATTATTAGTACAATGCATAAAAATATATTAATTATGCAATGCATAAAAGTTCAAATCTTTAATAGAAAATGCGAACAAAAAATAGATAAGAATCTTCCACAAGAGAATCTTTCGATCAAAATACCTACGCTTTCGGACTCGCGCGTCTCTGTATGTTCACCACGCTGCACATCTCGCGCGAGACTAATCGTCTTGGCTTTATTCTTAGCTGCAAAGGATCTTCTTCGACAGGTGGCGACACGCTGCCCAGAGTCTTGCGATTAGTGATAGACATCAGTTTTGCGCGAGACATACAGCGTGGTAGACATGTGGAGATGCGCAAGTCTAATGAAAGCGCACGTATTTTGATCGTAAAATTTTTGTAGATAATTCTATTTTTTTGTTTGCATTTTCTATTAAAGATTTTAATGTTAAATTATATTAATATTTTTACGCATGCATTGCACGATAATAATTTTTTTTTTATTGCAATTTTTAATATTTTATTATCAAAGAATAATATAACTTTTGCGCGTAATTAAATAATTTAATTATATTTGATTAAATGCAATAAACAAGATATATTATATATAAAGAGAATTGTTTGTCAAATTTTGCCGCAAAATTCACTACCAATTTTATGTTTGATAATAAATCAAAAATTACCATGCTGCATGTTAAAATTATCATGAACGATTAAGCTGGATTAAAAATATAATACTGCATTGGAGAATTTATATAAAATATTTTATATATTCATCATTTTCTTGGCATCTCTTTTATTTGAAACACTTAAAGAATCATAAGTTTTTAATATAGTTTTTAATATATTTTAAAATTATTATTGAAATTTTATTATTTATTTTAGTAAAATTAATCAAATATTTCATATCCTATTATGGTAAATATATTAATTAGAGAAACTCTTATGAAATTTTTCTAATATCATATTTTTCCACGATTACCATGAATTTCAGGATAAATTCTAACAGAAAAATCTCTCTGCGTGTATATATATATAATTTTTTATAATTTTTTATGCTTTAAAATTCTATATAATTATAATCATATTTATAGATTTCTATATATTCTGTATTAATAATTCTATATTTTTTTATATACATTTTGTTAATTTTATATACACACGTAATACAAAAAACATCTAGAAAAAGATTCAAAATAATTTATTATTATGATATATTATAAATTTATATAAAAGCATGGCATAAATGTACAAAACAATAGTGCTGCATACATATTAAAAGCGTGCATGCTTTTATGTAAATTTATCTAGAGGAATCTATTCAACAATAGAATAGAAGTGCAGTGGACCTTTGACTTTTTGTGACCCGACGATTGTTTTGTTTCTTATGCAACTACGGAGAATTAATTTTGATTAATAATTCTCATTATATTTAAAAGTATAATTTGAGCCAGAGAATTAAATTAATTATTTTACTTGAAAGTCTTCTTTAATTTGGAAGTTATGGTGAGAGTTATATTATACGTTACTTGAATTTTGGTTATATTATTTGAAGAAGTGTTATATGTAATAAAAAAATTTTAATAATAAAAATCGCGAGACCTAGGACATATTAGAGGAGAATTGACTTAATACGGATCACATCGTACTGGCTTAACCAACGTTTCACTATGTTTTAACTAATTATGACTGAAGAGACGCAAGTAAGCGTCGAAACGTCTCATTGTAAAGTAGATTTATACGATTTTGATATAAAGTTTAAAAATATATAGGTTTGACATCAATTCACATAGCTCGTAATAGGCTCATGTTGTTTCATTATCTCTAATTTATAAATTAATTATGACATAAACACAAGTTGAGTATCAATTTGTATTAATATTATAATTCCCTAAATAATAATTCTCTAAATAAACATATAACACAAAGTGAAAGAGAAATAGAGAGAACGATAAGCATAAAATGTGAACGCAAACATACGTGAGAACAAGCACATATTATATTATACCGTCCGACCGCAGTCGAAACGTCAACTTCCTTGGGGCCCCATATCTAGGGGCAGCGCCCACATGTTGGGCCCCACGCCCACGAATGAATCCGGTACCACACCGCGAAATCGAACATTTGGGACCGCCGCGGACGTCCTTGTTCGGCATAAGCGACGCGACCGGTTCTAGCTTGAATAATTCGTGATCAACAATCGAGGAGAGATTCGAGACCGAAGGCGATATATGTAGAGGGGGCTCGCGCGGGCCCCCTTACGAATCGAGTGTGCTCCGAGCAACGCGGCGTGATATCCGACATCGAGAGAAAAAAAGAAAGAGGATCCCACTCGCCGTTTCGTTCCCTTCTTCTCGTTCCGTCCTCTTCTTAATCGTCCTGTCTAAAGGGGGCGCTCGCCGCCCACGCAGCGTGAGATGTCGAACCCCAATCCTGTGTTATGCTAATAACACGCCGACGGAGAGCACATCAGGGGTCGATATACTAACTGTGAGTCCGGATAAGATAAGGTGAATCCTCGCCACGGCGGAATGGGGGGCCCGCCTTGTCCCCCCGGTAATTAAGGTATATCCGTATCGCGGAACCAGACCATCTTTTCCTTAATCCTCTTTTTCCTCTTCTTCTTCTTTTGCTCGCTCGAGGGGGGCTTCGCTGAGTCCCCTCGCGGATTAGTGTCGCGGAATGCGAATCGAAGCATTAAGGCGATATCTTAATTGGGGTGGTCGCGGATTTACGCTTCGTGGCTTTCGAAGGGAGAAAGAAAAAATGTGTCCGCGTGTTAATTAGAGAATCGCTGCGTCTTCGAATTTCTTTTTTTTTTTTTTTTTTGATCGGATTAAAATGATTATTCGAAGCGGATGAAAGTTTGAAAAGAGATCCGAAGGGTAGATTAGCGGACGGGTAATCGTGGATTTTGGGACCGGATGTATCGAATCGCGTACGTAATCGCGTATCGTTTAAATTCCGCGCCCGCACATTTCGAAAATAATTACGGAAACGCAATAATACGTACGCGCGCGATAATAATTCTGACAATTATAACAATATATGATAATGATGTGATAATAATTGTTATTAAAACGATTGCGCACAGAGGATATAAATTGAATAATCTATATTTTCAGCCAGCATGAGTTGATAATATGTGTACCTCGCGATTAGAAGAGCAATTGAAAATGTTGTAATTCCTTATAATTCTCATTAAAGCTGTTTGTTCTACTCTTAAAATGGTTGCGTTGTTAAATGGGATGTTGGATGTTATGGATGACGCATCTATCATCTATTTTAAAAAGATTAATTAAAATATAAGGACATCAGAGTGTCTATTCCCTGGAAAAGCCAAAAAACCGGGAATTCTGTCTTTAAACTTCTTCTTGTTTATATAAATATTGAAAAATAGTGGAATTTTCACGAAATTTCATTGTCACAAAAAAAATGTTTAAAAATTGTATCTTTAATAATTTTACTCTTATCTAGCACTTAAAATAGATGTTTTACATATCTTTGCAATATTTAAACTTTTATTAAAATCTTATGTGATTTGCTATTAATTTTTTAATAATATTTAAATAAATTAATATTCCTTAAGATATTTATAATAAATTATTTTTTTTATTATGTCGGACAGACAAAAAGACAGTTAGGAACGAGACTTAAAGAACATAAAAATAATATTAAATTAGACTCTGCTAAACATTCGGTTGTCACGGAACACATTCTAAACGAACAACATACATTTGACTGGGACAATATTAAAATTATGGATCATGAAAAGAATTACCATAAAAAGCTAATATCTGAAATGATCCACATTAAAGAACAGAAAAATGGAATTAATTTAAATAAAGACACCGAATTGTTAGACAATAGTTATTTTGACATACTTAAAAAATTTGCTGAATCATAGTTTAGAAAAAACATTGGTAATAAATAAATACATCACGCTCTCTATTTTGACATTTGTTATTCAGACTTCGCAACACACACTTGAAATATCGGGAAAAAGGACTTGTTGAAACGATAATGTAAGTTGAAAGATTTTTTAATTTTCTCTGACATTGATTTAATTCGCGTATTATATCCGCAGCATGTTTAAATGTCGCATAACTTGGCATCTCAGACCAATCGCCTTGCACATCTATTGGTCAACAGCAAAGAATCGTTTTAATTTTATATTTTAATATTTAACTAACTTTGTATTTTTAACATTTAACTTTGTATTTTAATATTTAACTTTTATGTATTGATAAAGACTGTAGTGCAGTCGAAACGTTTACAATTTATATCGTTTCTGTAACGGAATGTTAATTTAATTATTTAACTATTAATAAAAATTTTTACATCTTATTTATTTGCTCGTTCAGTTGGAATACTATATTTGATTTGTTTAATTTTGTTAAATTATTTTTTGTTCTATATTTTATATTTTTATTATTGTCTAAATTAATTACATGATTAATAAATATGAAGCAATATGAAAGCTAGAAAAATTGCATTCTTGGTAACTTTCTTAGAAAGCTTACATAATATAAAGAAATTTATTTTAAAAGCTGCATTTACATACAAATTCCCTTATTTTACCTGGAATATTAAACGAAAATATCTAGAAAATCAGAGAATGCTCAGGAAAACTTTTTTACAAGATTTGAGTAAACATTCTGCATCTGTTTTTTTTTTACGAGCATATTATTTATTTAAATACATACATTAATCATACAAAAAATTGATAACTAATATTATCCGCGCGCGACCACTTAAGAGTTAAATTTCGACAACGCGTGTTTCGCAAAGGGATAAATACTATCTCCAAAATTTTATAGTACAAGAATGCTGCAGTGCATCGACTATATCGTTCGAGAGAGTCAAAGTCGAGCGAGTTCTCTTGGAGATAAATCTCCGTCCGCTCATCCCGGTCCATTCTCTTTAGGATTTTCGCGCAACCCCCGATCTTATGCGAAGAGTCAGCCGCGTCGAAGGAAATAATAGTACTATCTTCGTCCTCTCCGTCTCTTTCTCCCTCTCCGATTCACCTCCCGACCCGTCTGCGAAGGGGTTACAGCATGCAATATCGGTGCAATATTGCTCGAATATATATAAGAGCCGCCGTGTCTATGGTGGCGGCGAAACGGCGGAGCGATACCGCAAACTGTTTCTATAACTCACTATGAGAAAGGAGGAAGGGTAGGGGAGAAAGTCGTTCTATATCCTTACCGAAAAGTTCATCGCGATGGCGGTGCAGCTCGCGACCGGGGTTGTTAACCCTCGACCATTCGCGATTCTCCGGAATCAAATCAAGTCCCCGACGTTCTCGTAAAGTAATCGGAAAGAGTGCACGATCGGTTCTTAATGTGGAACGTCTCCCAACTTTTAATGATCCGTAATACCGTTGCTCGCGTGCGTACATAAAATTTTGTCGTCCAAGTCGCTTCCTTATTCCGAGGGTATTAATAGATGGAAGTTACGAATAACAATCGAAATGATAAATCGAACAAGCTTTGAAAATTATTTCCAAATTTCTCTTCAATATCCTCTTAGCTTAAGGGGATGCTGCCGTAGATCTGTTTTACCGACTTTAAGTTAGGTTAGGTTCACTTTTTATTAAATATACAGATTGAAAAATCCTCCACCATGAAAGTACTGATAATAATGAATGGGGAGCGATATTCTTTCATGTCATCTCTATTGGGAGCACCATATTTTGTGCACAAATAAACTGCAGAACTTTTGTATTAAATAAGTATTTGTTATGAGCTGATGCAAGAGGCCGATAAAAAACTGTAATTTTTTAACTTTTATTGGTTTTTATACGAAATTACAGCGCTTTCCGTTCATAATTATCAGTACTTTAATTGTGGAGAAGGATTTTTCAATCTGTACAGCCAATAAAAAGAAAAGCCCTTGAACTCAAAGTCGGTAAAACAGACATGGTTAGCATCCCATTATAGTGGTAACCTTGACTTTTACCTAGGGGTCAAATTTAGAGGTCATTTTAACATCTACTTTATTTTTTTAAATGGAACCCTCTATTTTTCATTGCATATATTTATCTTTCCAAAGAACTATAATAAAACATTTTTAATAATAGATGGAAGTTACGAATAACAATCGAAATGATAAATTGAACAAGCTTTGAAAATTATTTCCAAATTTCTCTTCAATATCCTCCTAGCTTAAGGGGATGCTGCCATAGATCTGTTTTACCGACTTTAAGTTAGGTTAGGTTCACTTTTTATTAAATATACAGATTGAAAAATCCTCCACCATGAAAGTACTGATAATAATGAATGGGGAGCGCTATTCTTTCATGTCATCTTTATTGGGAGCACCATATTTTGTGCACAAATAAACTGCAGAACTTTTGTATTAAATAAGTATTTGTTATGAGCTGATGCAAGAGGCCGATAAAAAACTGTAATTTTTTAACTTTTATTGGTTTTTATACGAAATTACAGCGCTTTCCGTTCATAATTATCAGTACTTTAATTGTGAAGAAAGATTTTTCAATCTGTATAGCCAATAAAAAGAAAAGCCCTTGAACTCAAAGTCGGTAAAACAGACATGGTTAGCATTCTCTTAGTGGTGACCTTGACTTTTACCTAGGGGTCAAATTTAGAGGTCATTTTAAGGTCTACTTTATTTTTTTAAATGGAACCCTCTATTTTTTATTGCATATATTTATCTTTCCAAAGAACTATAATAAAACATTTTTAATAATAGATGGAAGTTACGAATAACAATCGAAATGATAAATCGAACAAGCTTTGAAAATTATTTCGAAATTTCTCTTCAATATCCTCTTAGCTTAAGGGGATGCTGCCATAGATCTGTTTTATCGACTTTAAGTTAGGTTAGGTTTACTTTTTATTAAATATACAGATTGAAAAATTCTCCACCATGAAAGTACTGATAATAATGAATGGGGAGCGCTATTCTTTCATGTCATCTCTATTGGGAGCACCATATTTTGTGCACAAATAAACTGCAGAACTTTTGTATTAAATAAATATTTGTTATGAGCTGATGCAAGAAGCCGATAAAAAAACTGTAATTTTTTAACTTTTGTTTTTTTATACGAAATTACAACGCTTCCCGTTCATTATTATCAGTACTTTAATTGTGGAAAAGGATTTTTCAATCTGTATTGCCAATAAAAAGATCTCAAAGTCGATAAAACAGTCATGGTCAGCATCTCCTTGATGTTCTGCAGAATTTTGTTTGTTTTTCTATAATAAATAAATTTTAATAATTTTCAAAATTCAATAATTATGTTATATTCAATAAATTATTTAATAATTATTATTATCATTATAATTTATTTATCAAAAGATTATTACCATATAAAAAAGTTTCTTATAATTTCTAAATTTCTTAAAAGTGATAAATAATATTAATATAAATTAATATAAATAAATGTAAATAATGAAATGTAAATAATTATAATTAATACATAATTGATATATGTAAATAATAATACAATCCAAATATAATAAACAAAATAAATAATGAGAAAAAGTAAATTAATAAATCGATGAATATTTCCTCGCGAATTCGCCGTCGTCCCACGTGACAGACGGTCGAGTGCTCTCCCTTTCCTCCCTGTTTCCAACCCCCTGTCGCCGACGTCTCCTCGAGAAGGTCCTCTTTGTGTGTATGCATGTGCGTGGCGTGGCATTCTCATCGATTGCATAATATCGCCGTCTTTCCGGTAAATAGAATGTCGGGGGAGAGCGAACGGCCACCCCGTTTGTGTGTGCATCCCCCATCCTCCGCGTTCTCGTGAAACGGCGGTACGTTCCTCGGCGGAGGAACGTTAACCGCGAATTTATTCCCGGAGCGCGGTGCGCTGGACCGAAAAAGAAAATCGATTCCCATCCACATCGCAATGTGTATTGAAAATTCATCCACGAAGAGCAGAGAGAGAGAGAGAGATATGTAATTGCGTCGGTTAACAGGGGAAAGAGAGAGAGATCCCGATAATTCGCTCGCGATCGATCCTTTTTTTTCCCCGAGAAGTTTCCCTTTCGCCCTTTCCGCAATTATTACGCGTACATTTTTTATCATGTGCGCGGAACGAAATTCGGCCTCTCGCGCTGCGGTTCGACCGCCGCGCTTTGTCGTTTTTCGCACACGCACGCATATGTACGTGCACACAGACACATTTGCGCCGCTCACCTGCTGTATTTTCTCTCGACGCGAACAGCCGTCGACGGGTCGGGGCCGAAAGGTTTATGTTTCCGGGGGTGAGAAAAGGGGTTGACTCGGGTCTGTGCGCGTGCTTTTTCAGCTTCCCGTAATTTTATTAACCGAAGGTCTTGTCAGGTCGCGCGTACTTTCTCTTTTTTCTGTCTCTCTCTCTTTTTGGGTATTATACTTGAATATATACCTACCTACTTTTTGCATTTACCCTCTTTACACCTGCAATCGAAACGAGTTATTATAGCGACAATTGTAATATGATAATGGAGCGCGCGGATGATTTTGAATATGTATGACGCGAGCGAAATGTTTCATAATTCATCAATTTTAGCATAATTATATGAAGGGAGGAAATATTATTAAAACGTGAATATATTAATACATCAATATATATGTATGTATGTATATGTATATACCCTGTCTTTTCGTTCGCGTCGCATTCGAATAATAATTATAAACCGCGCGCGTATAGCGCAGTAGCGTTGATGCACTTTGTTAATTTATTCCTAGCAACTTGCAAAACGTCATCGATATATATTTATTTTATTTATTTCTTAATCCTTGCGGCTTTGGGCGACCTTCAGCTTATACATCCGTCACCTGTGTGTATAAGTGTGAATAATTATTAACCCTCAGTTACCACTCATATTTTACCACTCATGGGTTAGAGTAACTCAGAGCCTTCTTTTGTTTATATTTCTGGATCTAATGAAGCTATTTTGAAGTATTTTTTTTTTTCAATCGATACGCCAGACAGTAAGAAAAAAGAATATATCGGTACAAATGTCACCAGATTTCTACGACTCGAGATATTTGAGAAAAAATGAAAAGTGATCTTCTAAAATTTCGAAAAAATCATTTTTGATATGGGTTAACGTAACTCAGAGAAGTAACTGAGGGTTAAGTGTAAAGTTAGAGTTGCAAATTAAAGCAAATAAAAGAATTTATCACTGAAAAGTTAAAAATAAAGATAAACGAATAAAAATGAAAATGAAATTATATAATAAAGTGAAAACGTTATCGATATGTTTATTTTATTTATTTCTTAATTCATGCCTTGCGTAAATTAAATTAATTAATCGAATATATCAAATAGAATCAAATAAACTTTAAAACTTATCATTCAAAAATTAAAATTAAACTGTAATAAATAAATTGAAAAGGCTCTGATATAAAAATAATTGATAACAGCCAGATATTAAGTGCAACAAATCTGTTTTTAAATTTTCCTCTAATTATTTTGAACAATTAAACAAATATTTAGAGAAGAATTAAAACAGAAGTTATTTTTCAAGCTCTTTTCGCATCTGATTAATTAAAATTTCAAAAATTGAAAACAAAAATAAAGCGAGTACGTGAACGTGATCGAAATATTTTACATTTGATATATATATATGGTATATATGTGAGTGAATTACCCTAATATAAAACGACGTTTCGTTTCGTAACATTAGACTCGATCCCGTAAATAACGAAAGATAACGCTCGAAGTAACATTTCGGTCGGCGCGTTACGTTCGCAAACATTCCGTCCGCTTTTTAAACTACGGTCGAATTTGCGCGGTCGCGCCCGCTATGTTTAACTAAGCCGAAACCACAAATTACCATTCGGCTTGCCGCGATCCTCATCCCTCGCTCGTCCTCCTCCTCCCACCCCCGCCTATCCCCCCGGGGGGAGGAGGCGAATCGCGCCGACCATCAAGTCGCCGACATATGGCCGCAATCGTGAATTGTCCGCCGACGCGTGCATCTCCTGCATACGCGTGCATTTCCTGTCGCAGCATCCGAGCGAGCGAGTGTGCGGTTGATGGCAGCGGTTGTGTCGGATCGAACGCGCCGGGAGAACCGAGAAATCTTGTTCTGCGTCCCGCACGCTGGAAAACGCGCGAATAATGCCCGCGAAGCAGAAGAAAAAAGCAATTCAGATACGAAAAGGACTAACAAGAATCGGGCACATATTAGGATATAGTATATTGTGTATCAAGTGCGGAAAGTTGACAATTGGTCACGAGACCACCCCACACGAGTGAACAATTGTCAATCCGCACGTGATACACATACTATTTTGTATTACAAGTGCAGGCAAAGTGGCTTTGTGCGCGTTTTCTGTGCGCGAGGTGGTCGATCGCACGCCGCCATCTTGCGGCGGCACGGTGCGGGAATAGCCGTGTTCAAAGTCATTGCCCACGGCTTCAGCCGTGGCTGAAGCCGTGGGCAATGACTTTGAACGCAGCTTAGCCGTAGGCAATGGCTTTAAATGCGGCTTATTCACTCACCGCGTCGCCGCTAGATGGCGGCGTGGGAAATCGGCCGCTTTCCGCACAGAAAACACGCACACAAAGTGCCACTTTGCTTGCACGTGTAATACAAAATATATTGCATCTTTAAGTTTTCTTATTTTATCTGGAATTTTAAACAAAAACATATGGAAAAAAAAAATTAAAAAATTTATATATGGAAATATATATATATATATATATATATATATATATAATTATATATGGAAAAAATAAAAAAATAATTTTATTGCATACATAAATTTGCATTTATATATCTGAGCCTTTATTATTTTAGACAAAAGAAAGACATATACTTCGAAATAAATTTCCCTCCGGATGCTGCGGAGAGTAAAAATGCGGTAATCAGTTTACGCAAAATGCGTTCTTACTCGATTTAAAATGCATATAATCGGTAATACAATGTAAAGTTCATTTCAATAGGGGAGAATCGAATTTCCCTAATGTAAGTGCAGGGGCGCATTAACTATAAGACATAATGTATACAAGAATATATAAGCTTTCGTGTGTGTGCGCGCGCGATTCTTGTGCTCTCTTTTGACAGCTTTAATAATACGAAATTAAATGCGAGAGAATTTAATGTACGGATGGGTAAAACCATTATTAAAAAGGTTCCTACAAGTTCACTTTCAATGAAAATATACACCAGTGAAATTAATAGCTGCTTAAAATCACCGGAAATTATCTTGCTTAAATATATGTATGATAAACGCTTTTACTTAATTTATAATCCCATTTTTATTAAAACAGCGTGAAAAAATCGCGCTCATTTAAATAGGCAAAAAGCATAATTAGAAAATTACATAAAACTACGTAAAAAAAATAGAAAGAGAGGAGGGATGGAAGAGGGGGAAAAGAAGAGAAAAAGAGACGAAATGTATGAAATACAAGCAATGTTGAGCTTAGATGATTTTAAAATTAGCTAAATAAAGATGAGATAAAAATGTGTAAATTTATCTTAGATAAAATGAAGATAATGTTTTAAATATATTTAGATGAAAGAGATAAAATTATATGCCGATTCGTCTAGATAATTTCCAGATAATATTATTTTTCAGACCGAAATATATTCATATTTTTATTTATACAGGTAAGTTTTTATCGCGCTTAATGCTTAAATTTTATTACTTAAATATTTTTATGTGACTCTAAATCAAATTATCTGAACATTATTCTAGATAATTTAGTGAAGAACACTTTTTTTCATCCAAGATGCAGCTATATATAATAGATATTTTTATTATCTATAATAAATAAAGATAATCAAAATTTCTCCGGGAAAAAATTGTTTATATATAACAATATAAAATTATATACAATAGAAATATATAAAATTATACATATAATCGCAAAATTATGTTTCATATATAATTTGACATATATGAATCCTTATAATTTATATATAAATTTATATAATTATGTATAAAAATGGACATATTTCACATATAATTTTACGATTAAATGTATAATTATACAATTATTTATATAATACACAATTTTTTCCCGGGTCATCTAAATGATTTCTATAATTTATTATTCAGATAACAGCTGAATATACAAGCTACAAATACCTGTATGAAATACAAGATACAAGATAGGATTATTTTTCAAAGAAGAAACACTAACACACTCCATCCCTTTTTAAGAAGGTAAAAAAAGAAATTACATCGGCTTTGCTTGATTTTCGCGGCGTATCACGGATGCGGCACGCGGGTTCACACACAAAAGGACCTCGAATTAAGCTCGGCTTAAGGCCGAGCCCCGTAATCTTACATTAGAGAGTCGTGACTATTTCCCGGCTATCGGTCCCCGAACGAACTGCCACGCGGGCTATAAATCATCTTTCTCTCCCCTGCTGACGTCACGTCGACGATTCGCCTCGAGTCGTCGTGAACGTAACACGGGAATCATTTTATTGTCGCGTGTATTTTATCGAAATTTCTATGGCGTTCGACGAGGTGGCGAGAAGTTGTTGAAATCAGGCTTATCATCATAAATACAGGAATTTCCCGTGAAAAGCGCCGACAATCTTTGCCGTCGCGGCCGCGTAACATTAATCTACGTCGCTGATGGTAGGATATGACATGCCTCCGAGTGTACTAATGCTTCCTGCAAAGCGCTTTCACGGAGAAAAGGGGTGCGACAAAACAAAAAAAAAAATTCGAAAAAGTTTTCTCTAAAACAGCCAAGGACACGCTTCGCGAACGACATCGATTTTCGGTTGGGGGGGGGGGGGGCAGGAGGGGGCAGAGGGGGGCTGAGAGAAACGCGTTGCGTTTATTAATTAACCCTTTCGGTGTGCTTTACGCCCCGACGGTTCCGGAGGTTGTTCGGATTTTTCCAACTTTTCTGATTAAAGGCGAAGGCAGAGAGAAAGAGAGAGAGAGAGAGAGAAGAAAGTTTTCTCAATCTACTCTCTCTCCCTAAGAAAGTGATACTTTGAATTCTCGAGTAAAATAGGTAAAAAGCTGTATGTATATACATATATATATATATATATATATATATATGTGTGTGTGTGGAATTTTGTTCGTATGTGTTTGACGATTAAAATTACAAAGCGATTATGTAAGCTTATATATTCAATTTTTGTCCAAATAATGGATAATTATGCACTTTCAAATAATAGTGCAAATATAGTATTTAACATCATAATTATGTAATTTAACTTACTGTTGTTTTGTGTTTTCTGTTTCAAAGTAACAGTATAAAGGAATTATATATGTTGCGTGTAATTATTATTTTAATTAATGATGTTATTACTTCTCGAATATGCGCTAATTGAGTAACTGATTAAATATAATTAACTAAATAATAGTACAAATATTGTATATATAATATTTAGACAGCATATGTATAATTGTACATTTTCATAATATTCTATATATTATACAATTAACCGAATAATAATGCAAAAATTGCATATTTGTACCATTATTTAATTAATTGTATATATAATTAATTATTATGTTACTCAATAAATATTTATTTAAAATATACGCTACGTGCGTAAATAATTTCTTTTTATTATTATTTTGAAACAGAAAAACTCAAAACAAAAGTAAAAAGAATTTTTAAACATTAAATTTTAAAAACCAAACAAATGGTTATTAATATGAAATTCAATAACGCAGCGAAATCTATTACTTTAATAAAAAATATGCAACAATTTCAAAGAAAAAATTCCTATAAGGTTTAATATTGTTATAAAAAAGTGCAATTATCTTATCTTATTTTCATCGACAACTTTCTTTCTAATCAGTTTCAATATCTCGCGTAAATTTTTTTTAATTGGAATTATGTATACATACATATATTCTTTATTCGTTGAATATAATTAAAGATGTATCTGTCCTTTTCAACTTCTATTTTAAAGTACGCGTTAACCAATGTTTGTCATTATCTAAATAAAATTATATAAATGATCATCTAGATGAAACTTTGGCATCATCTTATCTTTATAAAGATAATAAAAATATGTATTATCTATATCTGCATCTTAGATTAAAAAAAATTATTGTTTTTACTAAATTATCTAGTGGAATAATTTTCAGATAATTTTAGAATAATAACATAAAAATACTTAAATAGTAGAATTTAAGCAATAAGCGATAATTTATAAATAAAAATATGAATACATATATTTTTATATTGTTTTTATAATTTACATTTTTTTTGTGTATTTACATAAGCAGTTTTAAAAATTATTATCTAAATAAGTCGCCATATAATTCTATTTTTTATCTAGATATATTTAAATCAAAATCATCTTCATCTTATCTAAGATAAATATACACATTTTTATCTTATCTTTAGTTAATTTTAAAATCGTCTAAGGACAACACTGGCGTTAACTTTTTAACCTAATTAATCCAATTTTAATCCAATAAAAAGAGAAATAAGCGCGTCTTATTGACTCAATATTTCCATATTGATATTTGCCCTGGTATCAAGGAGCGACTTAAAACTGGTTGGCGATTGTGTAAACGGCACTAAGCGAAAAGCCGATAAGTGGCCGGCTTTTACATCATCCGCTGCCCATCGACCTACTATACTCGAAGAATATCGATTTGCCGGGAGATACACTCCGTATTGATATTTATGGTTCGCTAATTCCCATCGAGTAGACCCCATCAGCGTATCCCTTTGGCCCTGGTCCCCACTTCCGGCCTGATGAGCGTTCGCGCGCGTCATCCTATTTGCGGCAGAACGAGTTAATCCGATATACTTGGCCCGAAATATTCCTCCACTTCCTCGGGAAGATACAGGGGGTAGACAAAATAATGTAAACACCTGTGAAAGAGAGGTATTTATATCTGTACATTAATTAAATGTTGGGCCACCATTTGCCCCCTTTCCAATGTTATCTCATTCTTCCATCCGCCAATTGCCCTAGAGATAGATGTTGAAGGAGGAAATCCGCTTCTCAATCTTCTTCAAAACTGCCCACAGTTCGATAATATTAAGCCATTAAAATGCCCAAACACTCTCCCTGGCCAGCATAATTACCAAACCCAATTATCATCGAACCACTATACCATAAACAGTTTTGGAGAAGAGATTGAAAAAACGTTTAATTGGCTCAATGATATTCAAATTTAGTAATTATGCTGGCCAGCGAGAATATTTAAACATCTTAATAGCTTAATATCAACGGACAGTCGGCAATTTTGAAAAAGTGATAAACACATTTCCTCCTTCAACAAAGCAATTAGCAGATACAAGAATGAGACAACATTCCAATTAGAAAAAAGGCACAAATGGTAGCCCATTTTATTAACAAACACATATAAATACCCCTCTTTCACAGATGTTCACATTATGTTGTCTACCCCCTGTATCTTCCCATGAACCAGATAACCGCGTTTATCGCGAATATATCGGGGTGCACCTTCAGCATTTCAGGCCAGGCATTCGCGTTCACCGAGGTGCGCGTAATGTGCGTAGGTGTAGCCACATTGGTTGAGGGTTGGGGACTCACCGATACCGGTGATTGATAACGTTATCGATCACCGTGTCGGGACGTTCGACGGACACTAGCTTCGGCAAGACGCTCCTCCCTCCGGGTGAGACGTGAAGACGCACGTCGAGACGGCGGAGGGCAGCTCAAGCTGGGGTAGAGGAAGCTTGCTGGTGGTGGTGGTGGTATAAAAGACGTCCGTGGCAAAAACTGTGAAGCGCTCTGTAGAATTTTCAATAAGGCGAGGTCGGAAGAAGAAGATTAATGCAACGCCGCTGGGGGACCTTAGGAGACGACAGCGACATGACTGTCAAAAGAACATCCCCGGAGGCAGAGTCCATTCGCTTCTCTCGCGCGCGCAACCCTCCCTTTCCTTCTGTCTTCTGCTTTCTTTCCTCCCTCCTTCGCCTTTGTCCTCTCCGCGACCGGCCTTGTTCACCGATAATCGCGCGCAGGTGCGCCTGTCTTCGGGCGACCGAGTGAAATAATTTCGTCGGGAAAAAATCCTGTCGCTCCCGGGCCGATCTCAACGACCCGATCGGGGCTTCGTGACCTCTTACGCGAGTCTCGATGCCCGAGTCAATCAACGGCAAGCAACCCCCTAACCTCCGGGGGTGGAATCTCTGAGACAAACTGCGCTGTCTGGCCGCCGGCGCGGTTCGATCAATCACGAACCGGCCGTCTACGGTGTATTAAGCTGACGTTGCGTATTCATATACGCACGCATGTAATATGTATGAATGTACGTATCCATGTATATAGGCTCGGATGTATATACGTAACGTGCCGGGGATTGTTTAACGTGCAACGAGCGAGTGGAATGCTCGACGATGCGGGAGAAAAAGTCGACCGATATGTACTCCCGGGTGAAATCGCGCTGAAAAAAAAGAGGCAGATATCGGGGAAAAGGCGATTACGCTACGAGGGGCGAGTCTTTCTTATGTCGAGTGACCTGGAGTGGAAGAGCTCGGCACGAATCCGCGATTTAAGTGTCGCGTTTCGAATATAAAAGATTTAAAATTTGTAAATTCGATTATTTGTCTTTATTTATTTTTTTTTTTTTTTTTTGGTTTTACAGAGTTGATATTTATTACATTGCTTCCATTTATATTTAAATTAAAAAATTTAGTATCGATTTTATGTAGAAGAATTTTACGTGAATCGTGATATTAGGGTTATCATATGTTATTTCGAATATTAAAAATAAAAGATTTAAAAATTATAAATTATATTTTTTATTTATTTATTGTATTTATTATTTTAAAATTCTTAATATTTTTTTCTCTCTTTAGTTTTACAGAATTGATATTTATGTCGCTTCATTTATAATTTATATATATAATACATATAAATAAAAATATGTTCTCCCAGATTTGAATGTAATTGGTTAAAGATCGGCTTAGATTTTAAGTAAAAAAGCTTTATATGATCAAAAATAAAAGATTTTAAAATTGTATATAAATTTGATCAATGGTGTTTTAAATTGCATTATTTAACTTCTTTTGGTTTTACAGAATTTAATATTTATATCGCTTCCATTTAAATACATTTATATAAATAAAAAAGCAACTAAATAAAAGATTTTGTAAAATTGTAAGCACGATTAGTTGTATATTTTAAGTTTTATTATTTTATTCTTTACAAAAAATTGATATTTATATCTCATCTGTTCATAAATAAAAACAAAATAAAAATAATATGCTATCGAATATGAATGATTAACTAAATCTGATCAGTCAAATAATATTTAATAACACATTACGATCTTCTGAATAAAAACAAATGTATTAAAATATTTAAAATATCAATTTAACGAGCATTTTACAAAGCAAAGCGAAATGACAATAAATAATAATCTACAATACAAATAGCAAAGATAAAAAATTCCTCAATATTCCCGACAATCTCAAACAATACCTATGCTTTTAAAAATGTTTAATGCACGCTCTCTTTCACTTGATAAGTCGATTATTCGTGCGAAAAAAAGCAGTGTAAAATCGAAGCATAGAAAATATCTAGCAAATTCTTCTTAGCTTTTCCTCTAAAGCACTTCCGACCGATAAAATGTCATCTCAGTTGTCCGCATTTAATGAAAATTTATATGCCGATCTCTCTCTCTCTCTCTCTATATATATATATATATATATATAAATATATATATATACATATATCGTACAGATCACATACGCGAGAGCACAATTGCAGCGGCAAATCTTGATTTAATGCGCTGCGCATTTTAATGTAATATATGTACATTTCATTTTCCCGAGAAAGAGAGAGAGAGAGAGAGAAACAGCTCTCGAGCGAATTACGTCAAAATGCCCCGGCCAAAGACTCCGTATATAACATTTGGGAGGGAGAGAAATTGCATCCGCTCTCTTAAGCCTTCATCATAATTTCTCGTCGTCGTCCCGTCTATTAATACATGTATATACAAGAGATGCGCGGAATCATTAGATCGGCCGCGAAAAGCTTGAGGGCCGCTTCCGTCGAATTTTCTGCGAGGCAGAGACAACGAGATTTTAATATTGGATGCGTTGCAGCCCTGCCGATCTCACGTGCGTTAAATTCCGCGCGAAGAGAGAACGCGGTTTCCCGTCGATAAACCTGTACCGCCTAAGCAGATCTCTCGTTCTTCTCGCCGCTGGACCCGCAGCATCCGACGGATGGTAGGAATGTATCGAGTGAATCTCTGATCCCGAGTGCCAACTGCAGGTCGAGTTACAAGGAGGAGATTTTTTTTCGATCGGCAGAGTATATCCGATATTCGAGCGGATTATGTTCCTAATTTTGCGCGCCAGATACTTGTTATTTATATCATTTATTAATGATACGCGCAAGTTTTTTTTCGTAATTAATTGTCCGCAGAAGAAACAAGTTACTCGCGAAATGGAGAAAATCCCAAGGAGGACAGAAATGTCAAATTGATGTCAAAATATCGTTCATTTTAGGTCGTCATCAAAATGATATCAAGTTGCATAAAATTTTGATATTATCTTGATGTTCACAATGAAAAATTATTATTTTGTATTAAAAATAATTGAGATGCAAATTTAAGACGTAAGCCGCTTAAAATAATATTTTAATCAACAATTTCGTTTTTAATACAATAACTCAGCTCTTCTGCGAATTGCAATAATATCTGAATATGAAAAATCTTAATTTTTAATTGTCTTCATAATAATAACCGTTGTATATACACAGTCGAGAAACATACCTCACATTTTCTAAAAATTATAAAGGTCAAGAAAAAAGTCAATATAAAAAGTAATTTTTTAGTCATCTCCGAGATCGAGATTTCCATGATCAAAAAATGACATAAATTTAGTCAATATGACGTCAAATTGACATTTTGACTGTTCTGTTCTCTTTTGGATGTTTCCAAAACAGGTTTTAGGTTTGATAAAAAATATAATATTGATAATTGACAATAAGAAAAAAGGAGAATATGGTCAATTAATATAATTCATATAATATAATATATAATTTATCAATAAAATATAATTTATAATATGTAATATAATCTATAAAATCTAAAATATTAATATAATACAATCTATAATCTATAAAATATAATTAACTAATAAAGGAGAAAAGGAGAAAAAGGCGGAAAGCAAACATATAAAAATAAATATTGACAACTTACATGTCAAAAAATGTAAAAAATATATTACTAAAAAACATGCAAATAATATAATTTTAAAATTATACATTTCTAAATAATCTATTTTTTTAATAGAATTTTTGTAACATTTAATTATTTTCATAAAAAATATTGCATATATACATGGATAGTATCAAATTTTTCGATGGAGTATATTTTTGTGAAACCCGGACGACGTTAAAAGTGATATATATATCTTGAAATTATATTTATTGCGAATGCAATATTCTAGTAAAGATAAATGGCTGCAAATCAATCTACATCGACCTATTACTAATATTTTTTAATTACGATGTAGCAGCAATATTTTTTTATTACGAAATATATATTTATTATATGACGAACTAAAAAACAGGATGTCGCACTATAGTTATATTTTATATAAAAAAATTAATATATATACACATATGAAACAATGAAGTATTAATAAACATATATATAGATACATCAGCGAAACACGATTAAAAAATAATTATTAAATTAAGTATTATCTATAAATTCTATTAATTATTCATGAAAAATATTTTAACTAAAATTAGTAATAAAACAGAAAAATGAAACTGATTGTATGATTTTATGTGACTACAGAGTAATAGAATATTAAAAAGAGGGGTGCAGGATTTAATAAATTATATCTTTTTTTGTATTCTTTTTAATTGTATATATATTTTTTTCCACACAGAATATAATATAAGCACAAAGTGCACACTCAATTATGCATTAAAGGGATTCTAAATGTCGAAAAATTGTTTTTTTCCTGTTTTATCGACAAAATGTGAGGTTAGATAAACTATAAATCTATTTATTGGCGATACGGATTGTTTTTACCTGAAATTAGAGCGCTTTGCCCTTTGTTACCATTAATACTTTAAACAATAATAAGAATATTAGATCGGCTCTTTTAATTAATTAATACTTTAATATTAATACTTTAATTTGTACAGCAAAAAGATTTATCAATTTGTATAGTCTCATATATCTCGATTACAGAATTATGAATTCTAAGCAGCAAGACGATACAGATTGATGAATCTTTTCCCTCTATTACAAATTAAAGTATTAATATTAACAAAGAGCGAAGCGCTTTAATTTCAAGTAAAAAACAATCCGTACAGTCAATAAATAGATTGATAGTTTATCTAACCTCACATTTTGTCGATAAAACAGGGAAAAAAAACAACAGACTTCTCAAGCACGTTTAGAATCCCCTTAAAAATTCTTATATTTCTCCAATGTCATTAATATCTCAAAAATTCTACAACCTTACCTCACATCCTTACGGTTATAAATTAAATTCAGCAACACCGATAATGTACTCACTGATCTACCCAGCTGATCCTCCGCCCCAGTTACGCGGAAGTCAAAACCGGAGGACAGTAATGATGCCTTTCCCTCTCCGCCGCGCGACGTTCGGCGCACTCCTTCAGAAGAACCTTAAACGGGTGCGGCGTGATGTTTTCGGAAGCCTTGAGTAACTCCTCCGTGAGCCGTTGATACTCATCAGCCCGTCTCGTAGCCTCCTCCCGATGGTATCTCCGGTCCTCTTCGGACTCGCGGAGTTTCGTCTCCTGGACAGACCTGTGCTGCTCCTGGAGCTCCAATCCGTAACAAAGCGCCCTTTGTCGATTTTCCTCCTTCTCCGTCGCCATCAAGTTGGCGTCCATCTGGACCCGCTTTTTCACGGCTTCTCTTTCCTCCACTTTTAATCGCCGGTCTTCTTCCTCCGCCTCCCGTTTCACCCTCAGCTGCTCCTCTCGACCCCGAAGAACCTCTTGGGCGACTCGCTGACGAGCTTCCTTGAATCTCTTCATCGCAAGCTCGCGTCGTGCCTGGATGTCCTCGTGCGATTGCTCGATGATGACCTCAACCTCTAGGTTCCGTCTCGCTTCTTCTTGCCGCAGGTCCTCCAGGTACCCCAGATAAGCCAGCAGTTCCGCCCGAAGGGCCGCCGTGTTTTGTTTCGTCTCCGCCTTCTCCCTGGCCAGGTCCTCCTCCACTAGTCTCCTGAAGCCGCGGTCCACCGCGGCTTCCTCGCGGGCGCGCTCGACGAGCAACCTCTTCGCCGTCAGGATCTGCTCCTCCAGGTCCCTCTTCAGTATCTCCCGCTTCTGTCTCTCCGCTTCGAGGTTCCGCAGTTCCGCCTGACGCACCTCGTCCCATAATCGCTCCAGTTGCTCCCGTTCATCCTGCAGGACCCGCTTCTTTTCCTCTTCCACCAGGACTAATCGGTCCTCCAGTTGCCTACTGAGAGCTAGCGACGTTTCCCGCTTGGCCAAGGCTCGTCTCTCGGACTCCTTCGTCTCCTCGCGCTTCTTCGCCTCGAGCTCCCTCAGCATCAGCTGATGCCACAACTGGTCCAGGTCCCTCTCGGCTGACCTCTTCGCCTCGTTGTCCGCTATTTGCGTCACGTTGCACCGCTTCGCATCGATCGCGCGTCTCCTTGACAGTTCGAGCTTGACGTCCGGACACGTGGCCAGGTACTGCTGCATCCGTTTGGCGGCAACCGTCGCCTCGCGAGCCTCCTCCCGCTGTTTCCACAGCTCCTGCGTTCTCGCGCGCATCCCTTCGAGCCGCGAGTCCTCGGCCTTTCTCGTCTCTTCCGCGAGTTCCTTCGAATAACGCGTCTCCTCGCTCCACACGAGATCGCGCAGCTTCTCCCGACGCCTTTCCAAGTTCTCCTCGTACGCAGACATGTCTGAGGATTAGGAGATTTAAGGGGATGCTGACTGTTTTATCGACAAATTTTCATTCTTATTTATTTATCAATTATTTCAATGTTTTATTTTTATTTAACTCTTTCTATTTCGAGATAATCTTTTTTATTGTAAATATTAATATTTAATAGCCCTTGATACAAAAGGTATATTTAATTAAATTTATTTTTTTATACTTAATTACTTTAAAAAGGGACACACGCGTTTTTTTCTGAAATATTTTTGCTCTCTAAATATATGCAGCTATGAAAAAATATTGAGAAATTTTATCTGATTCTACTGTCTCTTCTTTTATTAATTATATAATATAGAAATTTTAATTAATTATTAAATTTTATTTATTAAATTATTATAATTGATCTGTTAGAGAAATTTAAAAAAATTTTATTAATTTTTTACGTAACAGAAAAGATTTTCTTTCGTTAACGGCCAAATCACGTTCTAAAGTACCGGTTCTCGTCTGATCACCGCAGTCAAGAAACGTTGAGCACGATTAGTACTGAGATGGGAGACCGCTTGGGAACACCGTGTGTTGTTGACAAATTCTTTTTTGAAATTTTCTGACTTTACATGCCTTTTTTTAGAAAGGGATTTACTTAAATTCTATCCTTTAAATATAACTTTATTTACTTATAAATATATTATTTTTTAAATAAAAAAATTAACCTTACATTTTTAATTTAATTTTTTTATTAAAATTTTAATAATATCCATCTAATTATTATCGATCTTTTGTATTAGATCAATTTAACTTAACTGGTAAAAAAACTGTAATTATTTAACTTTCTTGGTTTTTTATATACATATATAGTATAGTCCAGGTTTGTTATTATAAATACTAAAATTCTAGTAAATAATTTTTCATTCTGCATAGTTAATAAATAGTTAATAAATAACATTTGTCAATAAACAGTTTGCTGTTATCTAAATAAAATTATATAGATGATTATCTAGATGAAATTTTGATGTCATCTTATCTTTATGTAGATAATAAAAATATATATTTTATCTATATCTGCATCTTAGATTTAAAAAAATGTTATCTTTACTAAATTATCCAGAATTATATTCAAATAATTTACATGGTTTACAGTCATAATAAATAAAAGTACTGAAGGAGTAGAACTTAAGCAGTAAGCGATAAAAATTTACAAATAAAAGTATGAATATATTTTTATATCCTTTTTATAATTTACATTTGTTTACAACTATTTTTACATAAGGAATTTTAAAAATATAATTATCTGGAATAAGTTATCTAGATAAATCGCTATATAATTTTATCTTTTATCTAGATATATTTAAATTCAAAATCATTTTCATCTTATCTAAGATAAATTTACACATTTTCGTTTTATCTTTATCTAGATAATTTTAAAATCATCTGAGCACAGCAGACACAGTCAGCATTCTCTGAATGATTGCTAATTAGCCTCATTTAACGGCAAATTACGTTTGTATGCCGGGTCCAAGTAGGCGTTGATACAGATTTATGTGAAATTAAGTGATAAGTAAATACATATCTGTCTGGATAAAGTGTGTAATCTTATTTAAAAAATTCCTTTTAATGTCTATGTTTGATATTAATTTTGCAAAATTAAATATACATATATCTCAATCACAATTATGTACAATTACAATATATCCAAACTAAAGAAAAGATGAGAAGAAAGTTAATGCGTGATGCAGCTGTCCAAATAAAATATATAATATCTTATTCTTTTCAAATTTTTTTAACTTCTATGTTTGATATTAATTTTGCAAAATTAAATATATCTACATAAATGTCAATTATGTGATTATGTACAATTACAATTTATCAAAATTAATGGAAAAGTAAACAAAGTAATAAATAAGTGCAGGATAAACTATGTAATTTTTTCTTTTAAAACATTTATATGTTTAATATTTATTATAATTTTGTTTGATATTTATTATAAATTAAACACATATATCTCAATTACGATTATGTATAATTAATATCTGTCAAAATTAAAAGAAAAATAAGATGGAAACTAAGTATAATAAATAAGTATAGCTGCTTCGATAAAGTACACATTATAATATTTTTCCATTTTTTTTAATATTTGTATGATTGATATTAATTTTGTGAAATTAAACGTTACATTATATCTCAATCACGATCATATAAAATTAATATCTGTCAAAATTGAAAGAAAAGAGGAAAAAAATTAAGCGATAAATAAGTACAGTTGTCTGCATAAAGTGTAATTTTATTTTATCTTTAATTGTTGAACGTCTGTTTGATATATTTGATATTAATATTGCAAAATTAAAAACACATATATCTCAATCACGATTCTGTATAATTACAATTTGTCAAAATTGAAGACTGGAAGAAGATTAAGTATGATAAATAAGTACAGTTGGCTAAAGTATGTAATCTTATCATTTAAAATAAATTCTTTTTGAACATCTGTATATCTGATATTAATTTTGCAAAATTAAATGCACATATATCTCAATCGCGATTATATACAGTTGCAATTTGTCAAAATTGAAAGAAAAATAAGAAGAATTAAAATAAAGTGATAATTAAGTGATAAGTATCCGAATAGACGAATGATCTATTTTTTCAATTCTCTTTGAATATCTAAACATCTGATATGTTCATTTCGCAATATTATATACATATATATTTTAACCACGATTGTGTACAATTAATATCTGTCATTATCTGTTAATATCTGTAATTAAAAACTAAATTGTTGATTAAAATATTATTTTAAGCGGCTTATGTCTTAAATTTGCATCTCAATTATTTTTAATACAAAATAATTATTTTTTATTTTATTATTTTTTGTTTTATTATTTTTTATTCATTGTGAACATCAAGATAACATCAACATTTTATGCAATTTGATGTCATTTTGACGAACTAAAATGATCATCTTTTGACCATATTTTGACGTGAATTTAACATCATTTTGACACTTCTTGGGCTTGTGATGGCTACAAAAATTGCAAATATAGAAGGAATATGAAGAGTGAACAAATGAAGAAAATTGATTTATCTGTTTTGCCTATCTTTTATGTACAAGTAAGTAGCAAAAGAAATGATCAGTACCTTGTTGGACTCGTCGGCGAAGGTTCTTGTTCCTGATCTTCCGATCGGTCTCCTTCTCGAATTCCAGCGTCTTAAGGAACTGCTCATATTCCCTCTTGTCCACCTCTTCCGAGCCCTCGAAGATAGATTTACCATGGTACTTCGCGACCTGGCAATTTTCGCGTTCGCGTAACTTGTGCCCGTAAGATATATTTGCCGTACCGGGAACGTCAACGGGATACTTTCTCGTTTTCGGTGAACCGCACCGTACTTTAGGTAACGGAACCAGACTCATCTTTCGAGTTAATCGTAAAAAAACCGGAGGAAAAAAGACCCGAAAGGGGCCAGAGGTCGACGAGATACCTCCTTTCCGAACAGTGTATTATACAACGGATCCGATAGGATGCCTGTTGTTGCCTTCTTCTCGCTTGTTTGCGATGGAGGTTGCTATGACGATGCGCTCTCTCATCGAATTATTAACTTCGAGAATGGAAGAAAATGGGAAATGAAGAAAGAAATGGGAAGTGCAAAATTTATTCCACTAACCAACACATTTTGCTCTCCTTTTGAATAAACACTGGAAAAAATATATAACAAAATAACAAAAAATTAAGAAATAAAAAACATTAATAGATTTAGTTATAAAATCCTCCAGCAAACACAGTATATAAATGTTATATATTGTACTTGAGCATGTTACATGTAACGTATATGTTAGTTGTAATTTCCCACTCATAGATCCCAGCAAACACCGATATATAATTGTTACATTGCTATAATAAAACGGAATATAACAGTAGTTATATTGTCATTATATCCCAAGATAGCACTGACTTATCAATACATCAATGTGCTATTTGGTATAATTACAATATAACTACAATGTAATATATGTTATATTAAAATGTTACATCTGTGAGTGAGAAATTACAACTAACATGGATGTTACATGTAACGTACACGTTATATTACCTGTTATATTCCGTTTTATTATAGCAATGTAACAATTATATATCGGTGTTTGCTGGGTCTCTCCTATTTGAAAAAAGGCATGTGACGCTTTAATTATTGCCGTTTTTCCGCGATGCCAATTGGTTCTTTCAATGCGCTCTCTTCATGTCTTGAGCAGCTGTCACTTGTGTTAATTTGCGGTTATTTGCAAATTGACAATTCGCATGAAAAGAAGTCTAAAAATTATTTAAGATTTAATTTATTTAAGAAGTCTAAAAATTATTTGCACAGGAAGTCTCGCGATATATGTGCGATAGAAAAATTAAAATAATATTAACGGTGCGCGCGAAGCGCGCGCTTGTGTTGTTAGTTGTGTAAAAAATCGATTAAAAAACTCGTAAAATATGTAAAAAATAGTATTTTGTGAACAAAATAGTTAATAAAACTTGAATATAATTTTTTGAAAAAAAATGTTTATTTAAAGTGTAAAAAAGTGGTAATTTTGAAGAACAAAACAGAGCACAGAACAGAGAAATAAAAAAAATTGGAAAAACCACCAATTTCGCGTTAAAGTTGAAACTTCAAGCTTCAAAATGCGTTTTTAATTTTTCTCTCCGTTTTTTCTCTCCGGTTCAGCGGTTTGAAAATAATATTTAGGATAGAAAAAATGTTTCCTATCGTTTTTTAGTAGTGTAAATAATAATCCAATATTGTATATATGTGCATACGTGTTGACGTGATTTTCAAATTTTGTCGCGAATTAGAATATTTGGGGATTTCGATCGGACTATATATATGGATTATCGCGATATAGCTTTAGAATTTTGGTAAACGCGTTTCCAAAGTTACTTGCATTAGTGGAAACCTATATAGTTCGAAATAATGCGCCCGCGGCGATGCATGCAATGTAATATCCGTACCGGAATGATCGAATATTCAATATTCCCAAATTAGATAGGATATCTAATATGATGACGGAGGGAAATCGGTTACTATATAAATAGCGTGCACGTTATTAGATATGACTGATTAAAGCAAGATTGCAAATTCGAGAGAGAGAGCGAAGGCATTCATATATTATTATTAACGGCTCCCGTTATCTATAATTAAAATTTCCTTTTGTTTTTTCTCGACGCGACGTACATTGAGGCACACAAATTTTACGCGTACATCGAGTATAAATTCTATCTCAATGGCATTTATCGAGAATTTTATGATCTGCCATATAATGGCAGACTCATTTAAAAAAATGTAAAGAATTATAGTATATTATGGGGAAATAAAGGGTAAACATTCTCTCTCTTTCTCTTCAATTATATATTATATATAGGTATTGTGTATTATAACAATTCTCTTTTAATTGTAATATGTATATAAATTCTCTTTGTTACATTTTTTTTTTTTTTCACATATATGCATGTGCCAAATCTCAGAATTGCAACGCAGTATATTTCGTATGTTTGTAATTACATCTAATTATTTGCGTAATCGCATGAAACGGTAGAATGAAAACTCGAAATGCGCTTTACTCGCGCAGGAATGTGTAATACATTATATATCCGATACAATATTGATAATCCATAACGTTACTTACCATACAGAATTATCTCTTACGACTGTCATATTATATATATATATAATAATCGCACAATTGAGAGAAAGGGGGCAATAGACGGAAAATTATTTATAATATAATTAAACAGAAAAATGAGATTTGTGAACGCACGCACACTGTTAAATGCAACAAATATTCGACAAGATTTTTTTGATAGACTTGAAATTTATCATATATAATAATACGCTGGGATAAACTAATATTATGTAAATGTGATTATAGGTCTAGTTTTTTCTTCGCTATATCAAATATATATAGGTGCGAATATAATCAAATTTGTTCTCTCTGATCGCTCTATCATCACAAATTCTAATATTGCATCATAATAAAATAATTTCTTTTTATAACTTTGCATTATATTTTACGAATTTTGTGATACAGCTTACGTTTGTTAACACAATTTCGCTGCCTTTCTTATTTATTCGATCAAGAGATGTGAGTATGTTTGCATATGTGTATACATATTTATTTTTATATAAATAATATTTTTTAATTATACAAAAAGCATCTTCTCTCGTAGCATAAAATTCGTAATAAATCGTATGTAATAAAAAATTGGGAGAGTTATAATAAACAAGAGCGCGTTCTATCTATTATATGAAAAAGAATGTAAAAGATTACTTAATTCTAAACCATGAAAAATACCTGTTTATCTCTGCGGATAAATAATTAATATATATAACGTAAAGCAAAATACATATTATAAGTCACTGAAAGATAAAACATTTGAGCTCTCTGCATACTTAAGTGCATGGATAGAGACGTCCGAAGAAACGTGACACACAAGAACCGTCATAAAAAAAAAGCTGAGCATTTCGCAAATCATTCAATTTTAATATTCTTCAGTCGAATCGACACCTAACTATGTATTTACTCAAACCCGAAAACTAAATACATACGCGTCTATAGCGTTTAATACTCCTGGATCCTTGTCGCGGTCATCTTAGATTATGACGTCAGAGACGCTGAAAATTCTTAGATGCCGTTTCTAAGTAAAAAGATATTTCGATGAGAATGATACGAATTTTTAGCGTGTTTCTCGCCTCTGACGTCACAATTTCAACATCAGTGGGGAGCCAGGAGCCTTAAACTGTCAAAATACGAGCGTCAACAACGAGCTGTCACAGAGATCGAATTGTCCTCCTCCTCTGTATCTCTTTCTTCAGAGGGAGAGAAGACAAGAACGCAATTAGTGGGAATAATACTAAGGGACGAAGAAAAGAATACTAAGGCGTCGAGCTGCTCCCGGTGCTGGTTGACGTGATCCCCGTCGACGGCGGAGCGGAAGCTGTCATTGTCGGTGGCGCGTAAGGACTTCCGCAGAGCTGGTCGGCTATGCGTCCCCCTTCACGAAGGCCGCTGAGAAATGCGCCGTGCACCGTGGCCGGATAATTCCGTATAGTGTGCTCCCCTGAAAATGTAGGTGTAGGTACACAACATCAACGCATGCACACATGCACAGAAATGTCACGCGTCGACACAGCTGTCACGAAAGCGACATTTATCTCGTATCATTCGATCGTCGCATTGAGTCTGGGTGGCATTGTCGAATTTAAAATTTATGTATCCGTTAAATAATGCCGCTGAAATATTCCTCCTGATCGACGGCTTTTTCGGAACTCCCGAACTCCGCAACGAGCGTCAATTCAATCTGCTTACGCGATGACCGATATATATATTTCGCGAATTGTGGCATCTTCAAACAGAAATTACACGTACCCATCCATGCATTGGAAACGCGAATATCGAGGCAAATTGCATCGTGCACATCAATCGGAACGTCCTGGAAGCGCTCATACATTTTACGCAGGGATGCAAATAAGGAACTTTAAAGTGAACGTAAATAAATATATATATATATATATACAGAGTGTCCCATAGGAAATTGCTGAAACTAATCAGTTGTCATTTTTTAATGGAGGTAAATAAAATGTTTATATACTAGTTTATTTTATTGAAAAAAAGTAATGAAAAAGGTACTAATAATAACATATGTAAGCTAATGATAAATATTTTCAAGTGCACACCATTTAAATTGGTACAAAATTATTTTTTAATGTTATTGACGATCCTTTTAATAGCTGCTATTAAATCTGGCACTGTTGAAAATATTTATCATTAGTTTATGTAATTTTATGTAATTATTAGCACTTTTTTCATTATCTTTTATGAATAAAATAAACTAGTATACAAACATTTTATTTATATCCATTAAGGGGATTCTGAACGCCTGTGAGAAGTCTGTTGTTTTTTCCTGTTTTATCGACAAAATGTGAGGTTAAATAAACTATAAATCTATTTATTGGCTATACGAATTGTTTTTTACCTGAAATTAGACCAGACCGGATTTGACATTGGATAAAGGAATATAAGTGAATGTTTAGATATCAATTTGGAAGCCTAGTAAACGAGAATAATTCATCCTACATTTTCATGTGTGCACGAAAATGTAGAATGAGTTATTCCCGTTTACTAGGCTTCCAAATTGATATCTAAATATTCACTTATATTCCTTTATCTAATACCAAATCCGGCCTGGTCTTATTTTATATGTATAAACTGCCAATAAAAGGAATAACCAATTTATACTTTATCTAACCTCGCATTTTATCGATAAAACAGGAAAAAACAACAAACTTCTCAAGAACGTTTAGAATCCCCTTAAAACTGCAGACTTTCCTCTTTCCAACACAATTTTTGTTTTCTCAATAACTGTATACATTAAAAAATGACAGCTGATTAATTTCAGCAATTTCCTATGGGATTCCACTCTGTATATATGTTTATGTATATTCGTCAATGTGGAAAAGTCGATGAGGTGTAACACGAAGCAATGCTGAACGTTTTGTCGAGTATCGAACGGATCTGATATTTACCAGCGAAGAATACTCTTGGTTGCGGTGGGGGTTGATTGATCATGTGCGGAGGTGAAACAGGGGCTGCCAGGAGATCGTAATCGCTGCCGGAACTTCCGACTGCGACGAAGCTGTAGGATCCACGGGCCCAAGGATCCGCTCGCCACCTAGTCACCACGCTTTCCCGCGGTTGCGGTACCACTTGGTTACCAAAAATGCCCTGCGACAACACAAAAAAATCCCCTTCGTGTTACTTCTTTCCAAAATAAAAAGGACCAGCTAAATTGAAAAAAAAAAACACAATTCTTATAAAAATGAATAAATCACTTAAATAAAAATGAATAAATAATTTTATATAAAGATAAATGGCGTAAAAATTTTATTTAAAATTATTTTTATTAAATCTGTTATTTATTAAATTTTATAAAGCACACTACTACTTTTATTTCTCTCTCTGTATGATAGCCGTAAAATAGTTGATTGAATATAATGGATAAATTTAAATTTTAATATATTTTTCATGAAAATTGATATATTTTTATGAGAAACTTTTAATAAAAATTGATTCATTTTTATTAAAAATATTTTACAAAAATACAAAAAAAATTCCTTTCGTTTTTCCTCGTAAAATAAAAAAAGATTTATCAGATGGTATAAAATGTGTGCCAGAAGAAAGAATCGAAAAAAATCTCTCATAAAAATTAATACAATATATCGCAAAAACAGCCAAATAAAAAAAATTAAAAAATGTAAGAAAAATATTGGATTGAAAAATCATCAATTAGTTCAAATTCAACAAAAATTGAGAGAAATATAACTTGTTATAAAGACTTTATATGAATATTTTTTATAATTGCTCGATTTAAATATATAAAATTAAATCTTTAGGTTTCAAGAGACGACAAGAATGACTGGAAAAAAATTAAAATTTTTATTCAGAAAAAAATGGACTCGTGCAAAGGTTAATATCGGTGAGGCGATTTCGATAAGCTGAATAAGCTTAAGCCGAATAAGACCGCTGGGGTCCGAGAGATGTACCCTTCACCTTTCGCGCACGGCAACTAGAAATTTCATCCACTTACTTTCAGTACGGCGATGCAACGGCCGACGATAACATCGTCACTGACATTTTCCATTACGCAAGCCGCTTCACCGGCGACGAGGGCCAGCAGGACAGGCGCCTTGTATAAGTTCCAGAACAAGAAGAGCTCGCCGCGCGACGCGGTGGTACTTCCCACGTGGCCGAACAAATTGGCCGTTGGATCCCAGAAAATGCGCTCGAAGCATAATACCACCTGAGAAATTGAACAGAAAATTATAAGGTAAAATTATATGTACCAGGATATATACGCGGAAAAATTTCGAGATATACAAAAATTGGCAGAAGCAAATTTAATCTTAATTTATATATTTAGTAAATAATCAAACTTTTTCTTTCAAATTTTATATATACATTTTTCAAAACAATTTTAGAATTCCATACAAAGAATTTATTATACTTTTAGTTAATAATAAAATAGAGAATAATTATACATAGAATGCCTCTAAAAAATCTCTCTCTAAAAAATTAACTATTTGTTTCATAAATTACAAAAATTATTTAGAAACGTTTTATTAAAACAATCTTTATCATAATATATTTATAATATATTAATAATATATTTATAAAATATTTAAGAGATAAAAAAATTGTCTAAATAAATAGGCAAACTTTAAATAGCTGTAACTTTCTTTCAAAAAATGATAATTTAAATTTTAAAAAAGGAATTTAAAGCTTGAAACTTCTATTTTCGAAAGGTCATAACTTTTTTTATTTTCTTCAATTTTTATATTTTTCACATACAAAAAATAGCGAACATAACGAAGTGAAAATTTTCTTCTCAATTTGTAGGCATGTCGCATACACAAGAAGATTTTAAAAATTTTTTTGACATTTTCACGTAAAAGCCTGAATTTTCCCTGCAAAATCATTTTTTAAAATTTAAATTTTGATCTCTTCTTATCAAGTTGTCGCATTGAAGAGAAAATGTCATTTTCACTTTAATCGTTCATAACTCTCTTAAAAATCATCATACAGCAATTTTAAGAATGGATTCTTAAAGCTGAATTTTTGCTCTATAGTGTGATGCAGAAACTGAAATTTTTGTAACTCGTGAACTTTTTATAAATAAGTGAAAATAACAAAGAAATTCGCGAGTTTTTTCCTTTTTGTTTAAATTTTTAAAAAAGTTACGTAAAATGACCAAAAATATTTTATCGGCTAAAATTTTAGTGCCTTCTAGTACCTCAAACTTGGCAAAAAATCATAGACTTGCCGTGATTGAGTACACATTAATTATTACAATATAATCAGATCGCTTTAGGGATGAAACAGGGGTCTCGTCGAAAATACACTGAAAAAAATGTGTTAACTTGACTAAATCTTTCAACTAAATTACTATTTTGTTAATTAAACATATATTAGTATTTAAGTAAAAATATACGTTTTATTAAATTTAATATGTTATATTTAATTTAAGTGTTCTTTATGTTCAATTAACAAAATATTCGTTGAAAGGTTTAGTCAAATTAAAAATTTTTTTTCAGCGTACATACAAGACACGAATACATAAGATCAATCTTACCTTATTTAAATTGCCAAAGCCGAGTCGTTGAATTGCCTGCGACTTCCATTCCGGAAGCGGCGGAGTGAAGCTGACCCCGGAAGGAGGCGCGGACGTCTTGAGGACGCCAAGAGGTAACGTAACCAGTACGGCATCCGCCTTATAAACGGTATGATTTGTGTGAGGGCTGCGAGAGGGTGCGGCCCAGACCTCAACCCCGTTCGGTCCGTATCGCACCGCTTTGGCGGCCGTGTTCAATCGGATATCGAGCCCTTCCGAGAGAGCAACAGGTACGCAAGAATAACCGTTGCGAACTGCAAAAAAAGGAGGAAGAACGAGAGATGTAGCGGATCAGTATCCGGATTTAGTATGCTTGGATAATTTTAAGATTAGATAAAGATGAGATAAAAATATGTAAATTTATTTTATTATTATTTATCTCTTATCTCTACCTCATTTATTATCTTAGATAAGATGAAGATGATCTCATTTTAAATATATCTAGATAAAAGATAAAATTGTGTGGCGATTCATCTAGATAATATTTTAACAACGCTTATATGTAAACACAGTTATAAAAAAATGTAAATTATAAAAGAGATATAAAAATATATTTAGTTCTACTACTCAAGTATTTTTATGTGCTACAATCCTAACTAGTTCTAGATAATTTAGTAAAGATAATACTTTTTTTATCTCAAATGCAGGTATAGATAATATATATTTGTATTATTTAAAGATAAGATGACGTTAAAACTTCATCTAAATAATCATCAATGTATCTATTTATCCAATTTTATTTAAATAACAACAAACACTGATCGCGACATATACCTTCTCTCTTAAGAGGATGCTGAACACGTCTGTTTTACCGACTTTGAGTTCAAGGGCTTCTCTTTTTATTAGCTATACAGATTGAAAAATCCTTCTCCACAATTAAAGTACTGATAATAATGAATGGAGAGCGCTGTAATTTCGTATAAAAACCAATAAAAGTTAAAAAATTACAGTTTTTTATCGGCCTTTTGCATCAGCTCATAACAATATTTCGTTAATACAAAACTTCTGCAGTTCATTTGTGCACCAAATATAGCACACCCAATAGAGATGACATGAAAGAATAATATATAGAAATAATAAAAATGAGATTAAAAGCCTGTATCGAAAGATTCGTATTTGAATTCATTATCGAGTTATGTATGTATATTTGCGTGCGGAATCGATGTCGAGGCACAAAACAGCAAAAATTAGTTGCCGGACACCACTCCCCCATTCATTATGATCAGTACTTTTATTGTAGAGGATTTTTCAATCTGTATATTCAATAAAAAGTGAACCTAACCTAACTTAAAGTCGGTAAAACAGAACTACGGCAGCATCCCCTTAAACCTACAATTTATATATATTTGCGTGCGGAATCGATGTCGAGGCACAAAACAGCAAAAATTAGTTGCCGGACACCGCTCCCCATTCATTATGATCAGTACTTTTATTGTGGAGGATTTTTCAATCTGTATATTCAATAAAAAGTGAACCTAACCTAACTTAAAGTCGGTAAAACAGAACTACGGCAGCATCCCCTTAAACCTACTATTTATTTTACACCGAAGGGGAAGGAACCTACACCCTCGAGGGTGAGAGAATAATGACATTCGGAGGGATAGTCACGTACATATCGCGCGTTTAACGAACTGGGTCGCGTAAAGAGAAAGAGAGAGAGCGAGTCTCGTTATATATAAGTCTCTTTGATTTCGTAGATGTAGGGGTACAATAAGCTGAATCGCACCACCCTAGCTTTTACGTTCAGAAGAGCGGAATCAGAAAACCCCCTCCTTGAAAGATACACGTTATCTAGGTATCCACACGGTTTTGGGCGATGTTATATGAGTTGCAATAGGGAGCCCCATTATGACTTAATTGGATATTTCGCGTTACGCTCGCGCTTAAATCAGGACACACCTAAATTCTCGTAAGCACCTCTATATCCTTTCTCCCTCCCTCATCCGATTTCCCCGTAACATCGAGGCGTGTACTAATAATGATACACAGGCGTCTCCACTTAGGTGGTTAATTATGTTGATGGCTACCACGGTGCTAACAAGCACTCTCCCTCTCTCCCTATCAGCATCCCGCGTCCTGTTTCCGAGATTTAAATTTACGCGTGCGCTATGTCAGGCTGAAAGCACAATAATTTAAATTAGCGAGGGGATATGTATGCGTACATGCATTATCGCGGATATTTCGACCGGGGTCCCTTCGAGGGCTCTATGTACATATTGATTACGCGAAACGTGTCGAACCTGTCCGCGAGATACAATCGGCGAAATGTTGCCGCAACCTTGGCCGGCAGCTAATGCGATCTATCCGCGTTTCTATCGTTCGGGTTTGGGCTGCTGCTGCATCAGCCTCAGGGGTTGGGGCCTGTCGATGTTAACCGGCCGGGGATCGATAAATCATGACGCGTACGTACATCTCGGGGCACGGCACACAAACACACACACACACATGTATATATCGATGCGGCGTCGGTCGGTGATTTAAAAATTTATGCGCCGACACCGGGTATTGTAAACGTAACCGGAAATGTTCCCAAAATGCCGCGCGCATCTGCACGCGACAGCCACTGACAAACCGATGAATTAGTCGCTACATCGTTCCCGCATCAATCCTTCGTATCGTTCGTCGTACGCGGATTAACGCGCGTGTGTGTGATGTTGATAGCGATTGAAAGGAAAATATTTCGCGTAAATTCCATTCCATCCTGGAAATCATACATATACATACATAATTTTACATATATATATATATGTATTTAAATAAGTACGAAAAATTTTAAGAGATGATTCTTTGTCGAAAATTAAGGAGGGTTTCTTATATAAACCCTTTATATTTCAGACAAATTTTAAAAATTAAACAAAAAATATCCAGCAACTTTAATTTTTTGATTTGTCTGAAATTTGAGAAAAAAAATTAGAACTTAATTTTTAATTTGTCTGAAATTAAAAAAAAATAATAAAAACTATATTTTTATCTCCCTTTTGTAAAAAGGGAAACTCAAATTTATTTTACTTATAAATTTTTTATTTTATTTATAAACACGTATATAAGTGAAAAAATTAAATTGTATTTTAATCTTGAACAGGACACGGAATAAACACATAAATGTGATTCACTCTTTTTACAATAAATTCTCAAAAATTCCTCCATTAACCCTCCTTCAACACAAAGGTGACAAACTGAAAAATCATAAACTCATATCTTATATCTTGTAGTATTAAAATTACAGTTGTAGAGAAAATTAGTATTAATAAAAAATATTTATTTTGAAATCTTTTTTTCATAGTTCGTCGATCTAATTTTTTAACATCCTGTATAAATAAATAATCATATATATATAAACTTGAACAGTTTTTTTTATTAATGTATCTAATTACTATGTATTTGTAGATTTCGAAAAAATAGTCATTAAAATCAGATTTTAGTTTGAATAATCCTGCATATCGCATAGACACTATTTTTTTCTGCAAAAATGTGAGCTTTAATAAAATATACATACAACAACTGCTTTTTCCATTTTTTTGAATATAAATGATTTGAATTGTAAAAAAGTAATGCAATATGCATAAATAAATATATATAGTTTACTTCACATTTTATATATGTATTTTATTCTTTTTTAATATTTTACATGTAAATTAATTTAAAGAAAAAGCTATTATAAAATTAAAAAAAAAACAAGAAACTATTTCTCTGTAGAAATATTATGATATGCATAAACAAGGTGAAAGATGGTAATGTAAATTACAAAGATATAATAGAAACTAGATTTTTTTCAACAGAAAAAAAGCCGCGCGATGTCAAAATTAGAATAAAAGGGGAAACAAATATTATGCTATACTTGTTCTTTTAAGGAACGCAATTTGGATTCGGTTAATCAGTATTCGACTATCTCGCTCGTATCTTCCTACGTCTTGACGTTGATTACAAAAACCGTTTATAATAAACGAGGGAATATTCAACAGTCGGTCGTGAAGCGATCCGAATCCATGAAAATTATGGTAAGTCGGTTCTCTCTCTTTCTTGACTTAACTTAGAAAAATGGGAAATTAATTCCACGCGCGAGGAAAGACGTATCCACGCAGATTCGAAATCGTTAATAAGGGGAGGATATAAACTGATCCATTAATCTCGCTTCTTCCGATCGCACGTCGAGTATGCGAAGAAATTCATTTTACGACGACGTGGGATCTCCTCAATGTTGTGTTCAGATGATTTTTAAATTAGCTAGATAAAGATGAGATAAAAATGTATAAATTCATCTTAGATAAGAAGATAATTTTGAATTTATGGTACATATATCTAGATAAAAGATAAAAGTATACAGCGACTCATCTAGATAATTTCCAGATAATTATATTTTTAAAATTGCTTATGTAAACATAGTTATAAAAAAATTTAAATTATAAAAAAATATAAAAATATATTCATATCTTTATTTATAAGTTTTTATCGCTTACTGCTTAAGTTCTATTACTTGACGTTAAAATTTCATCTAAATAATTATCTATAAAATTTTATTTAGATAACAGCAAACACTGTTTATTGACAAATATTATTCAACTATTTATTGTAGAAATATATTCATACTTTAATAAGTTATAAGTTTTTATCGCTTGATACTTAAGTATTTTTGTGCTATGATTCCAAAACCAAATCTGTGAATATTATATTCTAGATAATTAATTTTACTAAAGATAACACTTTTTTCATCTAAGCTGCAGATATAGATAATATTTTTGTATTACACGTGCAGGCAAAGTGGCACTTTGTGTGCGTGTTTTCTGTGCGGAAAGCGGTCGATTTCCCACGCCGCCATTTAGCAGGCGACGCGGTGAATGAATAAGCCGCGTTCAAAGTCATTGCCCACGGCTTCAGCCGTGAAGATGGCGTGCCACCTCGCGCACAGAAAACGCGCACGAAGCCACTTTGCCTGCACTTGTAATACAAAATAGTATGTGTACATAATATACTATTGTATTACACGTGCAGGCAAAGTGGCACTTTGTGTGAGTGTTTTCTGTGCGGAAAGCGGCCGATTTCCCACGCCGCCATCTAGCGGCGACGCGGTGAGTGAATAAGCCGCATTCAAAGCCATAGCCTACGGCTGAGCAACTTTCCGCACTTGATACACAATATACTATTATTATCTATATAAAAATAAGATGACGCCCAAATTCTATCTAGATGATATATATAATTTTCTTAAGATAACAGCAAACACTGGATCTCCTGCGGATGAAGAAAGAAAAAAAGAGAAGGGGGGCAAGGAAGAGACCGAGAAACCATCTATCTTTCTTTGAAAATATACCTCCGTAAATATTCCTCTGCTTCGAAACCCGATGACGATCGTTTTGGCCGAGCGGGCGACTCTCGTCGTGGAAAGAAAGGCAAATATTTAGAAGGGGGACAACGGAGTCTAGCGCATAGTAGCCAAAGGGGATGAACGGGGGTCGGGGATTCGCCCGAGGGTGGAACAAACACCGACGTCGGCTTCCTCTCACCCTGATCTAAAGAGTAAAAAGAGGGGGGGGGCAGATCCCGGAACGAGAAAGGGGGTTGGAGGGGGGCGAGCTGGTGCCCCCTTCTCTCGGGGGCACCTTTTCTCGTTCTATCTCGACCATCGGCCCCATATATGCCACCCTCTCGTCCGCGCGCGCGTCTTCTTGTCTTCCGTTTGATCTTTGCTCGCAGTATTTTTTGACGGCGAGTCGAACAATTTGTATGCTCCACCCGGCCCCCCTCCGCCCCCTCCCGCGGTGGTTTTCAATTTACATTTAAATTGGTTGCTTATGGCGTTCTGTCGTCTCGACGGGAGTCGAACTGAGAAAAGAGAGAGAGAAAGAGAGAGAGAAAAGCTGCTGCACACGGGGAACAGTCAAATACTGAAACGGCCTCGCGAACGTGTGGCGGAACTCTCTCTTGCCGGGTTCAATGTACCGGCGCCGGTGCTTTTTTGCCGGATACGAGAGAGAGAGAGGAGCGCGCGATGCTTTTCTTGTTCACCCATCCGTTATATCAACATTCCGAATCGCGACTCCCGAAGGTATACGGCGGAACGCCGAGGACGAAGAGTCGCTTCTTTCTTCTTCTTCTTCTCTCTCGGCTCGCTTCCGCGCCCGCGAGAGGTTTCGGAAGTTCGACCTCTCTCCTCCGCGTTTCGTTCCTGACAGATCATCCCCCCTCCGACGATTACTTAGGACATGCAAGTTTTGCCAAGAAATTGATCGATCGTTGGGAAGAATGTATCTCTGAGTAGCCTTGAAACTGAGAAATCGGAGGACAAACAGGGTGTCCAGCAGACTCAATGAATAAATATTTAAGCAAAAAAAATGATAAAAACTTATAAATAATAATATACATTTATTTTTATATATCCCTCTTATAATTTACAATCTTAAGAATATTATCTTTTATCTAGATATATTTAAAATAAAACCACATCTTCGTTTTATCTAAAATGAATTTAAATATTTTCATCTCAGTTTTATCTAGTTAATTTTCAAATCATCTAACAGGGTGTCCAGCAGACTCAATGAAAAAATTATTAAACAAAAAAACGATAAAAACTTATAAATAAATTTATTTGGTGAGCCGAATTATATATTTTTAATATTAAATATATTTTTATATGTATATCCCTCTTATAATTTACATTTTTTATAACTGTTTAATAATATAAGCGATCTTAAGAATATTATCTGGAAATTATCTAGATAAATCGTCATATAATTTTATCTTTTATCTAGATATATTTAAAACAAAACCACATCTTCATTTTATCTAAGATGAATTTAAATATTTTCATCTCAGCTTTATCTATAGCTAATTTATTTAATAAAAAATTTCAAATTATTGAGACAAATGTAGAATAATGTAAAAAAAATCCAGATAAATTGTAAATTTTCCTGACTTTTCCCTGACAGTTCCAGATTTATAAAATTCCCTGACAATGCCCGGTTTTCCAGATTTCCCTGACCGCTAGACACCCTAAAAAAGGTGAAATAATGTTTTTATACAGGGTGTTAAAAAATTAGACCGACAAATTTTTAAGGGAGAAAAAAGATTTGAAAATAAACAGTTTTTGTTAATACTAATTTTCTCTACAATGTTCACTTTTAATATTACATGATGTGAAATGTGAGTTTGATTAAGGGTGAATTACTTTTATGTATTTGTCTCGTGTTTTGTTTAAAAGATTAAAATGCAATTTAATTTTTTCACTTATATGTTTGTTTATTATTTAAGTTATAAACTCCTATTTTACACCATGTAATATAAAACTAAAAACGTCGTAGAGAAAAAGAATATTAATAAAAAATGTTTATTTTCAAGTTTTCGATTTCCCTTCAAATTTGTCGGTCTAATTTTTTAACACCCTGTATATTTTACACATTTATACGACATTCTTTTTTTTTACCTGCCTATTATTTTATTTTAAAATTGCATACAATATTTTTTCCTTGATATCAAATTAAATTTATAGTTAAAAAATATAATATTGCATATATCTAGAGAGAAATAGAGATATTTTTTATTAAAAATCTTCTCTTATTACTATACTACAATATTATTTCATTTTGAAATTTAATTGCTCGAATATTTTTTTCAAAGATCGCTCGAGGTGTTCAGTATAAATTATACGTAAACAAATTAATTTATTTTTATTATTTTTATTAATAATTTATTTTTGTATATATATATATATATATATATGTTTAGAGAGCTTCTCTTTGTTGCATTTAAATATATACTATTCTATTTTTTATTCCTGATATGATCATTTTACCGATGATTACTAGAACATAAGTTTTGCTAAAAAATTGATCGATCGTTGAAAAGAACATCTCTGTGTATTTTTGAAACTAAATTAGAGAAAAAAAATATAATATTTCTTCATATATCTTGCTCGTTTATGCAGTTATAATATTTATCTGTTATATTTGTTTCTTTTTTTTTTACATAGCTGCATATAACTTTATTTTAAAATTTGATTAAATCAGAGAAAAAAAATTAATAATTTTTTAACACGTACATTTTACACGTTTATGCGACCTACCTATTCTTTTTTTAGCTGCATACAATTTTATTTTAAAATTATGTATTGAAATAAATATTTTTCCCTCGACATCAAATTAAATTTAAATTAAATTAAAATTGAAATTAAATTAAGAAAAATCGAAATTCGACTGCTCAAAGAGTCTTTTCCAAGAAATCGGATTAAATATTTACACCAAAAAATTTAATTAATTTTTGCATACATGTTTTCCTTAGTTGCATTAAATACATAATATTTTATTTTTCGAATCTACGTTTCTGTGAGATCTCACAATTGATACATCGGATTAAATTTACGTCTCTCTCTCTCTCTTACTCTCTCGAAACTCTTTTCCCGAAGTGGCGAAAAAGTTTCTACCATTTGAATGCACATAATGACTGTGTATATAGACGCAGAGTCTATAAATGGCCGGAAAGTATACGTGGTGTGAAATTCGATACAAGTCTCGCACGGGAACTTCTTTTTTATTCCCTTTCAATCTCGCACCTCAGCGTGGAAGGAGAGAAGGTGCCCGCCCGAGCTTTTCTTGCTCACCCATCCGTTATATCAACATACTAAATCGCAGGTCCCGGAGGTATACAACGCGCCAGCTAGGCAACTGTTGATACCTTATAGATTGGAAACTTCGGAGAGAAGGGGGCTTTTCACCCTCCTTAGCTTATTCGTGCATCTCGCCCATACATCACCTTATTATCATGCTGTAATCGCATTTTTTCCAATTGCATCCTACCTCTACATCGTGATTCGACGTGCAATAATTCTTGCTATCATTGCATCGATACGTGTTTCTACTGGGAATAATAATCTACGACGAAAAGGGTTGGATATTGTTTTATTGAAATTTATGACGTGAGGTAGATTGCAAAATTTATGCGAAGATTTTGCAAAATTGTTTGTGCGAGGGTTGAGTAATTTTGTAAATTTCTATTTCAAGAATATCCCACGCAGCACAAATATTATGAATATTTTCAAAAACTTTTAAAAATATTTTCTTACATATTTGAAACATATTTTTGAAATATTAGTTTAGATCTATATTCAAAAATATTTTTTAAACATGAAAAAACAGAAACATTTTAAAAATATTTTCGAGAATTATTTTATCTTTCAAGAAATATTTTTCAAAGATTTTAAAAATATTTTGTGCTGTATGTAAAATCCTTTATTCTTCTTCGTAAATATTACGTAACTTCAAAAACACATAGGATAATTTTATATTAATTTTAATTTATATAAATATATCTTTCAACATCGGTGGAAATAAATTTTAATCATTTTATGCAAGCTATTCAAAATAATATTTATAATTACGTGTGTGAATAATAAAACGTTAATTTAACAATAACCGATAATTATGCAAAAAACAAAATTAATTTTATATAAATAAATGTCCATTCAAAATCAGTTCAGTGGAAACAAATGTTTAATTATTTTACGCGAGTTATTAAAAATAATATTTATAGTTATACGCGCGCAAGCAAAATTTTATTAAGTGTGTGAATAATAAAACGTTAATCTAACAATAACCGATAATTATGCAAAAAAAAGTAATGTATGCAAAAAAAAGTAGTATAAATACCGCAGTGTGTATACAAACCATTAGTAGGGTGAATATATAAATCGCGCAGCCATTCTCTATGCTTATACAGAGATCTTCACGGTATTTCTCTCCCTCTACCTCCTATGCCAACATTAATTAAACGTCGTGACGATGTAATATGCGGCACGGAGGGAAAGGTGGAGAAAATCAGTTATGCCTTACCAAATAATGTCGGTTATATGTGCCATTTGAATGTATGTACACCATATATGTATATCATGAATATTAGCAAATTCTGAATTTTTGCACAATTTTAAAAATAAAAATATTACACAATGTAAATAATATGAGATTGCAATTTTATATTATTTTATTTTATTTTATAATAATAATTATTATTACATTATATTATTATATTTTATATTATATTATTATATATTATACTATATTATTATATTACATATTATATATTATACATTAGATATTATATATTATTTTATATATTATATTATATATTGTATATTATTATATCATTATACATTATTATATTATTATTATTATATATATATATATATATATATATATATTCTATTATATTATATTATATTATATTATTACATTATTATTATTATTATTATTATTTTATTTTATTAAACTGCCTTTTGTCCAAATATTAAGTTAATGGTATTTTTTATTAGATTTATCTCGCCAAATGTACTTTCTATTATACCCTCCGAAATTTAAAAGTTAAAAAAATCAACATACTTCCCCGCGAAATTGTACGAGAAAAATAAGCTCTGAAAAATTTGATTACGTCACATCGCGGAGGTACATCTTGTATCTGTAACTCGCATCTCTCCGTCCATTCGCGAATTTAGCGACGACGTTCTGCGTAATTTGTACAGATAGAGATAAAGTTAATTGGAATCGCTGCGCGATATTTATGATACTCGCCGGAGAAGTAAACGCCTGGGAGCTGTAACATTCCTAGATCGCGCTACTAAGTAACATAAGGAGATCGATATCGGGAGACGCGAATTTATTACGATTGTCGTACGTTCTGCGCAAATGAGCTTGTATACCCGCGTACAGAGATGCCATTTTTTTCGTTCTTACGAAACGGTAGCGAGACTCCCCATAAGCTACGTATCGTATACCTACAGCTACGTAGATGTCGAGTCTTCTTGTAAATTACACGAGATAATATCAATCTTTGCAATTTTTCGAGCGTAAGATATATAATAATTATCACGAAATTTTTTTCATCCTCCTTCCTATTACGATAAATTTTTTCGAAAAAATTATAACAGGGTGTTCACTTAAATCTTGTAAAAAAATTCCCCGATCTTCGAGATAAAATTTGTAGCTGCAGTTTTTTAAAATAAATTTTTATTTATGAATTTTCTAAAGTCTTTTAACAATAAGATCGATAATATTCTATGATGATATATTTTTATGATAATATTTTTATATGATTGCAAAGAAAGTTATCAAGAATGCAGTTTTTTAGCACTTAATATACAAAGTGCAATATATCACTATATCTAAACATTAAAAATATATGCAAAAATATAAAACAAAATAATTTATTAATTTATTAAATGTTTTAAGGAATATTAAAGAGTAACATAAGACATTAATATTAAAAAGAGACAGAAATTATCAATATAAAATTACATGATATTTTAATAACAATTTAAATATTATAAAAATATATTAGTTAAATCCTTTAAAAATTGAACACAGTCTACTTGTAATTCGAATAAAAACATTTTTTCTGTTACAAAAATAAAATAATAGTTAAATAACATTTACAAAATAGTATTTAATAAGTATTTTAAATAACACTAAATAATATATATTTTTTCAATAAATATATGATACGAATTATCGATCATTTGCAATATAAGAGTAAAATTATAAAAGACACAATGTTTGAAGAAATCTTGAATCTCAATAAAACTCCGCGACATTCCCGGGAGAATTTTTCAAAGTAAAAAAAAATTCCACCAGAAAGTGTACACCCTGTATAATTAATATACATAAATGAGATTATATAAATGTATATAATATATACATATAATATATATATATTTATATATATGTATATAAATATATATATTATATATAATATATATTTACATATAAATATTAAAAAAAAATATATAAATGAGAATATCGTCAAAAATAAAAATACAAATATAAGTCGCATTTATATAGCAAACCGCTTATTCACCCTTTCCTTGCAATTTAACTTTTTCAGCGTGCATTTCTCAATTAATTTGTTTTTTACATCTTCAGCCCTTTACACCCTCCTTTGCTCAATTTGAATAATTCCCGCGGGAAGAACGAGCAAACTTTCCCCCTTTTCGTAGGCGATAATTATCGCGAAAAAACTGATTCGCGTTTGACCGCCGTGCTCTCCGCGAAAGTAGCGAAATTATACTGAAACCGGTTTCCCAGAGAAGAAGAAGAGAGAGAGATGCTCTAAAGCCAACACTTTGCGCCATACTCTCCCATAATTGGTAGCAAGCGCAAACGCTTTTTAAGGCTACTTTGTATTTAATCGAATTTTCGTGGAACTACTGACGATGAAGCTACGATCCTGGCGAAATACGGAAGCTACTTTCCGGGCCAGATATCCAAGCGATAAAATGGGCGTGGTGCCCCCTCTGTGATAAATACGAGGCGAGCGGACCGAGCGTAAATCGCCATAAGATATCGCTAAAATTAAGCAACCCCGTTCAATTTAAGAGATATTAATAAGTCTGAATTACGCGCGCCGAAGCGGCCTAACGATATCGCCGGTTTATTCGGTGCAACCCGAAGAATATATGCATATGCATGCTGCGCGCCGAATATTTTATAGTTGTTGCACCTCACAACTTACCGAATTATCGGATAATACGGAAAGAGGAAAAAGGCTCCTCCGTTTTTTTTCCTCCTTTCGTCGGCGCGTCGTGACATATAATTATCGTAATAGCGAGTCGCTTATTAATACATTGTTGACGGAACGTCGACCGGTTAGGGAGTAATCGATGCGTTCGCATGGATCCTCCATGAATCACAAACAAGATAAATTTAAACAAGGTGCATCCAAATTATTCGGACCCTTCCGATTCCCCATTTTTTTCTATCCATTTATAGCTGTGAAAACGTTTTATATATTTATTTCTTTTTTATATATTTTTATATTTTATATATATTTATTTAAATCACAGTAAAATCATTAAGAAAATTTTCAATATATATATATATATATATATATATAGGGTGTATTTAAATAAATGCAAAAAATTTTAGGAGATGATTCTTTGTCGAAAATTAATGGGAGTTTCTAATATAGTCCAATAAAATTAGACTTTGACTTCAAAAAAATTATAATCAAGCTGAATTTTTGTGGAAACCTTTATTTCAATGTTTTAATGAAAAGTACCCTTAATTTCAGCCCGGGCGTTTTTTTTAAAGAAGGTAAATTTTAATTTTTTGCCATTATTTCGAAAACTATTAATTTTTTGAGAAAAATAGTTATTATCAAAATTGTAGCTCATAAAATTCCCTACAAAAAAGTCATTATACTTTTTTTCGTGGAATCAATCGTTTATTAAGATACTTATTAAGATACACCCTGTATATTTAGAAAACAATAAAAAATTTATTTATAAATTTTTCATGTATTATAATAGTTTATTATAAATAGTTCGAGAAAAAAAGATTAAAATTACTTTATATTATCAACAATAAAAAAGTACATATATACATATTTACATTTATGTAAAAATTTAATCGTTACTTACGAGATATACAGTAATTTTAATCTTTACTTCCTAAAACATTTTTATAGCAGAAGAGTACGACAGATAGAAAATATGTCAAAATAATATATTGTGTATCAAGTGCGGAAAGTTGACCACCCCACACGAGTGAACAATTGTCAATCCGCACTTGATACACACGATATTTTGTATTACACGTGCAGGCAAAGTGGCACTTTGTGTGCGTGTTTTCTGTGCGGAAAGCGGCCGATTTCCCACGCCGCTATCTTGCGACGGCACGGTGCGGAAATACCCGCGTTCAAAGTCATTGCCCACGGCTTCAGCCGTGGGCAATGACTTTAATTGCGGCTTAGCCGTAGGCAATGGCTTTGAATGCGGCTTATTCACTCACCGCGTCGCCGCTAGATGGCGGCGTGGGAAATCGACCGCTTAGCCGCACAGAAAACACGCACACAAAGTGCCACTTTGCCTGCACGTGTAATACAAAATATATAACCATAAAATGATGATAAATTAAAAAAAAATCTGTCTTGGAAGTTTTCACGAAACTTTACAATTGTTGTCAAATAATCCTACTTTTTTGAAAAAATAGAACGTTACCTGTCAATCTAATTTCGTCGCGCCTCCAGATCGACGTCAGTGGCAACTTTATAGGCACAACGCGATTAATCGACATCAACATGTATCACATCGCATATTACTGTATATCCTCTTCGTGGCGTAAAAGCATAACTTAGGGAGACCCGTCTGCTCATAATTATCAAACGTTCCGTTTATCGCGGTCGGATAATTAAACCCCGGAACTCTCTCCGGAGTTCGTTCACTGCTATATCGCTAGTTCCTCGTTTACAGATCGCGGTATAGAGGATTTAGGGTGCTGTGGCATAATTACGAGAACTAAGTGGATTAGTAGAAACGTATAACGGATAAAGAAAAATCTGGGAAGGGGGCGAAAGAGAAAAAGAGGAGGGGGACGAAGCGGAGAACTTCGCGGGGTCCCGCTCAAGAAGATATTTGAATACGACTATACCGCGAGAGTAAATCGTCCCGTCCGCAAACGACCAGCGAGCTACACAAGAAACGCATTTGCCCAGGGCCCCGCCGCGTGGTGGGGGGCGGCGATAGGAGGCCCCCGGGGCCCCGTGGAAAAGGAGAGGAGAGACCCCGGCTCTCCGCGAGAGAAGGAACGGCGTTAGAGAAGCGGGCCCCCGGTCGGGGTCCTACGGTAAAGTCTCCTCTTTCCTCCTCCGGCCCCCTCGTTGACGCCGCGAGAAAAAGGGGAGCTCGCTATCGAGAGAGCTATCTCCCACCATCGCGTAGCAAGTTGCACCGTAATATATAGGCCGTATCTCAGACCCGCAAATTGCCTTTTTAAACACAACAAGACGCGGCCGTGCCCCCTTTCAATTTACGCGGGTCCCCTTTTCGCGGCCCATGCCGTTTGCCGTCCGAAACTCCCGTCTCCTCCCGCCAAAAGCGATGGGCCCCTCTTTTATGTGCGCGGTCACCCTTCGCTCCTCTCGACGCCATCGACGGCCCCCTTCACGCACGCATGTGCCCCCCTCCCGACCCCCTCCTTTTACGTGTGCACGGCTCCGTAAGATTCTTTGAAAGAGGCGTGCCGTATATTATCGTTATAATTACAAATGGAATAATCGGATACCACGACAGCGTTACGGCTACCGAAGGGAGGAGGCGCGTCTGTGCAAACCTCCCGAGGTGTCAAAGGGATACTTCGGCAAGGCCGCAGCGATGGCGGCGAGATTTCCTCTTCAAAATTGATGTGAACACCAATTAATCTCGTATATGTATAGTACCTATAATTGACATCTTAGACTAATTAACTAAATTGACAAATTGTAAAACTGTCAAAAATACAAAAAATGTATAATTATGTATTAAATATTGAATATTTGTCAAGGCGTGTACATAAAAAAATGAAGAAACATACAAGAATCCAAAAGTAATATAATATCGAATAAAATGAATTTTTTTTTAATATATCTTTTTCTTTTAATTAACTAACGTAGCTTACAAATAATAAATATAGAAATGATAAATTAAATATTTGTCAAGGTGTATATGATGTAAATATAAGATGAAAAAAATGAGAATCTAATCGTGATATAATAATCAAATAAAATATATTTTTTAATATATTCAATTTTTTCAATCAACTATTGCAGTTTTACGATTTATTAAAAAATACAAAAAAGAAAATTACATATTAAATATTTAAAACAAAGTTATGCAAATATACACAAAAATTTAAAAAAACATAAAAACCTATTCATGATATAATATCAAATAAAATATACTTATATTACTTTTTTTCAATTACCTAATGCAATTTTACAATTTGTTAAAAAATACAAAAAAAAAAGAAAATAAAAATTATAATATTAAATATTGAATATTTGTCCAGGTGTATATGATCTAAATATACATAAGAAATAAAAAAGATATAAGAAAAAATATAAGAATCGTAATATAATATGTCGAATAAAATCCACCCTTTTCGAATTTAATCAATTTTTGTTCTACAAGTAAATTATAAGTCGAATTTCTCTGCTTCAACGCGGAAGACAAAATATTATACAACGACGAGCAGTTACGTGTCAATAAATACGTACATGCCTCTTGTGCTTGCATTATCTAAACCCATTGACAGTTTGAATAGGCGTTAATATTTATACATGCTTGTACATATTTATTCTCTCTCGGTAAATTTGCTTGCCGCGGATCAAAAGGCGCTGGGAGGGCAAATATGTGTTTTGTTCGTGGAGCTGTTTTGGGATGGCGAGATTTTTATACGCGTCTCACAGAGAGAGAAAGAGAGAGAAAAGTGTGTGTTTGACGCGTCAAGTACGAGAGAAACTAGTCCAGTAAAATTAGACTTTGACTTCAAAAAAAATTATAATTAAGCTGAAGTTTTGTGGAGACATTTACTTTGAAGTTCTAATGAAATCCTGACAAGTAGGTACCCTTAATTTCAGCCAGGGTGTTTTTTATGGGGTAAAAGGGGGTAAATTTTAGTTTTTTGTCATTATTTCGAAAATTATCATTTTTTCGCGAAAAATATTAGTTATTATCAAAATTGTAGCTCATAAAATTCCCTACAAAAAAGGTCATTATACTTTTTTTCGTGGAATTAACCGTTTCAAAGATATCCGCGATGGTGTGAAAAGGATGATTATTTTTACAAACTACAGATATTGCAATTTTATCGTTTTACTCAAAAACGATTAGTTGTACGAAAAAAGTATAACGACCTTTTTTGGAGAGAATTTTATGAGCTACAATTTTGATGATAACTATTTTTCTCGAAAAATTGATAGTTTTCGATATAATAACAAAAAAACCGCCGTGGATGAAATAAAGGGTGCTTTTCAGGATTTCATTAGAACATCGAAATAAAGGTCTCCACAAAAATTCAGCTTGCTCCTAATTTTTATAAAGTGTTGCCTTTTTCAAGTCTAATTTTACTGGGCTGAACGTGAAATATCGCGCGAATTGGATTCTTACTGGATCACCAGGAGTTGTAACATCGTACAATGAATGAAATGAGCGAGAAGGAGGGAAATCTCGATGAAAGCGAGGCAAAAATGCGATAAAGAATAAATTTCCACGTTGTTACAGAATATATATCGCTCGCGCGAACGAGGACATAAAGTAGATCAAGACGGCTTGTTTGTTCATTACATTCCGCGCATAATGCGCTTCCGGGGATAAAACGTAACGAGTGACGAAGAGCAAGGAGAGAGAAAATTATTACGTTTCACTGAGAACGAAAGACAGAGAAGAGACGAGTGTTTACGTGTAATGAGAGAGGACGAATCGCGAAATGCTGCTGACGAGAAACTCGAATCGCCTGTTTTTATCATCTCTCACGCGCGAGAGAGAGAGAGAGAGCGCCGTTTTACGTCATCGGAATAATTGCGCGCGATATAATTCGATCCCATTAGAAACGTGAAGGACGTTTCCGACGAGATGCTCGTCCGGTGAAAGAAAAAAGGGAAAAAACAGAAATCCCGAGGAGATTTTAATTTACAAACGGAGAGGGCGCCCGGAGAATAGTCGATGGGTTATCGAGGTAAAATAATTAGAGAACAGGAAAAGAGACGGGGGGGAAAAAGCACGCGGAGGATTTTAATCGTCGTAATAAGACGTCAAGGACTCCTCTCTTCTCCCCTTTTTTTTTATTTCTCCTCTCCTTCTTCCCCGGCGGAAGAAAAATGGGCTGACCATGCGGTTGAACGATCGCGCGGTTGACTCGACAAGATTGTCGATTTATGTTTACATACTCGTTTTACGCGAGACCTCGATAATTAGAGTAGTTACCCCCGATAGATATATGCCTGTATATATACGTAACCTGCGAGGGGCACAGAAGAGGGGGCAGGGGGGCAAAAGGGGGGCAGGTGCCCTCACATCTCACGACGGATGATGCCGTGAGGAGATTTAAAAATGGAAGCGAGGAGTGCTCCGAAGGTTTAAACGAGGGCCGATTAATTCCCCGGGGGGAGAGGGGGCTAGGGAGGGGGCAGGGGGGCACGCGAAATTGGCGTATAGTCTTCTGCGCCTTATCTCCGATCGTAAAGCATCGTCATCGGGGTCCGATACACTTTACGGGGATCGCTTATTCATCCTCTCTTCACAAGTCAATGTAATCATGCATCTCTTTTTCATCTCTCTTTCTTTTAATTTTATTCCGCGTGGAATTGTCTCGAGTTCGAGGGATGAATTGTCGCGATTAAAAGGGGGGGAGGGGCATCCGTCCCGATTCGATATATACGCGATTGAAAAAAAAAATATCTCGTACACGCGAGATAACGTTGATGAAACAAGCTCGAATAGTATCGATAATTAATCGTTGTAATAATGAAGGCATTAAAGTAATTAACATTTACGAGATAAATGCGTCCATTTACTCGCCCGAGTCATGTCTATCCATTTAGCATCGACGTTCATTACATAACGTTTATATATTATATATATATATATATATTTGCAAATATGGATTAATATTTATATGTAATAAGCGAATGTATTAAAACGCGTAGTGAAAAATTTTAATTTGTAATTTACGCAAGATTTTTGCATTTATTTCACGAGAAGCGAATGTTACATTGCTTTCCCTAAAGATAGGCAATCCTACAAGCAAGCACGAAAGAACTTTGCATATAGAGAGGGACTGTCACTATTATTATTTACGGAATTTGTCATTTAAATATTTTAAAAATTTCATACAAATGTTTGGAAAAAAAACAGAGAAAATAAAAAATGTAAAAATTTTGACAACTTATTAGAAGTATGTACAACGTAAACTTTAATTTTTTTTAATATTTTAAAATTTCTCAAATGTATTAAATTTATTCAAAATTTTTAATATAGCAAGAAAAAAAGAAGAGAAAAAATAGCGATATAATAGTATATTGTGTATCAAGTGCGGAAAGTTGACAATTGGTCACGAGTGCGACCACCCCAAACGAGTGAACAATTATCAATCCGCACGTGATACACATACTATTTTGTATTACAAGTGCAGGCAAAGTGGCTTTGTGTGCGTTTTCTGTGCGCGAGGTGGTTGATTGCACGTCGCCATCTTGCGGCCGCACGGTGCGGGAATAGCCGTGTTCAAAGTCATTGTCCACGGCTGAAGCCGTGGGCAAAGCATTGCCCCCAGCTACAGCCGTAGGTAATGGCTTTGAACGCGGCTCATTCACTCACCGCGTCGCCGTTAGATAGCGGCGTGGGAAATCGGCTGCTTTCCGCACAGAAAACACGCACACAAAGTGCCACTTTGCCTGCACGTGTAATACAAAATATTTTAAAAATTTCATCAAGATCTTTCATAAAACAAGAAGCAAAAGGAAAGAGAAAAAGTACATGAAAATTTCGATAACTTATTACTAGAAGAAAGAGCACATAAAAACACAACATAAACTCTTAAACAATTTTTCAAAATATTCAAAACAGTGGATCAATTTTCCGCGGTCACTATATTAAACCCCTATAACCAGATACGTCACATATCTGGGCAAGATGAAGATATAGCACGACTTTTTATATATTCAGAATTTTCGTACACAGAGAGAAAGAGAGAGAGAGAGAGAGAGAGCTGTTCGGATCGATTCAATTATCCGTGCACATCGAGGAGGTAACGGAGATAACGATAATAATAATAACGACATCAAAGTAACTGCATGCGTGAGATTAAGCCGCGAGACAATGGCGAAATTGCATCTTACGAGGAAGGAGGCTACGCACATAGACATCAAAGGGCGCCAGCCACGTCTTCTGTAACGAAAGAGCGGGCGTTCCCGGCCGTCGTCGGCCGCGAGAGGAGGTCGTCGACAATGAAGACTACTACGAAGAGGGACGAGGCACGCAGGGTAATTGAGTTAAAATTATTTTCACCCGGCCAGACATATATATATATATATATATATATATATATATATATATATATATATACGCGGTCATTACGGCGGTTAGCGGCCGCACTTCGCGATCGAGGGCAAACAGGGCCGGGGCCCGAGAAAACTCTCCGGGTGGCGACTTTTTCTGCTTTCATGATCACTGACAGAGAGAGGGAGATCAGCTGAGAGGCCCACTTACGCTCTCTCACCTCTCGCGCGTTGCTCCATCAATCTCTCGTAACCTACCGCGTGCCGTTTTTACCCACTTGAAATTTATTACTCCGCAAGCCCCCCTTCAACCCCCCTTTCACCCCCTCCCCTCTCTTGCGCAAGACGGGGGATCGGCTAGAATCTCTTTTCGCGCAGGTGTGTCTCGATATGCGTGTAATATACAAAATATTAATGTATAATATACTATAAATATATTATATCACAATAAATATATTTAATGTAATAATATGTAATATTAAGTATATTTAAGGGAATCTGTTGTTTTTATCCTGTTTTGTCGACAAAATGTGAGGTTAGATAAACTATAAATCTATTTATTGGCTATACGGATTGTTTTTTTACCTGAAATTAGAGCGCTTCGCCCTTTGTTAATATTAATACTTTAATTTGTACAGGAAAAAAGATTGATCAATCTGTATAGTCTCATATACTTTGATAACAGAATTATGAATGCTTAGAATTATCTAATGTAACCTCACATTTTGTCGATAAAACAGAAAAAAAACAACAAACTTCTCAAAGACGTTTAGGAATAGCTGTAATAAAAATTAATCAAACAAGCAGTGGAATTTTATCAATTAAAAAGTTTTTATGATGTATATTTAAAATTGTTGCAATAAAGGTGATTGCACCTAAAATTGAAGATATTCCAGCAATGTGTAGAGAAAAAATAGCTAAATCGACTAATGGTCCATTATGAAAAATATTAGATGCTAATAGAGGATATACAGTTCAACCTGTGTTCCTACACCATCGTTACTGAAATTCCTTAATAAAAGTAAAGAAATAGAAGATGGTAATAGTCAGAATCTTATATTATTTATCCGGGGGTAAGCTATATCTGGTGATCCTAATATTAAAGGTACTAAAAAATTTCCAAAGCCACCAATTATAAATGGTATAACTATAAAAAAAATTATAATAAATGCATGTCTAGTAACTATAGAATTATAAATTTGATATATATTATATTATTTAATATAATTATATAATTTAATATATATATATTATTATATTATATATATTATATAAATTATTATAATATTACATTAATAATAAATATAAAAATATAATATTAATGTAACATATTAAATACTTAATATAGTATAATATGTATAATATAATAATATATAATATTAAAATATTTATATATAAAGATATATAATGTAAAATATAATATATAATATATAAAATAATATATGTTTAATTATGTAATAAAAAAATTACAATACATGCTGCTTCCCTTAAACTGTACTTCTGGGGCGGAAAAAAGGTGGATTTATATTTTTTTTCCACATCAATCGACAAAACGATTCGCAGCCTCCCACGTGACTTTTGACGTTTGGTGGACCGTTCGGTTTTATCGACGGAAACTCGATTGCGTACTTCGATTGATCCTGAGGGGATATTGCTCGGAGTTGAATGTCCGAGATTTCATATGTATGTACATATGTGTGTGTGTGTGTGTGCTCTGTCGATTATGATTTTTAAATCAATCGGTGCTTACCTGACCGTAGAGTACTGACGCTCGCTTTTTTTATGCTACATTTATATATACTAGACTAGAAATGCGATGAAAGGCATGCTTTTATTCGTTAAACTATTACGTACGTACATTGTGCCAGATTTCGATCAAAACGGAACCCAGGCATTCGTGATCCCGTTACTAGTTTATCGGAAAGGTACAACGCGTAAAAAAAAAATATTCACCGTCGAGATGCGGAACAATCGTTCTTCTTTGATCGGGCTTTAAAAATTTCCATTGCGCGCTCCCATGTAAAACCGAGCTATAAAGTAGTACAACACGGCGTGCAACAAATTTTACCACCGTCGATTAAAAAAAAAAAAAAAAAGGAATGCTATTTTTACTCGTATATATAAATCAATACTACTACAATATTACTATTCCGACGCGCAAAACGCGCGTCAAATTATTACGTACCTTAATGTAATCTGCTTTCGAGAAAATAGCTTCGCGTCCCGCATAACTTGCTTCTATTTCGCTCCCGTTTAGCGCGAAAACGCGGACGCATTCATTATAATACCGATTTACAACAATACGTGTGCGCGCGCGTGTTACAACATCGTAACTTTGGGCACCGTTAGACTTGTCGATTATGTTCTGTAATAGGCACATATAACGGGGCGAGCGCGTTTTCCGGGATAAAAAAAGGAGACCACGTACTCTCTGTGTACCCTTAATATTGGATTATCTTCGATCGGTCTTATAACGAAATACCTCTCCACCCCACAACTCGCTCTCTTAACGAGGCTGCCGATTTTTTCTGGCAGCCTAATGGCGACTTTCTCCCGCGTTTGTTGTTTGTTGCGCGCACGATCCTATCACGCTCGAGAATTAATTAGTGTCAGCGTATTTAAAAGGTCTGCGCGAAATTCTCACGAAATGCGCAAATCCGCACGAGCGGATTCTCCGGTGTTGCAGCGTTTTAGAAAGGCGTCATTAACGTTGCTAAACTAAAGCGATCTTTATACTCTCATCTTGAGAGACGAGGATCGAAATATACATTACATATCTATATATACAATTATTTCGAAAATTATTTAAGTATCCGTGCCTTAAAAATGTGTATCCTCTTGTAAAAAATTTAAGAAAATTGTGTAAAATTAAAATATAATCCTTTTTGAAAATTTAAATTCTTATTTTCCGATCTAATTTATCTGATTATATTGTTGTAATAATTAATGTGTACTCAATTATCACGGCTAGTCTATTTTTTGTCAAGCGTGGGATACTAGAAGGCACAAAAATTTCAGCCGATAAAATTTTTTTAGTCACTTTACATAACTTTTTTCAAAGTTTAAACAAAAAAAAAATTTGCGAATTTCTTCGTTATTTTCACCTATTTGTAAAAAGTTCGCGATTTAAAAAAAATTCTATCACTAAATCATACTATAGAACAAAGATTTAGCTTTAAGAATCCATTTTTAAAATTGCTGTACGATGATTTTTAAGGGAGTTATGAACGATTAAAGTGAAAATGACATTTTTTCTTCAATTTGTGATAACTTGATAAGCAAAGATTAAAATTTACATTTAAAAAAACGATTTTGCAGGGAAAACTTCAGGCTTTCACGTAAAAATGTAAAAAAAATTTTTTAAATCTTTTTGTGTATGCAACATGTCTACAAAGTGAGAAGAAAATTTTCATTTCGTTATGTTCGCCGTTTTTTGCATGTAAAAAATATCAGAATTAAAGAAATTGAAAAAAGTTATGACCTTTCGAAAATAGAGGTTTCAAACTTTAAATCCCTTTTTTAAAATTTAAATTATTATTTTTCGAAACAAAGTTACGGCTATTTGAAATTTGCCTATTTTTTGGACAATTTTTTTGATCCCTTAATTATTTTCAGGAGTGTATTATAAAATATATTATACGTAGTTTAAAATATGTTATAAACATATTATAAATATATTATAAGATTTTTTTAAATAAAATGTTTCTAAATAATTGTTATAATTTTTGAAACAGATTTTTTAGAGACATTATGTACAATTATCTAACAATACATAAGTCTGTTATTATCAACTAAAAGTGTAATAAATTCTTTGTAGGGAATTCTAAAAATATTTAAAAGTCTGTGTTTAAAAAAAATATATTCTTTTGTACAAAATTTAAGAAAATTGTGTAAAATTAAAATATAATTTTATGTAACTAGTTCCTCACAAAATTGACCAATTTTTTTAAGAATCTTTTCCAAGTTTTTTTAATATAATGAGAAGGAGGAAGAAAAAGTAAGTATATGTAAAAATAAATTTTTATATCACTCTTATATGTAGGTACTATAAATATATTAGAAGATAGATTTCTAAAAAATATTTCTAAATAATTTTTAGAATTTTTTGAACATTTGATGTTTTATAATCACTGTATATTACACAATTTTAAATTTATATTACATAACAATTAAGCAAATATTCAATATTTATTATATATATTAGCTAAAATGTAACAAACTTTCATAAAATATATATAATTTTATTTTTATCTCGTTTCCTCTATTAGCGGCAAGGTCATTAGATTAAGCGCGTATTCTTAGACACGGATGCTTCGTGACATAATATTATCCGACAATTTCCGGGTCCCTTAACGTGTCGCGTCGCAATCGAATCCTTCTTCGGTCGCTAAACTATTCCTGAAGGGGTCCTTCGAATCGAACGCGGTTAAGTAATCGAGCAAGAAGGTAAAATTAAGCGGAGGCGATGAAGTCACAGGATGACACATGACGATTCGTATACACATACATGCGTACACAATTAGAGAGAAGGAGAGAGACAACGTCACATTGAGGTGGTCCGACATTAATAATCCCCACGTGTAATGAGGCGGACTGTTGTTTCACGGTCGAACAATGACGCCCTATAATTCACCGTCCACTCTCAAGTGTCGGAAACTTGTACCTTATTTTTTACAGGATTTCCTCAGAACTCAGATTTTCGGGGACGAAAATAGCCGAACGACGGAGTCGCAATTAGGAGCCGTTTATCATCGAGAGCCTGGAATCGATTCCTCTCTTTCTCGATGACAGGATGAAAAAAAGGAAAATAAAAAGGGGGCAGTTACGGATAGCCCGTAAATTTCGTGCACTCCGTCGAACGCGTCGTGGCGAATTAACGGTACATCCCCGAAGAGCTCTTGACAGCGCGGTAGTCGCTCTCTTTTATCGCTCTATCGGCTCCTTTAATTAATTACGGAGATCCGCGGATAATTTCAGGAGCGTGTTCCCTTCTCTCTCTCTCTCTCTCTCTGAACGAAGAACGTTGTAATTTCTCGTGTCACCCGGCGAAACTTGCGAAACTTGGCGGGCGCGGCTGCGGAATGCCGAAATTACCGTCATTTCCCGACACGCGGCAGAGAGCGGAGCCGATATCGCGTATCAGCATGCGTCACCTGATGCGATCTCCATCTCTTTGAGCCGCAAGGCTGCTGCGTCTGCGACTCCCCGTTACGCGTCGGAATTCGGTAGGGGGCTGCTGGCTGCTCCCGGGTACCCACTTCGTCATTTAATTTGCGTTTAATTACAAGCGCGATCTACAGATATGTATAGATATGTACAGGGTGTTTCCCAAGTAAGTACACAACATTGAAAGAGATACTTCTTGGCTTATTTTAGGAAGGAAAGGTCCTACATTGTCTCGTCTTCAAAATACAAAATGTCAAAGTTGTGAAAAGAATGAAAATTTTGAAAATATTAAGAATGTTAGATTATGACGTCAGAGACGAGAAAATACAAGCTCAAAATTTTTACGCGCCATGTACAAAAAATTGAAGATGTTCCTTGGCTTATTTTATGAAGAAAAGGTCCTATACGATCTACATTGTTTCGTTTTCAAAATACAAAATGTCAAAATTGTGAAGAGGATGGCGGAGTAGTTTTGTGTTATCAAAAAGTGAGGTTAGATTCGATTATAAATCTCTATTAGCTATACGGATTGTTTATTACCTGAAATTATAAGCTAACGCGATTTATTAATATTAATACTTTAATTGTGGAGAAGAATTTTATCAATCTGTATAGCTAATCGAAATATAAATTTAAAAAATGAAAATATTGATACTCGCCACGGCCATATTGGATTGTGACGTCAGAAGCGAGAAAATACACGTTAAAATGTTTGCGTGCCATTTTTAGATAAAAAGATATTTTGAAAACTTTAGATAGTTTTAATCAAATATTCTAAAAATTATTTTTAACCCTCACTCCATCCCTATATTTTTCATTTCTTTTCACAACTTTGACATTTTATATCTTGAAAATAAAACAGTTTAGAACATATGTTTATGAGACTTTATTCTCAAAATAAGCCAAGGATACCCTTTCAATGTATTGTACCTATTTAAGAAACACCCTGTATATACGCCCTTTGCCAAGTTTTGATGCGTTCAGCTAATTTCATGGTTTTGATGAAACCGTGGGCGACTAATAATGCCGTCGACACGTTGTGTATCGACTTTCTACGCTGTTTCTTTTTCTTAGCACGACATAAAACTTTCTCATCTCAACAAACGCGATTTTAACAGTAAAACGATACTTATATCGACGTAATTGACACAACAAGAGGCGAGGCTTAAGCACAATTCTAGTGAAATACGATCGCTAATACTGTTACACGGCGCGCGGAATGTGATTTGTCACGTCCAAGGTAAGCAGTTAACGACGACATTTTAAGCCGAGGTATTATAAATAATAAAAAAAAATCTCCCTATAGTCGGCGACATTTTTTTTTTTTTCAAACACAGGGATTTGATTCCCGCGCGTGTCTCCTCTTAGCAACGACGAAAAAACGAGGGAAAGGAAGGACTCTCCTTTCAGCCTCGCTATCGCGAACGAGAAAGAGAGAGGAAGAGAGGAATCTGTTAAAAATACAAATAACGTACAGAAATTACTTTTGTCCCGCTATGCCCCGAGATTTACGGCGGGGCAACAAGCCCGCGCATTGGCGTAGGACTTGGAGACATAAATCAAGGAGAACTTATGAGAGGCCATTCATTAATATTAATAAGCCGTATGTATCCGTCGGGCACATAACGATACGATAGTTGGGACCCGGATCGATACCTAGGGATTTTTCACGGGGCTGATGAGAAACGATGATTCAAACGAATATCGCGAGCTATCGTCCGACGAGACGGAGAATATCGTCGACGGGGACGAGAATACTGTATATTATGTATATATATATATATACATATATATGTGTGTGTATATATATATATATATATATATATCAAAATATAAATTTAAAAAATCAAAATATTGATACTCGCCACGGCCATATTGGATTGTGACGTCAGAGGCGAGAAAATACACGTTAAAATGTTTCCGTGCCATTTTTAGATAAAAAGATATTTTGAAAACTTAAGATAGTTTTAATCAAATACATATATATATATATATATATATATATATATATATATATATATGGTATATATATATATGTATATATGTATTTAATTAAAACTATCTACATATATATATATATATATATATATATATGTCAATATACATATACATATATATATATATATGTATATGTATATACATATATATAGTATACACACATTGTGGATGATATTGCGTTACACGTTGCTTCATCCGCAGTGGCGTAGCGACGTGTTATTTATGCGCGATCGCATTTGCCGTAACGGTTAATAAACCGGCCAAAAAGCGCCGCGAGGCCGGCTCTCTGTTAATTAATTTAATTCGGTTTATATTCGCGTACATGTTGATTTATTACTGCGAAACGCGCGCGCAGCCGCCGACCGATATTTAGCTGATAACGCATCGCCATCGTTTCGAGCGTCGATTATTTCTCGACTCGAAATTTGCAAATTAATGCGGGGGAAGAAAAAGTACGGCTGACTTGTTTCAATCTATGAATGGCAATGTGTGATACGTCTCTTTCATCGCAAGGATATTTTTCGAATTTATTTCGACAAAAACGTTGTTAATGTCATCAAATTGATTTTATATCTCATATTTACATAAAATTAATTCAATTATTGTTATAATAATTTATTCATTTTTTATCTAGAGATTAGTAATTTTATTTTTAATTTTACTTTAATAATTTTTTTGCCAAAGAAAACCATTATTATTATTATATTTATATATGAGATAAAAAACTTATACTAACAATAGAAATCAATTTTTTCGGCAAAAAATTGTTAAATAATAAAATAAATAAATTATTATACTAATAACAAAATTAAAATTTTTTATTTTACAATATAAGTCAATGGCTTAAAAAAAAAACATTATTTAAATATCATTAAATTTTCTAAAATAAAATTAAAACTAAAATATGAAAATTTAATGGTTAATTTCTCAGAGAGATAAAAAAAACAAATAATCTATTAATAACAGAATAATGAATTAATATATATAAAATATATCCAATGGCTTTTAAACTCACAAAATTTAAATACCCATATAATCGAGACACGTTTTTAATAAAATAAGGTTAAAGAAATAAAACATTGCTCTTTAATAACGCCCCAACTAAAACGAATAACGAGTAATGACTCTCGGGATGAGGGACATTCAAGAATGAAAAGAAGAAGGAAAGGATGAGGAAGGGGACCCGCAGGTCTCTCTCGGATTAAAAAGAGAATGATGAGATCTCCCAGTAGCGGAGACAAATGATGCCTAATAGGGACGAGAGGCCCACGAGGGGATTTGGCGTGTCGCTTGATGCCTATCAGTCAGACATTTAATTAATAACAACACCCAGGTTCGGCTGACGTCTCCCGGCGCGATGCGTATAATAGCCTACACCCACTTGATCATCTTGGTCCCGCTTCCTGTCTCTCTCTCTCGCGCTCGCGTGCATATATAATAAATATATATATATGGTATATACGCGCGATCGAAGCGCGGGAAACCCGCGCTTCTCCCGATCAATAATAAATGTGTTTTCGGATTGGAACATCTTACGATTCGAGACTCTCAACGCGCGTTCGAACTCAATTTCTCAACGAAATAAATTATTACAGGCGAGAATATATATATATAGGACATGAGAGGGATTTTCGACACGTCGTAGCTTCGAAAGTTAACACGCTGTTATATCGTCGATTAATTTTCATTTTAATAATTTTTTTGCCGAAAAAATCGATTATTAACTTATATACTAAAAAAATAATTTTTTTCGGCAAAAATTGTTAAATAATAAAATAAATAAATTATTGTACTAATAAAATGATTATACTAATAAAAGAAATTATTATACTAATAATTTTTTTGTTTTATAATATAAGTTATAAGTTAATAGCTTAAATATTGTTAAATTTTCTAGAATAAAACAATGACTTAAATATTATTAGATTTTCTAGACTAAAATTAAAAATCAAACATTAAAGTTTAATGATTAATTTTTGAGAGAGATAAAAAATAAAATGACTTAAATATTATTAGATTTTCTAGAATAAAATTAAAAATAAAACATGAAAATTTAACGGTTAATTTTTGAGAGAGATAAAAAATAAAATAATGACTTAAATATCATTAGATTTTCTAGAATAAAATTAAAAATAAAAGATGAAAATTTAACGGTTAATTTTTGAGAGAGATAAAAATTAAAATAATGACTTAAATATCATTAGATTTTCTAGAATAAAATTATAAATAAAACATTAAAATTTAATAGTTAATTTTTGAGAGAGATAAAAAATAAAATGACTTAAATATTAGATTTCCTCGAGCAAAATTAGAAATAAAACATTAAAATTTAATGGTTAATTTTATATGCGCTCCATGTGAAAGATCGCAAACACGAGAAAAAGAGAGAGAGAAAGCTGGTCGGTCGCATTAATAAAACCGTCATATAATTAACGGCGACGTTAACGCCGCGACGAATGGGCCCGGAATAAAAAATGACCTCGCGCGACCTCCCGAGCCGATTCTAAATATCGGATTTATCGCGTCGCGTCCCGAAGAGATACGATGAAAATGTTTAATTCATGAATACGTGATTGGATGTGCATTATGACAAAGGAATTCCCCGGGATTAAGAGACGCCGCTCCGGTCAACGAGGAAAAGAGAGAGGACCGCGTAGATATTACGTCACAGATTAAGGAGGCGCTATAAATCTACCGTCGACGCGCGCGATAATGAGCTACGATCGCGGCCAAAAACGCGAAATTAATGTAGTCCGTCGCGCGTTCCGGCGTGCGGCATAAATCCTTCAATCGGCCAATCGACGGCGACGAGCGAAGGCAAGGAAAGATGCAGGAAGAGCGAAGTAGAAGAGAGGATATATTTATTTATACTCCGTCATGCTCTCTATAATTAAATCCTTTCAACGCAGCGAGATAAATATAAGCGACAAAAATAATCAAGAAGGAAGGATCAATAACACTGAAGGATGCATCGCGAGGAGTCGATGTAAGGATGCGCAAAATATAAGTTTGCGATCGATAAATATGAGCGTAAAAAAAAGGATCGACAACGTTGAAGGATGAATTGCGAAAAATTAATGAAGGATGCGCGAAATATAATTTTGCAATCGATAAATATAAGCATGAAAAATTAAAAATGAAGGAGGATCAATAATACTAAAGGATGTATCGCGAGGAGTCAATATAAGGATACGCGAAATATAATTTTGCAATTAATAAATATAAGCATAAAAAAGTTAAAAATAAGAAGGATCAATAATACTAAAGGATGTATCGCAAGAAGTCAATATAAGGATGCGCGAAATATAATTTTGCGATCGATAAATATGAGCGTAAAAAAAGGATCGACAACGTTAAGGATGAATTGCGAAAAATTAATGAAGGAATGCGCGAAATATAATTTTGCAATCGATAAATATAAGCATGAAAAATTAAAAATGAAGGAGGATCAATAATACTAAAGGATGTATCGCGAGGAAGTCAATATAAGGATACGCGAAATATAATTTTGCAATTAATAAATATAAGCATAAAAAAATTAAAAATAAGAAGGATCAATAATACTAAAGGATGTATCGCAAGAAGTCAATATAAGGATGCGCGAAATATAATTTTGCGATCAATAAATATAAGCGTAAAAAAAAGGATCGATAACGTTGAAGGATGAATTGCGAAAAATTAATGAAGGATGCGCGAAATATAATTTTGCAATCGATAAATATAAGCATAAAAAATTAAAAATGAAGGAGGATCAATAATACTAAAGGATGTATCGCGAGGAGTCAATATAAGGATACGCGAAATATAATTTTGCGATCGATAAATATGAGCGTAAAAAAAGGATCGACAACATTGAAGGATGAATTGCGAAAAATTAATGAAGGATGCGCAAAATATAATTTTGCAATCCATAAATATAAGCATAAAAAATTAAAAATAAAGGAGGATCAATAATACTAAAAGATGTATCGCGAGGAGTCAATATAAGAATGCGCGAAATATAATTTTGCAATTAATAAATATAAGTGCCAAAAAAATAAAGAAAAAAGGATTAACAATATTGAAGAATGTATCGTGGGAAATCATGTAAGGATGTGCGAAATATAATTTTGCAATCAATAAATATAAGCATAAAAAAATTAAAATTAAGAAGGATCAATAATATTCAAGGATGTATCGCGAGGAGTCAATATAAGGATGCGCGAAATATAATTTTGCGATAAATATAAGCGTGAAAAAATAAAAAATAAAAAAAAAGAAGGATCGACAACACTGAAGAATGTATCGCGAGGAATCGCTGTAAGGATGCGCGAAATATGATTCTATGTGATCGATGAACGGGTAGTGCGTAAAAAATTTGCTGAATAATAATATCGAATACTGTATTGGGATTAGCATACAGATGAATAACTAAGTGTAGTGACAGACTCATCATTGATAGAAGATAAATGATACGCGCTCTCTATCTCTCTCTTTCTTTCTCGTTTTCTTTCTCTCTCGGCCATCAACACTCGGCCGTCATCGCGCTCGAGAAATAACTCTTTAAACGATACGTCCATTGTAAAATTAATTTTTATTTCAATTAAATATTCTTTCACTCTATCTTAAGTTTCACTTTAAGTTAGGTTAGGTTAAATTTTAGTTAAAAATTTAGGTTAGGTTAAAATTTACTTATAAATTTATTTAATCGCGCGCTGTCTGACTTTTTTCCCAGAAGTAATTAAAGGATAACAAAATTTAATATAAGTGTCATTTAAATATTTCAATTAGAAAACCATGTGGGGCTATTTGGCGTTTAACGACTCGAGGAGATCGCAAGTATATACAGGGTGTTTTTAAATAAGTGTGACAAATTTTAGATGAATCTTTGTCAAAAATTAAGGGAGGTTTTTCATATAAACATATACTCCTATATCCTTCCCTAAGGAGTTATAAATTAGTTAGAAAAAATGTTTTTTCTTAAAAATTATTGATTTTAAGTTTTTAAAAAAATCAAGCTTTTTAACAAATATTTTTAGATAATCATATTTCGAATGGTTAAAAAGTTTTAATTAAAAATTGAAGAGGGGTAGTTTCATTCCTTTATAATATGATACGAGACGATTAAAACAATATTAATAAATACTCTCTTTACTAGTAGAAAAATCCAATAAATTTTAATATTTTAGTATAATTTTTATGTTTATATAAAAAACCCCTCTTAATTTTCGACAGAGACTTTACGAAAAAAATGTATAATCAAGCTTTTTACGCATATTTTTAGGTAATCACATTTCAAATGATTAAAAAGTTTTAATTAAAAATTGAAGAGAAGTTAGTTTCATCCCTTTATAACGATACGAAAAGATTAAAACAATATTAATAAATATTCTCTTTACTAGTAGAAAAATCCATTAAATTTTAATATTTTAGTAATTTTTATGTTTATATGAAAAACCCCTCTTAATTTTCGACAGAGAATTCTTTTCCTACTTTTTTCTTGAAAACCATTGATTTTACGAAAAAAAAATGTAAAATCAAGCTTTTTAACGCATATTTTTAGATAATTACATTTCAAATGATTAAAAAGTTTTAATTAAAAATTGAAGAGGGGTTAGTTTCATCCCCTTATATAAGGATAATTTTAACAAATACTCTTTTCACTAGTGGAAAAAATCCACTAAATTTCACTTTTTAAATATACATACGTTTATATAAAAATAAACACCCTTAATTTTCGACAGAGAATTATTTTCCTAAAGTTTATTTAGAAACACCATATATGAGGCTTATAATTAGCATAAAACGAGATGAAGAAGATAGAAGCGAAAGAGAAAGAAAGCAAGGACGCGTAACAGAAATGACCGCTCGCGGAGAGTTCAATGCGGAACGGTAATGATTAAGCGGCTGATTAATTTCAGATTAGCGGCATGAAACTGTACACGCGAGAGCGATCATAATGGAGTGTCCGCCGCGATTACAACTCGGTCTATTACGCTGATTAATCGGATACAACTCACGTACATATGTATGACACTCAGCGCGATGTTCTCTCCCTCGTTTTCACCCTCTTCAACCCTCCCGATAATCGCCTTCGATCTGTCACTCGTCACGATGGAATTGTTTTTGAAAATTACACGAGATTTGTATTACTTATTTTTTAATAAAAAATTTCAGATGTCCCAATATTACATCTAAATTTTTGTTAATTTTTTAATAAAATTTAGTTAATTAATTTCGAATAAATATCGGGATCCAACGCGGTTTATTTATCTCTCTCCCAATTTTTGTCCTGGCAAGGAAAGAGGAAGAATAAGAGGTCATGTGTGTATTGTACGTGAGAAATTAATACATCAGTCCCTCTAGTCTTGTCGGAGCTCGCGCTTCGTTCGCTATAATCTATTTCTTCCAGAGATATAGACGACAACGGTCATAAATCGTGAACCGTAGGAGGGTATAGGGCCCTCTCCCTCCCTATCGTGGCCGCAAAATTCCGGAGGATGTGGGATTAGGTCTATCCTTTCTCTTTTTCCCTCTCTTCTCTCATAATATAGCCGTCATCGATACGCGGAAGACAGAAGAAATGAAATTAAACTGTTCGGTAAAATTTGTACTACTTTGTTTTAATAAAAAATTTTAGGTGTCTATATTACATCTAACATTTGGTTAATTATTTAATCAAATTTAGTTAATTAATTATTTAATAAAATTTAGAGTACAAGTCTAGCTCTGAAAACTAATATTTTTTAAACTATAATTTAGGGGAAATTTTCTACTAAACTATAGCTTAGAAATATTAATCTCATCAAACCTGAAATTTTTTTAAATGTCCCTATATTACATCTAAAATTTGATTAATTATTTAATAAAATTTAGTTAATTAATTATTTAATAAATTTAGAGTACAAGTCTAGCTCTGAAAACTAATAATTTTTTAACTATAATTTAGGGGAAATTCCCTGCTAAACTACAACTTAGAAATATTAATCTGATCAAACCTAAAATTTTTTTAGGTGTCCCTATATTAATCTAAAATTTGATTAATTATTTAATAAAATTTTGATTATAATTATTTAATAAAATTTAAAATACAAGTCTAACTAAAGACTAATATTTTTTAAAACTATAATTTAAGAGCAAATTTCCTACTAAACTGCAGCTTAGAAATATTAATCTCATCAAATCTAAAATTTTTTTACATGTCCCTATATTATATCTTAAATTTAGTAAATTATTTAATCAACTTTAGTTAATTAACTTTAATAAAATTTTAATTATTTATTTAATAAAACTTTGATTAATTATTTAATAAAATTTAGAGTAAAAGTCTAGCTCTGAAAACTAATATTTGGTAAAACTATAATTTAAGGGGAAATTCCCTACTAAACTACAGCTTAGAAATATTAATCTCGTCATAGCTAAAATCCAGCCAAGTACAGTAGCTAATACTGTTTCATCTTTTTTTCCTTTGCATCAATTCCTTTGTATCAATTATTTAATAAAATTTAAAATACAAGTCTAACTGAAGACTAATATTTTTTAAAACTATAATTTAAGAGGAAATTCCCTACTAAACTGCAGCTTAGAAATACTAATCTCATCAAATCTAAAATTTTTTTACATGTCCCTATATTATATCTTAAATTTAGTAAATTATTTAATCAACTTTAGTTAATTAACTTTAATAAAATTTTAATTATTTATTTAATAAAACTTTGATTAATTATTTAATAAAATTTAGAGTAAAAGTCTAGCTTTGAAAACTAATATCTTGTAAAACTATAATTTAAGGTGGAATTCCCTACTAAACTACAGCTTAGAAATATTAATCTCGTCATAGCTAAAATCCAGCCAAGTACAGTAACTAAACTGTTTCATCTTTTTTTCCTTTGCATCAAAAGTTCGTTGCAGTTTTCTGCAGCGGTGAATAATTTTCAAAGTTTCCCGCGGAGTACCCATATACATATATATACCTAGAGGAACACCCCGGCGCAAATAATGGCATAAGATGTTATTTATACAAGAGCCAGTCCACGCAAATTGACTCATTCCGCGACAAGGATGTACCGCCCAATTATCCAATATCCGGTGTACATAGCTACTATGTTATTTGCGTTATTACAATTCGCCCGGCGGCGAAAGACTTAACAGGAACCAGAGATACGAGCGCGACTGTCCCGCGGGACTTCGTTAGCGTTCCGTGTCTTCTGGTCCCCTTTCCACCCCCTTTCCACCCCCCGACCGACCGCGAAAAAAATTCCGATTGAATCGGATTATAAGTAGTATTGAAAAATGATAATCATCTATAAGAGAGTTTGTACGCCGCTCATTACATCTGCGTCACGTCCGCACGCAAACACGGACGCTTATTAAGTAAGAAGGTCTTCTCTCCTTTCTCTCTCTGGCGTACTTATGCATACATAAATATATATATACGCGATGCCACACACGCGAAATATTTTCGCGGGGTCTAACGGGCCGAAACGTTCCCGGTATCGGGTTGAGTTCGTCAAATTAAACAAAATTGGCCCCGCGTATATGTATGGCGTATGTATGCACGTTGTATCTTGGTACGAGGCCAGGTATACATTGTGGCTAACAACCCCCCGGGTTCTCGTGTTCCCGGACCCCGGCCTTGCGTGTTTGTTGCCCGGACACTGGATTATTTATGCTCCAATTACACGACTGTTAAGTGCCAATCGAATTCTATACTATCGATTTTCGTAAATGCGTTTAACCATCCCTCGCGGTATATGATACCATTTCGCCTGTGCATAATATAATATATACAAAACGCGTTTCACTGATATTCGAGGATTATCCTGCTCGTTAAGGATTTTAGCCCAGGAAAATTAGACTCGAAAAGAACAAAACTTCAAAAAAATTATAATCAAACTGAAAGTAACAGGGGACACATTTTAGTTTTTTGCCATTATCTCGAAAACTATTAATTTTCCAAGAAAACTAGTTATTATCAAAATTGTAGCTCATAAAATTCTCTATAAAAAAGGTCATTCTATTTTTTTTAGTCGTACAACGAATCGTTTTTGAGTAACACGTGCGGTAAAGTTGCAATATAGTCACACATAATATTATAGTGATGCGTGCACATTTTCTTTCAGACTTAATTCGCTCTATATCTTTGAAACGATTAATTCCACGAAAAAAGTATAACGACCTTTTTTGTTGGGAATTTTATGAGTTACAATTTTGATAATAAATATTTTTCTCGAAAAATTGATAGTTTTGAAGATAATGGCAAAAAACTAAAATTTACCCCTTTTTACCCCCCATAAAAAACACCCTGGTTAAAATTAAGGGTACTTTTCAGGATTTCATTAGAACATCAAAATAAAGATCTCCATAAAAATTCAGTTTGATTATAATTTTTTTGTCAAAGTCTAATTTTACTGGACTATTTTGCACGAGATAGAGAGAGATTCGTTTACTCCAAAAATTAAGAAAGGAGAAAAATTTTTATATACATTAGATTTTATTCTACCAATTTTTTAAATTGCAATTAATTTAATTTGTCTCTGATAAAATGTGTTTCACCGATATTTTAAGGATTGTCCTTGTTAAAGATATACGAAAGAAAAAGATTTCGCGAAAATAGCCGCATCTCGAATATTGCATATTTATGGATACCATAATTTTATATATTATATATATTAAAATAATAATTCATGATATTAAAAGGAAGATACTATACTATATTAGATATTTTTCCATCAATTTTTGAAATTATAATTAAATATCTCTCTGCTAAAATATGCTTTACCGATATTTTAAGGATTATCCCCTTATTAAGGATATATGAGAGAGCCCCATTTATTCTAAAGATTTTAATCGCGAAAATACTCGCATCTCGAATATTGCATATTCATGGACACTATATTTTACATAATTATAATAATTATACATAATATGATATTATATAATAATTCGTGATATTAACAAAAAAAAACATATTTCTACATTACATTTAATTTTATCAATTTTTTCAAATTGCAATTAATAAAATTTATTACTGATAAAAGGTATACTGATATTTTAAGGATTATCCTTGTTAAAGATGTATGAAAGAGATTCGTTTAGTCCGAAGGTTTTAATCGCAAAAATATTCTGCATATTCATGGACATTACATGTTATGATATAATTCTCAAGATTAAAAAAAAGAAAAAACATATATATTTCTACGTAATATTTTACCCCGTCAGCTCTTTTGAAATTTATAATTAATTAAATTCGCTCTCGATTGCAATCAGGTTTGTTATAAATAACGCTAATGGCAGGCTTTGCAAGCTCAAATGACTGTGTGTCATGAGTATATTCTAAACCCGTAATATTATTACACAAAACAAAATTGATATTACGATTCAATTAATCCTATTTTAGATGTGGCAAGCTTTAATATTTGTATTGGCGCGATATACATACAGAATTACAGTTATGTTAGCCAATTAACATCCGTTTGAAATTGTGTAAATTAAAATTTCGCTGAAAGCTCTATTAATGCAACAATTTGTTCATTCGAAAATCTTTGATTAAACAGCGGAAATATTCAAACACAAAAATATTGTACATAAAATCTCGTCTCGGAGTCAATAAATTCTGGCCTTTTGTCTTGTAATATTATTTTGTTAATTGAACATATAAAAATATATAAATTAAATATAACATACTAATCTAACAAAACATATATTTAAATACTAATATATGTTCAATTAACAGAATAGTAATTTAGTTGAAAGTCAAATTAACAAATTTTTTTTCAGTGTGTATACTGGATTCACACTGAAAAATGAATTTATTGAATTCGAATAAATATTTATTTTAATACTAACTAAATAAATAATTTACTTGAAACTAATAATATATTAATTTAATGTGAAAAATATTTATTTGATATTTGATATAAGAAAATCCTACTTAAAACAGATAAATATTTATTTGTTTCAAGTAAATGACTATTAGACAGTATTAAAATTAGGGCTCGTGATTATCGATTAACCGATTAGAATCAATCGTTTTTTTTCGATTAATCGATTAATCAAGTATCAATCGTTTTTGCAATTTGTAATCGATTAATCGATTATAGCAAATACGATTATTTAACAAATCGATTAATCAATTAATCGTTTAATTGAGTATTAATCGTTTAATCGATTAATCGATTAATTGTTGAATCAAGTATCAATTGTTTCTTTCGATTACAATTGATTAATCAATTTTGAATTAATCGATTAATCGATTGGAATCACGAGTCCTAATTGAAATAAATAAACATTAATTTAATAATTTTTTTTCAGTGCAGGAGAGGCAAGAATGCGCTCTGTATCGAGGAGAGACAGAAATGGAATGGAAGCGCAAGAAGAGGAAGACGATAGGAAGAGACGAGTCGCGGCGACGATCGACGTCGTTGACCTCGTCGTCGTCGTCGTCGTCGTCCTTGCCGTCGCCGGTTCAGTGATCCACCTAACAGCGGTGGTAGCGAGCAGTGGTTTCTGCTCTGCCACCGCCGGAGCCGAGAGCAATGTGGATTCGAGCCATATTAGGCCGCCCTGTGTTAGCGCGGCCGTTTCCTGCCGCGTATTCGATGTTATCCGACGCATATTGAGAATCCGCGGCCCGCCGATCTGGAGCGAATCCGCTCAATATCACTCCGCGTTAAAGCCCTATTACGGTCCTAGGATGAGAATCGAATCCCGGAAAGCCGACAAGCTTCCTCTCCTTCTCGTTTCTCTCGCGTCGACCAATTCGTCCGCAAAATACGGATGTTCGATTTCGAAAATAGATTTTTTTTTAAATTTATTTTTTTATCATACAAAATAGATTTTTCTTTTACATTCGATTTATTAATAAAAATGTTTGTAATCTGTGTGAGTATAAAAAAAGCGAATTACTCTTACAAGATATTTCGTTTTTATATTTTGTTATATGCAGCATGTATATCGAATTTTTCTAGTTTTTATTATTTTATCATTTTGTGCACTGATAAAATATGAAAATTTTGTTAAATCTTTTTGATTTTTACTTTTATACAAAAAATGAGAAGAATTGATTTTTATTTTAAAAAAGGTATAAGATTTTCTTAAAAAATAAATTTTTTAAAATCTTAGAAATCTAAACTAAACTTAGTTTTTTTTATTTAAAGCAACGCAACTTTGATATTAAATATTTTTTAAACTAATCATAAGAAAGATGAAAATAAATCATTCTGTATATTAGATATAAAAATCGTTGTGTTAATATATGTATATTATTATTTTAAATTATATACATAAAAAATATTATATATTTAAAAAATTATATATTTAATTGCACACGATTTTTTAAATCAATTTTTGAGAAATCGATCTTTTTAATCCAATATTTTTAGTGAAATAAAAAATCAAACATTCCTATTATAAAACGCGCTTTCGTAATCGATCTCCCCTAGCGTATCAGTACCCGTAAAGTTTTGCGATTTTCATACGATCGTTAAAATGCTATAGAACATAAGACGGAAGTTACACTATATAAGATATCAAAGTTCTTCAATAAATTTTCCTCCGCCATAAATATCAAAGAAAATTACTGGCTGTCATTAAACCATCTAATACAGCTTTTCGAATTTAATATAAAATATTTTTAATAATTAAACCCTGCGCACAAAATAGAAAAAAATATTAGGAATAAGAATTATTTTTCGATTTTCTTTTAAAATAATTCCTAATATTTAGTACTTATTCCTAATATATTTTCTATTGTGCGCAAAGCTTTAATCTTCTCTTGAATAATATCCATAATTATTTTATACATTTATTTCAACTAATCTAATACAGCTTTTCGAATTTAATATAAAATATTTTTAATAATTACGCCCTGCGCGCAAAATAGAAAAAATATTAGGAATAAGAATTATTTTTCGATTTTATTTTAAAATAATCCCTAATATTTAGTACTTAGTCCTAATATTTTTTCTATTGTACGCAAAGCCTTAGTCTTCTCTTGAATAATATCCACATTTATTTCAACTATTAAAAATTGTAATCCAACGTTTCTCAAGTTGATTACACGTTTCCCCAGTTTAGCGACGTTATTAAGTAAGTATTTAGCGCAACACAAAGTTTGCTAAACTTTCAGAATTATCTCTAATTATCCAAGTATTAACATATACTTAGTTTACAACACTTACTTTTAATAATACTGCTAACCCGATCTATTTTTTTCCGAAAGATTTTTTGTCCTCCTTTCACCCAACCGTTAACAGAAGACGTATAACGAGATCCCTCGTAAAAGGCACATTTTCTCAGAGCTTTATTTCCATGAGACAGCTTTTCGCGTCATGCGCTGTCGGCAACTCGCTTGTCTCGTTTGTCGCACATCACTCTTTCTCTCTCTCTCCCTCTTTCTGTCCACTCGAGAGAGTCAATTTACATTACACGCGCCGATTCCATCTATCGATCTTACAATGTCTTCCACAGTCGTACCCCATTCGTCAGTCCTGTCCGCGCGCTGATTATTCCTCGAACACACACGTCTCCCTCTCCCTCTGAAACCTTTTCTCTTTCGCGGCCGCACGCGAATGCATCGCAAATAGCCGCGGGCGGCCGATTCGATTCTTATTGTCGCGCGAAGCAATGATGTAATAATCAAGAAGTCGCAATTGTAATCGATGGTTAGAAGAAAGAGGTACAACTTCAGGAAGTCTAGACGAAACTTCCCTAAACATATTAGAGAGGATCCCATACAACACACAAGTTTGCAGCAATATTGCAACAACATTGCAATATTGTACATTGCATAGCAATATTGCAGAAATGTTATATAGGCATAAATTTGCAATATATATAGTTTAAACAACGTTGCAGCAACGTTTCAGAAATATTATGAAAATAAAATTCACGCAAAAAATATTAAGTACAGAACATTCAGTCCGATATGTATTTGGCACATTTCCAATAATCCAATAGTAATATTACATATAAATTTTATTGCATTATTGTTGCAATGTTATAGAACAGTATTTCTGAAAGCGGACATTTTACCGTTTGCTGCAAGATCGCTGCAACATTTCACAATGTTTATGCAATGTTGTAATATTGCAATAAAATGTTGCCACGATGCTGCTGCAATCTTGTTGTGCTCTATGGGATAGAACAATATTGCAACAACATTGCAATATTGTACATTGCATAGCAATATTGCAGAAATATTATATAGGCATGAATTTGCAATATAGTTTAAACAACGTTGCAGCAACATTTCAGAAATATTGTAAAAATAAAATTCACGCAAAAAATATTAGGTACAGAACATTCAATCCGATCATGCATTTGGCACATTTTCAATAATCCAATAGTAATGTTACATACATATTGCATTATTGCTGCAATGTTATAGAACAATGTTTCTGAAAGCGGACATTTTACCATTGCTACAAACTTGCAGCAAGATTGCTGCAACATTGCAATGTTTATGCAATGTTGTAATATTGTAATGAAATGTTGCCATAATGCTGCTGCAACCTTGTTGTGCTATATGGGATCAGGCTGGTTCTATATAATTATAGGTATTTCCTCAGAGTTGAAATTATTTTTTAAAATTTTAATCATACACAAGAATGTGCTCAAAGAGTTAAAATTATCTTTTTTAATTTTAATTATACACAAGAAGGTGCTGAAAGAGTTAAAATTATCTTTTTTAATTTTAATTATACACAAAAAAATGCTGAAAAAATTTTTCATCTTGTTATATTTTCTTTTAAAATATTTTTTCTTCGAATAATTTTATTATTTCCTAAAATATCCTAATCAAAATTCTCATACCTTGTTAGTTTATAATGCATAAAAAATCGAACGATGAGTCTTCGAAAACGTAAGAAGAAAGCGTCTAATCAAAAAATTGTACAACAAAAAAATTTTATCTTATGTATATAACGTAATGATAATAATAAATTAATAATATATATTATTTTATATAGTTATCAATATATAAAAATAAAAGAACTAATTAATTTAAACAATATTAAAATTTAAATAATAATAAAATTAATATTTTTTTATAGATTGCATATTCGGTAAGACAATTTTTAAGATAAAAATAAATATTAGAATTTTTCAGTGTTATAAATATCTTCCGTCTTAAAAATGACGAAGATTGCGCAAGTAAAATAAGAAAAATTTCTAGTGTTGCAAGTTGTAATAAAAAACAATTTAGAAGAAAAAATAAAAAATAATTAACATTTGACAAATTCATCCTCTTCAAACTTATTTGGTCCATCATAAGAATAATAAAAAATAAAATAAAATATAAGAAAAATGTCTGTTGCAAGTGATAATGAAAATCAATTAATAAAAATAATAAAATTAATATTATAAAAACTATAAAACTAACATCAAATTAATAAAGAAATAAAATAAAATGTCTATTGTGCAAGTGGCAGAAAGCGATTATTAAGAAAAATAATAATAAAATCAATATTTTCCAAACTCATCTTGCAAACCAGTTTTCCTGCTACAAGAACGATAAGACCGACCGTAAGATTAACACAATGTAGGTGAAACTGTCAAACGCTCTCCCACGTGAGATCACCAACATGAACACTGACGTTCGGACGAGAGTCCACATATTTTGAAGACGAGCACGCTCGCTAATAAGATCGCGTTTACGACACCTCGTTAGACGAGGGAAGATTTACAGACATTGGTGTGGGTGCTGCGCTTCTCTCTCTTTTTCTCTCTTTTATCTCTTGGAGAGACGGTGCTGCGTTACGTTGCCGATATGAAAAGTTCGAGAAGGGTATGAAGTTTTATGGGGAAGAATGACAAGCGCAAAAAGGAGAGAAAAAGAGAGAGAGACAGAGAGAGATCTATATACAACTGTACGCGGCCACTAGAATGCTTTGTTCGTTCGACAATAAGCAGTCGTCTGTATCCTCGGAATATTATCTCGTATAATACATGCGTCAACACCCCCGCGATGAGGCCGTGATAGCGTTGATGTAAATTTCACGGGAGAGGGTAGGCGGGTAAACCAGTTAGAGAAAATTAACTTACAATAGTCTCACCGCTGACGACAATTTTTAACCTCGGATCGCGGGCGAAGGTATATATAGCCCAGTAAAATTGGACTTGAAAAGGGCAAAACTTCAAAAAAATTATAATCAAGCTAAATTTTTGTCGAGACCTTTATTTCGGTGTTCTAATGAAATTCTGAAAAGTACCCTAAATTTCAGCCAGAGCGTTTTTTTAATGGGGGGATAAAAAAAGGTAAATTTTAGTTTTTTGCCATTATTTCGAAAACTATCAATTTTTCGAAAAAAATAGTAATTATCAAAATTGTAGTTCATAAAATTCTCTATAAAAAAGATAATTATAGTTTTTTTCGTACAACTAATCGTTTTTGAGTAAAACGTGCGGTAATGTTGCAATATAGTCACACATAATACTATAGTAATGTGTACATTTTCTTTCAGACTTAATTCGTTCTATATCTTCGAAACGATTAATTCCACGAAAAAAAAGTATGACCTTTTTTGTAGGAATTTTATGAGCTACAATTTTGATAATAACTAATTTTCTCGAAAAATTCATAGTTTTCGAAATAATGGCAAAAAACTAAAATTTAGCCGCTTTTACCCCCCATAAAAAACGCCCTAGCTGAAATTCAGGGTACTTTTCAGGATTTTATTAGAACATTTAATTTACTAAGCTAATAATTATGGCTAAATTGAAATCTTTGTCCAACCCCGCGCCTTCGCACGCGTAAACGAAGCTTCATTTCGTTCATTGTCCATAGAGATTTGCAGAAGAAACAGATTGCACATTCGGCGAGATTTACGATTCGAGATAAGATGGATGTTAGAATTTTTCAGCGTTATAAATCTTGCGTGATTAAATAAAGAAAGCTGCACAAATAAAATGACAAAAATCTCCACCGTGCAAGTGGTAATAAAAAGTAATTGTTAAAAAAAAATATTACAAAATTAATATTTCACAACTCATCCTTCAAACTTGCTTTTTCTTCAATAAGAACGATAAGATCAATATAAGATTAATAAGAAATTAAATAAGTACAAAAAATTTCTACAAGAGTAGTAATAAAAACTAATTATTTAAAAAATATATTAATATAAGAAATATTAATTACTAAAAAATAATATAAAATTAATATTTTACAAATTCATCCTTCAAATCTTTTTCCCTATAAGAACGATAAAATCAATAGAATAATATTGCAAAGAAATAAAATAAATTTTACTATGCAAATAAAAAAATTATAAAAAAATAAAAATGAAGAAAAAATAATAAAGTATCATAAACTTTAGTAGATTTCCAATTAATGATAAAAAATTGCTTTTTCTATCTTATTTCGACACAACGTGTGTGCTATAATAAATAACTTTGCTGCGGTGTTTTTTTTTTTTTTTTTCGATGTCGAACATTTCCGACAAATTAAAGTGTAAGACGAAACTTGTCGACATTTTCCGAAAGATACATAGTTTGAATATGCAAATAAAAACACGTAGCGTTTAACGAGAGAAGCCGGCGTCGAATAAAACGCATTCAACGCATCTGTAGAAGAGAGAGAGAGACCGCGAGTGACGAAAGCATTTTTCAGACGCCACAATATATTATAATTACTCGGAATGGCCTTCGAAAGATCGTATAATTTTCGCAAATCGTCGAAGAGAGTTTCGAAAGACGAGAGAGGCCAGCCGATATATTTTATCGGGGAACAAGAGAGAAAAAAAAAAAGAGAGAAAGGCAAAAAAACCGGGATAAAAAAAAAGAGGGAATCGCACGGAAAGCTTCGGTGGTTCTGGCGTGCTACGACGGGATTAGCGAGATCTCTCTCTCCTTCTGTCGAGGGAGGACGAAGACGGAGATACTCCGGCATGTAAAAAGAGAGAGTGACTGTGCAGAAAGCACTTCATTTCACGTAGCGGCGCTTTCGGTCGGAAAGCCTCGCGTCTGACAGGTAGAGACTGCAATAGATAATATCTGGAGAGACGCGTTCTCCATCTCGCTCCTTCTCATCTTTTATTCGATTCCGCGCAGTCTTCGCGATGCGCAAAACTCGCACGAAACCCTTCGGGGGGCGAAGAGGGAGCTCTGGCACGCAGAAATGTACCCCCTTTTTGCCCCCCGATATAAGAACGCATACACCGAGGGAGAACAGCGTGCACTTATCGAGTTAGTTTTTTGTCAGCCGGTTATTAGATTATGATTAAACGATTCGAAGGATGGTGGGGAGCGAGATAGAGAGAATGGGGGAAAAAGAATATGTCGAAGGAGAAAAGGGCCGAGGAGAAGAGACGGCGGAAGGGAGAACAAACGGGTATCGAAAAGGAGGAGCTAATTAAAATACAAATACCTTAACTGGCTTCTCGAGGGGATTAGTAAGCCGCGAAAAGGCTTACGGGCGCCTAGAGAGAGAGAGAGAGAGGAAGATTGAGAAAGAGAGATAGGGATGACGTCTTCCTTGTTACTGTCAAACTGGGCGGAAAAGGGGAAGGGGGGCCAGCTGACGCCTCCCGGTCCCTTAAAATCGTCGAAATCAAATTGATACGCCACGACGCGCACTATTCCACGATAATCGGATTTATATGTCGTCGATGAAGTTGAATTTATCGACAGTGAAGTCCTGTCTCTCTCTCTCTCTCTCTTGACTCCGTTAAGAGGCGAGTCGAGGTATTTTCTACTTTTTTTTTTAATTTAATTTTTTTGGAGCAATACTTTTTTTCCTGTCTCTCTCTCTCTTGGATACTAAAATTTTGAATTTTGTAATAAAAATTTTTTTTTTCTACGAGAGAATGCTCATGTGAATTTCTCAACTTTTGATTTGTTACATGCTTCAGAAGAAGAAGAGCGCGCAGACTAAAAGGATCACCTTGGACGGTATGAGAAAGTAAGATGAGGAACGAGAGGAAGAAACAGGCTCGCTATAGAATAAATAGAAAACGAAGGGGAGAGAATGAGAAGATCGAGGACGCCGAGGAGAGAAGCCAACGTTAAAGCAAAACGGAGCAATAACGAGCGCTACCAAAGGAACGCAAAAAGTGAGAGGAAACAAGAACAGAGAAAAAGCGAAAGAAGCGAAGAAAGCACGGAGAGTAAAAGCAATGTGCAAAAGCGGCGAAAACTATACGGTTTAACGGTGGACACGAGAGGGGGGCAAAAGGGGGGCTAAAGGAGGTAAAAGGGGGATAAGAGAAGAACCCTTCGCGAAATATACGACACGCCCGTATTTCATTGGCGAGATAAGGATGAAGCGAGGAAAGGATTTTACAAGACGAAAAAAAGAGAGAGAGAGAGAGAGAGAAGGGGGGGTTGAAGGGGCACGGGGGGACAGGGGAACAGGAATGCGCGAGAAGGAAATTAGAAAGCTGAAAATCGAAAAAGATAAAAACGAAGCGAGGAAAGGAGGATTTTACAAAACGAGAAAGAGAGAGAGAAGGGGGGCTAAAGGGGTACAGGGGGGCAGGAACGCGCGAGAAAAAAGATAGAAAGCTGAAAATCGAAAAAGATAAGAACGATGGAAAGAAGCGAGGAAAGGAAGATTTTACAAAACGAGAAAAAAAAGGGGGGCTGAAGAGAAATGGGGGGGGCCAGGGGGCAGGAACGCGCGAGAAAAAATAGAAAGCTAAAAATCGAAGAAGATAAGGACAAAGCGAGGAAAGGAGGATTTTACAAAACGAGAAAGAGAGAGAATATGGAGGCTGAAGGGGCACGGGGGGACAGGGGGGCAGGAATGCGCGAGAAGGAAATTAGAAAGCTGAAAATCGAAAAAGATAAAAACGAAGCGAGGAAAGGAGAATTTCACAAAACGAGAAAGAGAAAGAGAAGGGGAGCTGAAGGGGTACAGGGGGGGGGCAGAGGGCAAGAACGCGGAACGCGCGAGAAAAAAAGATAGAAAGCTGAAAATCGAAGAAGATAAGAACGAAGCAAGGAAAGGAGGATTTTACAAACGAGAAAAAGAAAAAGAAGGGGGCTCAAGGAGTACAGGGGGGCGCAGGGGGGCAGGAACGCGCGAGAAAAAAATAGAAAGCTAAAAATCGAAGAAGATAAGGACAAAGCGAGGAAAAGAGGATTTTACAAAACGAGAAAGAGAGAGAATATGGAGGCTGAAGAGGCACGGGGAACAGGGGGGCAGGAATGCGCAAGAAAGAAATTAGAAAGCTGAAAATAAAAAAAAATAAAAACGAATCGAGAAAAGAAGGATTTTACAAAACGAGAAAGAAAAAGAGAAGGGGGGCTAAAGGGGTACAGGGGGACAGGGGGGCAGGAATGCGCGAGAAAGAAGTTAGAAAGCCGAAAATCGAAGAAGATAAGGACAAAGCGAGGAAAAAAGGATTTTACAAGATGAGAAAGAGAGAGAGAAGGGGGGCCGAAGGGGGACAGGGGGGCAGGAACGCGCGAGAAAGAAGTTAGAAAGCCGAAAGTCGAAGAATATCGCAGGAAGACGAGTATAAGGCACGATATGCAAGCGAGCCGCGGTGATAATCTTCTCTCTCTCTCTCTCTTTCGCTCCTGCATGAGAAAGAAGGAGAGAAAAGGAGAAGGACGAGGAAACCCTCTCTCTCAATGATGCTCGCTCGCGTGTAGTGGATATCCGGCTCTCTCTCTCCGGGCAAACGCGAGTATCCGTGCGCTCGCGTGCGGTGCACGTTCACGTCCGCGTTCAAGTTTGCGTGCCTCTACGTACCTTCTTCTTCTTCTTCTTCTTCTTCTTCTACCTGTGTGTCGTGTGTTCGTGTGCCGGGTGTCGGGTCGTAGACCACAGCGGAGTCAGCTCTCGGAGCTCAACCGGTCGGGCAACTTTTTAACGAGCTGCGGTTCTCTCTTCGCCGCGAGAAGGAGGAGAGAGGGCTGAGAAAGAGAGAAGGAGATCCCGCGTAGCCTGGCTGAACCGTCGAGTCGAGCCATCCTCTCTCGCTTCGAAATGCATGCATGCATGGATGCATGCATGCATGCATGCATGTGCGCCATGTGATACCAAATGCGAGGGAAGAAAGTGGATAAGAAGCGAGAGAAAGAGAAAGGGTATATATATGTGAGAGAGGAAAAGAGGGGAGAAACCGCGAGGACGTTGCGTTCGCCATCTCGCCGCGGTTATAGGGTTAAACGGTCCAAACTCTCGACTCTCCTCCGGACAGCCTCGAATCCCCGCCTATTTGCAGCATCACCATGCGCGATATTCCTCTGATCGAATTCTTCCGTCGCGGTGTCTTTAACGTCATAGGGATGATAACCTCCCTCCTTGCATGAGACACATCTTCTCAACTACTTCTGGGGAAATAATTTTCCTTAAGTGCAATGTAAACGCATTCGCGATCGTTTATGAAGTGGGATCTTTCCAGAGTTGAATTGAGGTCTACTTTGTTTAGGACTTTAGTCTTCGTTAGAAAAAAATATACTATAGTGTGACGAGATTCTATCTGATTGTTAAAATATTCAAAAGAAGATTCTGTTATAATTGAACTTTGGGGCTTTTACATTTTATATAACACGCACAGATGCATTTGGACTCCCTACGTTGCATTTTTGCTTCAGAAACAAAACATAATGTTGTTTGTGATTTATAATATTTTGATATTCGAGTATGATCCTTTTCTTTGATTAAGAAATCATGTAAATTACATTAAAAAAAATAATAAGTATAAATCTGTGTAATATTTAGCATTTTAATTATTTTTGTAACTTTTATGCATATTTTAAAAATTTCCGCATATATAAAAATAATCAAATATTGAAAATATACAAATATTATTCGAATAAAATATATAAAAGTTCAATTATTTAACCGCAATCAATTATTTATTATTTACGTAAAATACTTCTCTTAAGAAAAAGAGGCAAATCCTGCAAAGTCAGGCTCATCAGTTGAAAATGTCGGTATCAAGTTCCTTGTGTTTCGGTCGCGGTTAGGAAAATCCCTTACATCGGTTCTCACGAAGAGAGAGAAAGAAAAAAGAGATAGAAAGAGAAAGAGAAAACCGACGACAAGTATAAGAGCTGTCGCAAACTCTCGGGAATACTTTAGCCGCAAAGAGAGGCGACGATCTTACCGCGGGAAGAAGAGTCGAGAGAGAGAGAGAAATTTTCTTCCGCAAGAAAAGAGGAGAGAAAAAAAAGAAAAGAAATCTCCCGTCTACGGATTCTTTCCGGGTTTCTGCGACAACGAGTCGCGAGACGTGCCGAGTACAAATAAAGCCGCGCATAAGAATCGGACTGTTTCAAGTCGGGGCTCCCCTCGATCACTATATAGAAGGACCGAGAGTCGAATAATAATCATTTGACCGAAGGAAAAAGAGAACGCGAAGCGTTCCTTATTGAATAAGCGTAAAGTTCCTAGAGGAACGAGCGAAGAATCTTCTCTCACCACGAGAGACGTTGTTATTACATCGCTCCGAGGTTTTCTTACGCTGTATGGAATTTAAGGACGCGACGGCGCGGACCCGAGGAAGTCCCTCTTACTCCTTCTCCGGGGCCGCGAGGCCCCTACGGGTCGGTCGGCGCCCGCGTATTCTCCCTCTCTCTCTCTCTCTCTCTCCACCTCCTTCTCCCCCCAGAGAGAGAGACCAGCCGTGGTGAATCTGGCCGAGCCATCTTCCAAGTCGAAACGCACGCGAGTCGCGAAATACCAAGTTTTTCTCCCTCTGGCTTCTCTGGAGCCTTCATTAACAAAGGATTACCTTATAGGATCGGTCCATCTATTTGCGATAGTCACGAATGGGATCAGGGTTGGTGGTTGAACCTCGCGCGCGAGACCTTTTTCGATCAGCTGATCGTGCTTCCTTCGCGCGTGAGACTTGTCCATTTTTTTCTCTATGAGGGTTAACTTCATCGAGTCAAGGTTAGATAAACCGAAGGTATTTGGTAAATTTAGCAGAATTGCCAAAACCAAACATTCAGGTCTATAGCCGATCTTATAGTTAAGATCGTCTTAAAAGGATCCTAAACGCTGTCCTGTTTTATCTATAAAACATCATTTTTATGCACTTTAATCGTATTTGTTAAATTTAGCAGAATTTCCAAAACTAAACATTCAGGTCTATGGCCGATCTTATATTTAAGATCGTCTTAAGGGGATCCTAAACGCCGTCCTGTTTTATCTATAAAACATCATTTTTATGCATTTTAATCGTATTTGTTAAATTTAGCAGAATTGCCAAAACCAATCATTCAGGTCTATGGCCGATCTTATATTTAAGATCGTCTTAAGGGGATCCTAAACGTTAACCTGTTTCATCTATAAAACATAATTTTTGTATACTTTAATATCGTGCAAAAGCATTTATTATTTTATTCAACCAATAAAAAGAAAAGAGTGTGCAAAAATAATGCTCTATCAACAAAACGATCATTTTTCCTGCACCTTTTCTTTTATTGGTTGAATAGAAATGCTTTTCCACGATTAAAGTACATATGGAACCTACCGATTTTATGCTAAAACAAAAAAAATTTAATTAAAACAAAACAATTTTAGGATCCTCTTAAGTTTGAGGTAGACTTAAGATCCCATTCAACCTCAGATGAATACTTTCACTATTAACCACCCTGCAAATTTTAACCGTCGGTTTATTTAACCTTAAACTTGATGAAATTGGCTCTAAGAGACGTTCGTCTCTTTTCAATGACAAATTATTTCGGTACACAAGTGCAAAGTGTACGGGATCATTTACTGTCCTCGCGGGATGATATTCCATTACGGGGTTTTAAATTTTTTTTCAGAATCCGCAATGTCTCTTCCTCCGCTTACATACTTTGTCAAAGCATCTATATAATCTTCCAGGGCCTCTTCCAAACGCGTGATCTTCGCTCATATCCTGTTGCTTCGTTTCCAGGGAAAACGCTGAGCGATTACACCGGTGGCTGCACCAGATATATTTTTCCCTAACACACACACATACATGCCATACATACACGTCGGTCGACTGGGAGTCTGTTATCGGATGTGGCGATAATCCGTGTTATCGTAACGTACCGCCGGCACGCAAACTGTAAAAGGTCTTTTTGCCCGATCGAGAGCTCCACCGCGGAATTATCAATGATAACGTCGTAATGATGCCGAGAAAGAGAGAGAAGAGAAAACACCAGCCAGCCAGCCAGCCAGCCAGCCGGTCGGTCGGCCGGTCGGACGATCGATCGATCGATCGATCGTTGGAAGCGTTGCTGATGGCTCGCGAGAAAATTCCCGAACGAGGATCTGCCCCCTTGGAGCTCAAGAGGGGGCCGTCTTTCGCTCGCTCTCTTTTATTTACGTATTTCAATCAAGTGTAGGTCAATTGACGATAATCACGAGCGACGTACCAAGGCCGCGCCGCGATTGGAGGGTGCAAATGTGAGCGAGGGGACGCGGAACGGGGGGACTAAAGGGTACAAGAGGGCCCGGTTATAGGGGGACCGGTCGGACCGAGGCGGGTGGAGAGAGAGAAAATAACGGAGGGCAGAGGGTTGCGTAATGAGAGGGTAGCGGAGTACCCGATAAATCCAACAGGTCTCAGCATTTGTAAATTGCAACCTGTCAATACTGATCCGCGGCGAAATAAATGAGCCCTACCTCCGCGCGAGAAGGCACCCATATCCCGGGTACCAAAGCATTACCGCGGATACTCGCTCTCTCCCTTTCTTGCTCGAGAGATTCCGTTAAATCAACATAAAGGCGGCGGAGATTCCAAAGCGATGTTTAACGCATTCCCGCTGATCTGACGGGAAATCGACATTTTCTGCATTCACGTCCGGCGGGCGTTCGCGCAATCAAAGGCACGAATTGTCCGTATGAATCATTGCTTGGAGAAAAAAAATGAGCTTCACTTATGCGTTTACTTAAATCTTCTGTTCGATGCGTAATTTTCACCTTTCCGTCAATACCCGGCTACCAATTGCAGGTTTTTTTCGACACTTGCACTGTGATAATTTCTTTATAGCCGCTGTGCTGGGTAGCGAACATTCTTTCCCATTATATTTCGAGAGAGGTTTTCGAAGATACAAAGACCTTTTGCATTTTAAATAATGTATTAATTTTGAAATAATAAATTAAAATAATTAATTTTGAAATAATAAAAAGGCTCTGATATAATAAGTACAAAATCAGATATGGAAAGGGTTAATAAAAGCTATAACATAACAAACTTGTTTTTAAATTCCTCTCTAATTATTTTGACCCCCTAATTATTTCAATAATAATTTCAAAAATAATTAAAGAGAAATTTAAAAACAAGTTTGTTGCATTTAATATATGCACCTGGCTTATTAGCCCTTTTCACCTACCTGATTTTATATTTATATTTTGTTTCGGACGGAAGATAATTCCGATACATTTTTAAATTTTAAATTTTGGGTATTCGTTCATTAATAAAAGAATTAAAAGTATTTAGTATCGTTCAAAATTATCTCTAAAATGGGTCTTTTTTCACCATTGCTGATTTTTTTGTGTTTAGGGACATTTAAGCCGACCTGTCAAAAAAATGTCACTCGAACCACTTTGCAATGTTATACGATTTAAAATTTTAGGTATTCGTTCATTAACAAAAGAATTTAAGTATTTAGTATCGTTCGAAATTATCTCTAAAATGGGTCTTTTTTCACCATTGCTGATTTTTTTGTGTTTAGGGACATTTAAGCCGACCTGTCAAAAAAATGTCATTCGAACCACTTTGCATTATTCTCCTTTGCAATGTTATACAATTTAAAATTTTAGGTATTCGTTCATTAACAAAAGAATTAAAGTACTTAGTATCGTTCGAAATTATCTCTAAAATAGGACGTTTTTCACCATTGCTGATTTTTTTGTGTTTAGGGACATTTAAGCCGACCTGTCAAAAAAATGTCCCTCGAACCAACCACTTTGCAATATTATACAATTTTTCAAGCAAAACGAGATAAAAGTAATTGTAAAAATGTTATAATACTGTTAAAATAATCACAATAAATATTCGGATATCCCGGTTGCTAACTCGCAAATCAGTCTGTCCAGCAGCAACACCGGCTACAACGTGCGATTAACGCTAGATAATGATTTCTCACGGCGGGGCCGTTGCACTAATGTATTGTTCTTGCATAATGATTACCACTACCTGCATTGTGCTAAGTCGCGGATCGTTATCGCGCTCGGTATTAATGGCCAAAGATCAGGTGTTAATTTGCTAGCCGCGACTGCGCTATATATAACCGTGAATTTATGGCAACGCCTTTACGCAACCGCTGCTATATGATCCTCTCTCTCCGCAAACCACCGCGGAAATCCGATTTAAATCAGTTTTCGACGCGGGAATTTCCGCGTCTCTCCAAAATATTTTCACATGTGATTTAACGAGGCTGTGACGTCACCGCCGAGTTATTAGGCCACGAGTGGAATCGCGAAATTAGCGAGGAGGCCCGATAGAGGCCGCTAATTTCGGCCCCACCGGACCCCAATGAGACCCGCACTTTAATCTGACGATCCGACGATCCGGGACCGTAATAAGGATGTATCGCGAGGGTTACGTATCCCCTATATGCGCGATGCATACACGTTCGCTTCCGCGAAGTCGTATGATATCGCGCGTAGGCCAGTGGTCGAAACTCCAGAGAGTAATTCGGCAGATGAAAGAGAGAAAGAGAGAATCCGCCCTTGGCCCGGGTCCAACAATACGTGCTCACGCACACCTTCTGGCTCCTACCTGCCTACCTTGTTCCGAGTATATATATATATATACGTACGTAAGGCGGCGTATGAACGAGGCTTTAACGACCGGCTTAAAAAAATTGGGCAGTTTTCGTTTACCGAGTCTTAGCCGGTTCGTGAGGTCGTTAATTTTCGGGTGGCCCTCTCGTGCGTCTCTCTCTCTCTCTCTCTCTCTTTCGCCCACCGACGAGAGGGAGTCTTTGAACTCTCCGGGCTTTTATATACCTCGCCGGGATCCCAGGTATACGAGAGACGCCGCGTACGTGTATATATATTTGTGTGCGCGCACACTCATACGCGGATCGCGACTAGGCTCGCGAAAGAGCGCGCCGTACTCGGTACTTAACCGCGATTGCGCTTTTACAGGGGCGGCGTAGTTGGGTTTAACTACGTGAAAACCCCTTGCGATATACCACGCAGCCGAGATAACCGCCATTGCGGCGCAAACTCTCGCTATTGAGAAATTAAAGTTTGAAACGCTCGTTCTGTTATTGGCGAATCGAAGCGGCGCGCTGGGTTCGAATGGTAGGTATGTATGTATGGATGGCATTTCTGCTGTAAATTTCTGCGATCGATAATATTGCGTTTATACGCGCCCACAAGTCTTGTAAATAAATATGTGTGTATAAAAATAATATGTCAATATATATAAATAATATATAAATATAATATATAAAAATAATACATAAATATAATATATAAGAATAATGTATAAATATAACATATAAAAATTATATATATATATATGTATAAAAATAATATTACATAATAAATGAAATTTATAATAAATTAAATAAATTAAATATATAGACATATCTTATGATAACAAAAATTGAATTTCATGGAATTATGATTTTACTTTAATGTCAATTTATCCCTCATAATAATTAACCCATTCGTCATTTTCTCGTATTTCGCGCAAATAAAAATATTGTAAATATATACACATATAAATTACAGTTAAAATCAATTCCACTTAATAAAATTAAAAAATTAAGAATGAGATTTAGTGCCATTTCTACATTTTTGAATATTTTATATTTAGTTATTGTTAGATCAATTTGTTTTCGACAACAATTCAAGATGCCATTTTCTCGCAGATAAAAATTATATTAAAGTAAAAATAAAATCCACATATAAAATAACAAAATAAGATTTTGTATTATTAGTACATTATTTCAAAATAAAAAAATGAAGTAAGCATTAAAAATAAATGTAATGTATTATGTTGCTTTAATCAGACTAAATTTTAATTGAAAATAAGCGATATAATTATATTAACGTTAAATTATAATATCCTTTCACGAAAGGTGAAATATCATGGGAGAAATTTGCCTGAAAGTTTGCTAAGTTTCTTGCGTCACGCAATTTTATTATTCCGAAACGTGTAAAAAGCGGTTCCACAAGATTCGCCGCGAGGGATTAATTCAAGCCGAATTGACCCTAAAAATATCACTAGATTATCATTAGCGAGTCACCGACTTGCCTCGGTCGGGGTTCCATTAAGAAAGATTATGATGTTTCCATGAAAATCTTATGTAATACGCTCGCTTCTTCCGTGACTTTGTTGACTCACCCGGAGGCCCCGTTCAATACTTATTTTATTTGGCGCGAGTCAGCTGATCCACATCAAGCCGTTAATTTCGGGATAGCTGTCGACGGAGCATGCTTGCAAAGTGCTTTTTAATTTCGGATAATCACGGATTATACACGAAACTGGAATGATGCGTGCTATAACTATAGTCATCAATTCTTGTCGGTAACCTTACAATATACCTGAGTTATACCGCTAGAATTATGTCAATATTGCTCTACAATTTCTAACCGGATTATCCGCGCAACGTATCGAGTAATGATACTCTTTTTTCACACTTATCAAAGTATACTTGATGAATGGGAAATATAAGGAGAGAAAAAAGGTAATTTGTCATGTATAAACAAGTTGAAATCGTAGAAAAAATTTTGTCGTAAGAAATTTTCTATTGGAGAGAGAAAATTGACTTAAAAATTTAGAAATTAAATCGTTTTATTAAATATAATGAATTTATTTTTATATTTATAAAATATTATATACAATGAATATTTTATATGAGAGTATTACATTATATTAATAGTCGCTGCCAAGAAAAAAAGTCGATGATATTAGAAAAAACTGAAAATAAATATATTATTAATTTATTAATTTTCTCAAAAATGGAACATTGTACAAAAAAAATATTTTATATTTTTGACTTATTTTTTTCAGGAATTTATAAAAATAAAAAAATTAAAAATTAAAGATAAGAATTATAAGAATTTCATCCCTTTCTTTCTTGATTATACTTCCCTATAAATTCCTAATAATTATATTTAAGTATGTGTATGTAAATCATGGAGGTTTAGACTGTTCGAAAATAATTTTTATCAATTACCTGTCACCGAAAACAATAAACGACCGCCCGTAAACTTTTAACAAGATCGTTACGCCCGCATGTTATCTCCCAGAGAGATGACGAGAGAGTCTTTACGACGCGTCTTCCTTCCTTCTTTCGCAATTATATAGTATATCCGAGGAGTTTCTTTTCGCGGATTATACGACACTTCGAAGGTCAGCCGTCCGCGACACAATTTACACCGCATATTCGCAAAAGACAGAGATAGAGAGGCGGCAAGTCCTGGTTTACTCCTCAACCGAAAATATCATTTTTGCGCACCTTTTTCTTTTTATTAGTTGAATAGAATAATAAACACTTTTCCACGATTAAAGTTTATATAGAAACAAAACGCGAACCTACCGATTTTATGTTAAAAACATTTTTTTAATGTAAAAATAAATTTTTTTTTTGTTTTTAATATAAAATCTGTAGGTTCGCGCTTTGTTTCAATGTGTATTTAATCGTAGGAAAGCATTTATTATTCTATTCAACCAATAAAAAAAGGGTGCAGAAAAATGATCGTTTTGTCGATAAAACATAATTTTTGCGAACCCTTTTCTTTTTATTGGTTAAATAGAATAATAAATGCTTTTCCACGATTAAAAAACAAAGCGCGAACCTATCGATTTTATGTTAAAAATAAAAACATTTTTTAAATTGAAAAATTAAACATTTTTTGTTCTTAACATTAAATCGGTAGGTTTGCGGTTTATTTTTTAATCGTGGAAAAGCAGTGATTATTTTATTCAGCTAATAAAAAGAAAAAAAGTGCAGAAAAATGATCGTTTTGTCGATAAAACATCATTTTTGCGCACCTTTTCGCTTTTTATTGGTTGAATACAATAATAAATGCTTTTCCATGATTAAAGTACATATAGAAACAAAGCGCGAACCTACCAATGTTATGTAAAAAACACTTTTTAAATAAAAAATTTCCTGTTTTATCGACAAAATAAGATTAGATAAACTATAAATCTATTTATTGGTGATACGAATTGTTTCTTACCTGAAATTAAAACGCTTCGCCCTTTGTTAATATTAATACTTTAATTTGTACAGAGGAAAACGATTTATCAATCAGTCTCATACACCTTGATTACAGAATTATGAATGCTTAGAATTCTCTAATCTAACCTCACATTTCGTCGATAAAACAGAAAAGAAACAACAGACTACTCAAGGACGTTTAGAATCCCCTTAAAGTACATATAGAAACAAAGCGCGAACCTACCAATGTTATGTAAAAAACACTTTTTAAATAAAAAATTTCCTTGGGTTAGGATAACGCATTGTCATCCGCGATTTGGCTCTTGTTGCCCGTCTTATACGTTAAAAAAATTTCCTGTTTTATCGACAAAATGAGATTAGATAAACTATAAATCTACTTATTGGTGATACGAATTGTTTCTTATTTGAAATTAGAACGCTTCGCCCTTTGTTAATATTAATACTTTAATTTGTACAGGGAAAAACGATTTATCAATCAGTATAGTCTCATACACCTTGATTACAGAATTATGAATGCTTAGAATTCTCTAATCTAACCTCACATTTCGTCGATAAAACAGAAAAGAAACAACAGACTACTCAAGGACGTTTAGAATCCCCTTAAAGTACATAAAGAAACAAAGCGCGAACCTACCAATGTTATGTAAAAAACACTTTTTAAATAAAAAATTTCCTGTTTTATCGACAAAATGAGATTAGATAAACTATAAATCTACTTATTGGTGATACGAATTGTTTCTTATCTGAAATTAGAACGCTTCGCCCTTTGTTAATATTAATACTTTAATTTGTACAGGGGAAAACGATTTATCAATCAGTATAGTCTCATACACCTTGATTACAGAATTATGAATGCTTAGAATTCTCTAATCTAACCTCACATTTCGTCGATAAAACAGGAAAGAAACAACAGACTACTCAAGGACGTTTAGAAAGCGCGAACCTACCGATTTTATGTAAAAAAAAAACATTTTTAAAAAAATAAAAAATCGTTTTTGTTCTTAATATAAAATCGGTAGAACAGGAAAGAATTTATGATTCTATTCAAGCAATATAAAGAAAAGGTTGCGCAAAAATGATGTTTTATCGATAAAGCAGGACGGCATTTAGGATCCCTTTAATTTTTTCTTACAACGAGAAGGAAGAGAAAGAAGAACGACGATCGCACGTGGGATTCGTCTCTCGCCCATGAATCCGAGCAACCAGTCCCTCTTCTTGCTCCCTCGCGAGGAGCCGCTTTCTGGATTGCCTTGGGTCGTCCCGGCCTAGGCAGGCGTCCCCCGAGAAGAAGCCCGTTGGAGTTATCGTAATCGTTAACGAGACTGCTGTCAGCGTCGTAAGACACCCGAGGGTCCCTCGCCATTAACCTTCCGCTAACAAAGGCATTGCCATGTTCTTCGCTCCCGGTGCACCGAACTCTCCCTCTCTCTCTTTCTTCCTATTTATATGCATAACTCAAAAGAGGTGTAATGAAAATTTCACGGTCAACTCGATTACAGGCGATCGCCGTCGTATTCCTCTCTCCTTCTTCCTCCCACACGCTCCGGCCTTTCGTACATCAGCAGCTTGTCTCCGTCTCTCTTCGAGGAGGACCGTGCATGAAAAATGAGCGAGCGGATCTCGCACGCGGAAAACGATTTCTCGCGCGCGAGATCCGGTGGGCGATAAATTTTCCACGCCGATTATTGATAGCGATTATCCTCCGCGTAATGCGCCGCCGCGCGAAGGATAATAAAGTTTATCGTAACGACGACCGACAAGTGACTGCCCGGCTCGATTAAAGGAGAGAGGAAAATATATAAATGATAATGAGAGGGAGTGTATACGATCTTTTTCCTAAATTATCGCTCGCATAACGATTAATCTCGTCCAGGCAGGTTCCATTTGACCGCCGACGAATGGACGTTTTATCCCGATATTAATTTCCTCAAATGTTCCAAGCGCACGACACCAAGTGATGAGACTCGAAAGACGCGTGAAAATATTCCCATAATTTATATTATCGTTAGAAAAGGGAGATCCGACGAGTTTCCTCTCGCTAAAGATTTAATTATCAAGCCAGTCATGATTTATCCATACGTGTAATAAAACGATCAATGGTGTTTAGACTGAGAGGTAGGATATTATACAGACTTTACTTACGTAACTGTAACTCGTGAGGAGGCTGAGAGAGAGAGAGAGAGAGGATCGCGTTGAAGTGTACAACGTTCTAGCACAATAGTAATGGGCATAAGAGCGGATGGTAATTGAGTTAACGGGCTATGTAATGGGAGATTCAGCGTGTCAAACTGTTTTGTAATCGCTTTACGAGCCGCTCTTTGACGTTTCGCATACCGTTTGCGCGGAGATGAAATATAAGCGCGTTGGCGAATTTTACAACGTAAAAAGAGGATGCTTCTCTTTCGTGTCATGTCGCGCAGAACATTCTTAAGGGGTTACATAGCTCTGTCGTGCGCAAAGATGGCCTACTTTCAGGAATTTTTTCTCAGTAAATAATATAGTTTTAACTTTTAATTTTATTAATTATATATATGAGTGTATATTACGGTGTATTCAAATATAAGCGAAAAATTTTAGGAGATGATTCTTTGTCGAAAATTAAGGAGAATTTCTTATATAAACATATACTCTTATGGCCTTCCCTGAGGAGATACACTTTTCTAAAGAGAGATGTAAAAATTAAATTTTTAGTTTTGTAAATTTATCTAAAATTTGAGAAAAAAAATAATTTAATTTTTTACTTAACTCTTTAAAAAAATGTAATTCAGAGGGAGATATAAGAATATATATTTATATAAAAAACCGCTTTTAATTTTCAACAAAGAATAATTTTCTAAAATATTTCACACTTATTACTCTGTATATATTATAATTTTTATAAGTCATGTGCACAAATATGCATAATTTTGCACTATAGATTAATTTGGCCTAAAAAATTATTTTCTTATAAAAAAATAAATATATTTTAGTTACATTGTCGAAGAAAATTTTTATAATTTATATAAAAATTTAGTAATTTGAAAAAATTACAATTTTGCCTTAATTTTTTTCCACTTTTTATTATCATCAACTGTGACATTTCTTAACGAGAAAATATTTTTACATTTCAAATCGAACGAATTTACAGTAAAATATGCAGACTGGAATATTATCACTGATAAAAAACAAGGAAAAAGATAAAGAAACCCTATATTGATTACCGTATTATTTCCCGAGTGTACACAGTTGAAAAATTTCTATTAAATTTAACAGATATCATATGTCCCACAGAAATTTTTGTATTAATTTAACATAATATGGATGTGTTGAATGGAGACACAAATATTGTGTTAATATTTTAACACAAAATAAATGCAAAACTTCAAATAATTTAAAATAAACTTTGTGTAAAATTAATATACTTTTAATGTAAAAATTAACAAAAAATATGTTACTTTCAGATTTTATCATCCCCACTTATATATTATAAAATAGAAAATCAACATTTTTTTCTGTAAATTTTAACAGAAAAATTTTGTCACTAATAGATGCACATTGTGTTATTTTTTCAATTGTTTTAATAATTTAACATTTAAGTTCAATTATAATAAAACAGTAATATGTTAAAAATTAACACATAAATGTGTCAAATGTTGAACGCAAAAATTTTAACGTAGACCGTAACACTTTTCTACCGTGTACCTCTTCCTTGATCAATGTTTTCAAGCGAAAAAAGAATAAAACGAGATTGTCTAATTTCCATGCGTCCGTGCGGCTTTCTTAGTTTAATCCGAGGCTCGTCTCCTTAAAACCGCGAAGGAGCCCGACCGCGACGTAGAATGCATTCGAAAAGGATTGCGAGATGCAGCTAGGCAGGTGATCGTCGGATCGTGATTCCATCTGAAAACAATAAAGCCGAGAGAGACCCGGAGGAGGCCGCTCCTGAGACAGGAGAGAACCGGAGGGAAAACTCGCGGTGGGCCTCGCGTTCGCGCGAGTGAAAGTGCGCACAATAACCATCCTGGTTCCCGAGCTCGTGTCCCCCGAGAGGCAGGGGGTTGGTTTCACTTTATGCAAGATTGCGCGCGCCGCGATTTTTTCCACGCCGAGGGAGAGTTTTGCAACTTTAAACTACAATAATTAGCGGCTCTAAAAGTAATTATACGAACAAGAGGGAGAGAACTGGGAGGCATCCATTAGTCTCTCTCTCCCGCGAGAAAACGCGAGGTATCGTGAGAAGAATGTACGTAATACTCTCGTGAAATCTCTTATCGATGTTATATAAGCCGCGCTCTCTGACAGAAAGAGAGAGAGAGAGCGCGCAGATAGGAAGACAACAGATATCGGAGCAGGAATTCTAACCAGTCGTGACTCGCGATGCGCTCCCGGCTTGGACGATCGCGAGAGATCCTCGTCTCGCTCCGATGCGATGTTGATAGATTATGAATTTCATCGATCCTTCTCGACCGACAAGCTTGTAAAAATCGTATATTATTGTACCAGCAATATTCGCGGATTAAAACACATTTTTTTTTTATCTTTTTATCTTCTTCTAAATAAATGCAGTTTTTTTTTTCTATTAAAATTGATTTAAAAATAATGCCCTTTTTCAAATTTATACTAGAAAAATGTTATTAACTTAGATTAATTTTTTATCGCGTATCAAAAACTAGATTTGATTTAATGACAGAATGCTAATATTGGATATATAAATTTTAAATCTTATCATTTTTTCCAAATAAATTTTCCCTATTAAAGTCAAATGCCTTTTTTTATATTGATTAAAAAACTGATTTAATGATACTTTCAAATCTGAGTAAAAGTGACATTAACTGAAATTTAATAAAATTAATTTTTGTTATTTCAATATCGCGTATAAAATGATTGATTTAATGATACAATGCTAAAATGTATGTATATAAGATTGACGTTTTCATTACATATACAGTGTTTTCATTTAAGTTAAATAATTGAGATATCTGCTTGGATGATATGAAAAGAGATATAATGAAGACATAAAATTACTCGAAAATTAACAACAAGAATATAAGAAAAGCCAGTGAAAAATTTATTTGATATAATAAAAATCATTTTTATGCAGAGAATGTATAAGATATTTATTTCTACAAATTAATTTTTTTTTTTCAAAATAAATGCAATTTTCTCCGTTGAAAATTATTCAAAAATGGTTAAATGCCTTCTTTTATTAATTAAAAGCCTGACATTAAATATAAAAGGTTTTCAAATATGAAAATAAATTTATTTAATTTAATTTTCTTTATTATATTTTTCAAGACAAGTAATTTCTTCCTTTTTCATATCATCTTATTTTCTCCTAAATAATAATTCTTCAAAAGCAACAGAAATATTTTAACTGTTCAAGTTAAATAAAATACACTGTATAAAAACTGTACATTCTAGTAATATGCACTTAAAAAAAATCCAACATTCTTATAAAGAATTTCAATATATTCTCTTTGAGTTTCTTTAAAAATCGCCGAATTTACTAAAAGAAGGCGAAACTTTTTTAACAAAAGTATATGTTTCTATAAAAAAATCCATTCTTTTGTTCAATCACAGAGACAGAACAACCGAGAAATGTTTGCGAGAAAATCTCGTGGGTGTACACAGAGTCCTGTCACTCACGCACGATTCGCTCGGCTCCATTATGTCTTCTTATTCAATCAAAATACGTAACGTTAAATCTTAATTTCTTTCCATCCGAGTTGACTCCGGCCGAGAAGAAAAGAGAGAGCCCATCCATCAATCAGTGATTTTTACAATTAACGCATACCACCGGAGGATAGCGCCGCAGCTGTTATTACGTAACAACGGACTTACACAGTTAGACACCCACTGAATGACCGGCGCGCATCTGTCTTTATCAAGCGGAGGAGTAGGCCGGTAATAGAAATCCGGTAGTTTCATTTCACCATTACACGCAACAAATCCCGAAATGTCTCTGATTGATTTCCTCGCTCCCGAACTAATGAGCATTCGATGCTTCATGGCATTCTAATGAGACGATAGAACGCGATCGGGGCAAATAGTGGATCCGAAACCAGCTCCCAATACACGATTCGATAATTTCCGAGTTGGTGATTACTCGATGACGGAATCTCTCTCGATCCGAGGGGCTCTTATTATCTCCTCTGACTCGATATCGCAAAAAAGTTAAGTATAGAGCTTTTGGAAGGAAACCTTTTGGGATTCAAAAAATGCAACAAAGAGATATTGTCCTCAACTCAATGTGGCAAAAATAAAAATACTAGCAGAGAAAGAGTGATGCATTGACTTTATTAACGTGTCATAACAATAACCTATTATGAGAAAATAGGTGCTTATATTGAGGAAACCTGAACGCGTTCACTGGCCACCAGCGTGAAGGCGTAAAACTGGGGCCCGCGTTTCGGGATTCTACAAATTGGCCGGTTAGATTAGACAGGGGGACCCTTATGTATAATACTTCAAACAAATACTTTGTATTCGGAAACGTAACGAGACACATGGTTCGGTAGTTGATTAGATTTAAAAGAATGCCCCGTCACCTGCCCTGTTGAAAGGAGACTAGGGCCCCGGGAAGGATCGATGGTGGGGAGAAACGAGACGGGAAAGAGGGGGCAGAAGGGGACGGACGGTGATGAAGGGGGGCGAGAGGGGGGTTCGGTGCTTGATCGTGAGCAACGAGGGGGCCCAGGCATGAGGCCCCAGCGATCACTGACCGCTTTCGCCGATCCCTGCCGCCAACTAGCCACCTTTCAGCGGCGCAGCCATCGGAGCATCCTCCTGCTTAAGGTCCATTCACATTGGGTCGCTAATCAAACCCGATAAAAGAAGGAAAAGAAGCGTACCACGATTCCTTTCAAGTCGCAGAAATTGCCATTATCGGAACGGGACCGGCTATCGCGAGATTAAACGCGCGGAATTTATGTAATTGTCGATAATGAAATCGTTAGGATTAAGAACAACGATATTTAATCTTCTTAATATGAGGGTTCCAGGGAGAGAGCTCTATCACTGGATTAAATTCGAATAAAAAATCGTCGATAATTAAAAACATATATATATATATTTGATATAATATTTATTTAACCCAAATATACAAAAGTGTGTGTTTAAATAAGTGAGAAAAATTTTAGATGATTCTTTGTCGTAAATTAAGAGAGATTTCTCATATAAACATATACTCTTATATATCCCTCCCTGAGGAGTTACACTTTTCTAAGGAAAAGTTAGTTTCATTATTTTATATAACAATACAGGAAGATCAAAAAATTTTTTACTAGTGAAAATTTTCGCACTTATTTAAATACACCCTATATGTTTATATAAAAAAAAATATATATATATATATTCACTTTCTCTCCCTTTCGTAAATTTCGGGTCCACAACGAAATTTCCTCGCAAATGAAGAATGATTGATATATAATCCTGCCTCAGGATTAAATCGAATTTACCCTCGGGACAAATGGGATTCTTTGTGTACGCGTTTGTATTAATAATCCGTGTGTTTGATTAGTCACGGTAAATGGGAAGGTAATATCGGTCAAAAATTACGTCCCGATGAAAGCCGACGAAAATAATCTCCCGGGAACGAGGCGACCCTTTCCCGGAAGAATTTCAAGACATTTGTGTAATGAGAAAGAATGGCGCGAAACTTTCGCCGAGGTAAATATCAAGCGTAGTAGTTATCAGGTCGCAGTTTCGTTTTACAACACGCGTAAACATGTGATACACGATTAATCCGCGAAACACCAGACACCCGTGGAATAATATTACGCGCGCTTTATATAGACGGCATGAAATGCAGTCCACCAATTACCGGGGCAAAAGAAGGAGAGAGAGAGAGAGAGCTCGACGAAAGAGTGAAATATACCGATTTAAGACTCGCGGCCTTGGTAAGGATCTCTCGTAATAACGATCAATGAGGTGATAAAACGTACGTTTAATTGCGAAATCGATAGTTGGCTCATATTATCAGTGACAACGATGTATTTTTCCCCCTTTCTACGATCCTTCTCGAATATGTCTCACGTTGTGAACTGTATTAAAGTATAGCGTGATGTGAGCGAAATCGAGCGAATTATATGAGAAAAGGGAGAGAACGACGATGTATATATAAATGTTTATAATCACTGATGATCGATTTCAACGAGTTAACGCGAACGTTGTTTATGGTCATTTAAAGCTCGGTGAATGGGGCCTGTTGGATCGCTGATTTAAGCGATGATGATGTATTTCAAAGGCCCTTTGCCAAGTAGGGGAACCCTACTTTGAGCAGGTAAAGGTAACAAATCACTCTTCAACGACGGGAGGCCAAACTGCTAAACACTGTTTTCTGAAAGGTGGGGTTTGTTCCCTATAGGAGACCACTTGACATGCTGTTACACACAATTCCTAACACAATGCATCAAACCGCTTCACGATCGAGAGGATAAAAATGTGCGAATTGTAAATACTTCAAAATATTTTAGGGAGACTAGCTCGAATTTTATAAAGGACAGAATAAGATATTTCAATCGAGCGGCTTATTCGAGTTTCAATAAATTGACATTTAATTTAAAATATATAATTTTATTAATTATATATATATATATATATATATCTTATATATAAATTAATTAATTATATCTTTTTTGTTACATATAATATTGTAAAGAAGTACGATTTATAATTTGATAAAAAAATAAATAAAAAGAACAAAAAATATAAAAAATATATAAAAAAAAAAAAGAAATAAAATTTAATTTAAATAAGAATTTCTCTAATAAATTAACAAATAAAAAATTTGCAAATAAAATTTCTATACATATTACTCCATTAATTGTTAATTAACTTATGAAAAATGCGAATCGCAGTGCAATGTCCGTTTTTTATGAGACAGATGACCACGAGAGAAGTGCTCTGCGGAAAAAAAAAAAAGTATCTGCGAAGCGCGGTGGCGACCGGAATAAGGACGTGGACGGGATTTGCACAAAGGGATCGGGCAAACATTCTTTTTCGAGGTCCCATTCTACATGACAGAATCGTAGAAACGATGTGAGAACAGATGATGGCGCAGCGAGAGAGGTTTCGTGAACGGATCGAACAGCAATACGATGAAAGAATAAAGAGAACGAGAAGAGGAGAGATCGACAGACGGGAAAAAGGGCAGGAGGAATGAAAAAGAGAGAAAGGCAGAGACGAGGGGGAACACGAGATGTGCGGGAAGCGCGCGAGAGAAGAGAAAGAGAGAAACGGGAAAGATGCGCGATGGAAAAAACGGAAAGGAGAGACGAGGAAATAAGAACGTGGAGACTGCAGATGCGAAGGAGCCACTGTAAGGACCCGGAGAGTGTACCTGTCTTGTTTTTATAGGCTTGCCAGAATGTCGGGACCCGGGTACGCGACGACGACGACGACGACGACGACGAAGACGTGGACGAGAAAAGAAGACGAGCGACTTGGTGGGAGAACAGAGGACGGTCGGGGGAAGTGCGACGAGCGGGAGAGGATGAGGTGGCGGTGGAGGGAGGTGGGAGAGAAGGGTAACGGAGGCCCGGCGGGGCCTTACGACTCTGCCAACCAGTTCTGGAGGAACCGTCGGCCCCACCGGAGTCGCACACGCGCGCGCGCGTCGTCAAACCGCGGTGACTCTCCTCTCTCTCTCGTCGTCCGAAAGAGATTTTTTTTCCCACCGCGAGATCATTTCGGGGTCGCTGAACCCGGGCTGTCTTTCTTTTTCGCGAGCGCGTTAACTTGGCTCGGTACGGAGCTCGTTGCGAGACGCGAAAAGCGAGGATGAAACCGCCGGGATCGTAAGGTCGAGCGTCGAGCCGAAGAAGAAGAGGCGATGGAGAGACGCGAGAGAGCGATATGGATGACATGAGGTGAAGAAGAGACGAAAAAGAGAGAAAAAAAAAAAAACGCGCGTCGACCTAGAGGTGGTAATTTAAATGGATCGACGCGCCGATTTCGCGAGACGAGACTGAAGAGCGGAAGGGGGCGGCGGGGGGGAGGGGGATTCCACGTTGATGGAACATTAGAGGGATCCCGGCGAAAAGATGCGGGGTAGTCCTGCCTTCCTCGCCATCCTCCTGGGCACGATATTCGGCGTCCTCGGCGCGTCCCTAAGCAAGGCGCTCAGGTATAAGGCACCGGACGAGTGCAAGTGGATCACGACCGGCGACGCCGAGAACGACGTCTCCCTGGTGTGTCGTCTACGCACCATCAACAGCGAGCTGGAGAACACCAACTTCAGCGTGATACAGCCGCAGCACACGGTGCGTCTGCGTCTGGAATGCAGCGACGCGCTCTTCTACCAGAGCTCGCTCAGCGCCGGCAGCTTTCGGCCGCTGGTCGAGCTGCGCGAGCTCGTGATCGAGTACTGCAAAATCGGTAATTTGTCGGACGACGCGTTCAAGGGACTCAGGGAGCTGCGAAATCTCACCGTGAGGACCCACAACACCGATTGGTCGGCAATGGCGCTCGACATCTCCGCCGGGGCCTTCACCGACGAGCTTCGCCAGCTGGAGAAGCTCGATCTCGGGGAGAACAACATGTGGAGCATACCGGAGGGCGGCCTCTGTCCGTTGGTCAACCTGGAGATTCTGAATCTGACGAGGAACCGGCTCAGGGATATCGCGGGCTTTCGCTTCAACGCCGCGGCAAGATGCCTGACGAATCTCAGGGAGCTGGATCTCAGCAACAACAGCGTCGAGTCACTGCCGAGTGGGGCGTTCTCCGGTCTAACGAGGCTGCACAGCCTGGATCTGCGGTGCAACGCCATCGGTTTCATGGCGGATCGCGCGTTCGAGGGTCTCTCCTCGCTGGCCATCTTGCGACTCGCCGACAACCGTCTATCTAGTTTGCCACCCGAGTTGTTCGGCGACGCTAGGGATATACAGGAGATCCATCTGCGTAACAACACGTTAAGCGTCTTACCGCCGGGATTATTCAGCGAATTGACGCAATTACTGGTGTTGGATCTTTCGCATAACGAGCTGACGGCCGAATGGGTGAACGCGGCCACCTTCAGTCGTTTGGTGCGTCTAGTGGTGCTAGATCTCTCGAGCAATCGCATCGCGCGATTGGATCCGACCGTCTTTCGCGATCTGTACAGCCTGCAGATTCTGCGACTGCAGGAGAATCTGCTGGAGAGTCTGCCGGAGAACACGTTCTCGGCGCTCTTCAATTTGCACACGTTGTTGCTCAGCGACAATCGGCTGACCGTCGTAGACGCGACCACGTTAAGCGGTCTCTATGTGCTCAGCCTCCTCTCGCTGGATAACAACCGGCTGCACACGATACACCCGAGCTCCCTGAGAAACGCTTCGTCCCTGCAGGACTTTCATCTTAACGGTAACCGGCTGACATCGGTGCCGGACGCGCTGAAGGCCACTCCCCTCCTGCGCACTCTCGACCTCGGGGAGAACCTCATCTCCGAGATACCGAGCGGCACCTTCGATCACGTGGCGCAGTTATACGGGCTTCGATTAACCGAAAATCATATCGGCAATCTCACCAAGGGTGTTTTCGATCGTATCAAGGAGCTGAAGATCCTGAACCTCTCGCGTAACCGAATACAGTACATCGAACCCGGGACCTTCGACGAGAATCTCAATCTGCAGGCGATACGGCTCGACGGCAATCAACTGATCGACATCACCGGACTCTTCACCAAGCTGCCGAATCTCGTCTGGCTGAACGTAAGCGACAACAAGCTCAAGTGGTTCGACTACGCCATGATACCGACGGGGCTGCAGTGGCTCGACATACACTCTAACGAGATCCGGGAGCTCGGTAACTACTTCGAGATCGAGACGCAGCTGCAGCTGAGTACCTTCGATGCGAGCGAGAACAAACTCACCGAGATCACCGGCAACGCGATTCCTATGAGCATCGAACTGTTGTTCCTCAACGACAATCTCATCTCCAAAGTGCAGAGTTACTCCTTCTTCAAGAAGCCTAATCTCACCCGGGTAGACCTCAAGGGCAATCAGATCCGGAATCTCGAACCTTACGCGTTGCGCATCAGCGCGGTACCACCTGACAGACCCTTACCGGAGTTCTACATCGGAGACAATCAGTACCTCTGCGACTGTACGATGGAGTGGCTGCAACGAGTGAATCGACAGAACCAGACGCGAGTGCAGCCGCGAGTGATGGACCTCGAGAGCATCTACTGCAAGTTGCTCTATGATCGAGAGCACACTTTCGTGCCGTTAGTGGAAGCGTCGCACTCGCAGTTCCTCTGCAAGTACGACGCTCACTGCTTCGCCCTGTGCCACTGCTGTGACTTCGACGCGTGCGACTGCGAGATGACGTGTCCGAACAACTGCACGTGCTATCACGATCAGTCGTGGTCGGCCAACGTAGTCGACTGCTCGAACGGGGGTCACGCGAATCGGTTGCCCGAGCAAATACCGATGGACGCTACACGACTCTATCTGGACGGCAACGATCTTCGGGTCGTGTCGAGCCACGCCTTCATCGGCCGCAAGAAGCTGAAAGTCCTGTTCCTCAACTCGTCCAACATCGAGATCGTGCAGAACCGATCGTTCAACGGGCTGCGCGACCTGGACGATCTGCACCTGCAGGACAACCGGATACGCGAGCTACGGGGACACGAGTTCGAGGGACTCGACGCTCTGCGGCAGCTGCACCTGCAACGCAACCGCATCATCGCGATCGGCAACGACACGTTCGCGTCGCTGCGCTCTCTGAGAATTCTGCAGCTGCAGAACAACCGTCTGACGAATCTGGCCCTGTGGTCGCTGCCGGACGCGATCGAGCTCAACCTGGCTGGGAATCCCTGGTCCTGCGAGTGCGACTACCTTCGGAGTTATCGCGAGTGGAGCCGCGATTCTGGGGTCCGCGTCGCGGACGCGTCGACGTTGCGTTGCGTGTACAACGTCACGGAATTCGAGGCGTTCGGCGACGAGGTGTTTGCGGACGAGGAGTTTGGTTTCTCGATAAGCGGGAACGAGTTTGGGGTGAACGGCAACGAAAGCGTTTGCACGGACGCGATTAACCTCGACGATGACGGACACGGAAATTACACCAAGACCATCATCGAGAGACAGATACTCCAGGACTACCTGCCGCTGCTGGTGGCGACCTTGGCCAGTTCCCTGGTCGTGATACTCTTGTGCATGCTGGGCTTTGTGTACCGTCACGAGCTGCGCGTGTGGTTCCACTCGCGTTTCGGGGTGCGAATATTCTATCGGACCCAGGAGTTCGACCGGGACGATCGGGACAAACTGTTCGACGCGTTCGTGAGCTACAGCTCCAAGGACGAGGCGTTCGTCGCCGAGGAGCTGGCTCCGGTTCTCGAAATGGGTAATCCGTCCTACAAATTGTGCTTACACTATCGGGACTTTCCAGTTGGGAGTTTCATTGCCGACACGATCGTGCAGGCGGTGGAGTCGTCGCGTCGCACGATAATGGTGCTCTCGGAGAACTTTATCAAGTCCGAGTGGTGTCGCTTCGACTTCAAGTCGGCGCATCATCAAGTACTGAGGGACAGAAGACGCCGGCTGATCCTCGTCCTGGTAGGCGACGTCCATCAGCGGGATCTCGACCCGGACATACGACTGTACTTAAAGACCAACACTTATCTACAGTGGGGCGACAAGCTCTTCTGGGAGAAGCTGCGATTCGCGTTGCCGGATGTACCTAACAATCAACGAACAACCCAGCAGAGGACGAGGCAGCCGCCGCCGGTTCGACGGCAGCACAACAGGACAGTCCAACGGATCGCGCACCGTCTCCGTCCATATATGATCCAGTCCGTGTGTATATGCGTGTATGTGTGTGTGTGTGTGTCAAGTGAGTCAGTCATTCGAGTGTCGAGCGAACAACGAGCGGTAGAGTGACACGTGTGAGAGGAGACGACGAGCCCACGCTCGAGGATCTTTGCATTCGAGACGCATTCAGACGGTGCAATATGACGGTATTGTAGTGTGTGTAAATAGAAGGAAAAAGAAAAACGGAGGGTCTGTATGTATAAATGAAGCGTGCCACGTGTACATAGATGGTGTGTGATAAGAGCGACGAGGTATATCTCTCAGAAATGTGCGTAAACCAGGTGTGCTACACGTAAAATCTGTAAATTGCTGTCGAGGCAGGGGGATATAATTGAAACGAAATCGCGGTGTAAATAGAAATGTCGCGAATTACGAGCAAACTGAGATCGTTACTCGGCTCTCACGTGCGACGATTACGATTGAGTGCGATCATATGGATGTATGTGTGCATTGAGAGAATTTTCTCTTAGAATTTACTCTAGAAATCATAGTAATCGTGGGACAATATGGTATTGGAAGAATTTTATAAGAGTTTCTCTAATTCATATTTACTAGGCTAAAAATATTAATATATACCACAATAAGATATAAAATATGTTCGATTAATTTTACTATACACATAGTAAATTTACCATGTACATATTAATATTTTTATTGTAGGTAAATATTAATCAGAGAAATTCTTATAAAATTCTTATAAATTCTTCTAATATCGTATTGTCCCACAATTAACACAATTTTCAGGGTAAATTCTAAGAGAAAATTCTCTCCGTGTGTGTATCTGTCGTAAACGAAAGAGATGCAACCCGTGTGCTTGAAATTCGTCACTCGTTGCCGAAGAGATCGGCGAGAGCGTTAATTATCAGTTCGACTGTAGCGCGAATAATTTGACAGTCGATCAGCTGATCGCGCGCTCGGGACGATTTTTCTCGTAATAATAATTTTAATTTCATCGGCAGCTGCGTCTCTCGATCGGTTTCTGCGATAAAATATCGCTTGAATATCAAAGCCGACCTGCGCCTGTCTGATGCAAACACGACGAGCCGATCGTTTAAATAAATTAAACTACGCCCCAACACACAAGTGATACCACTTCCTAATAACAATAATTATTATGTATATTTAATCGTGTTTCCAAGCACAACTCTCTGGCTGATGACGAATTTCATCCAGTAATAAACGAGCTTACGAGCGTCTCTCGGCGGCAGAAGGCGTTGATAGATAACGCTTCACGGTGATAACGGAAAATTTTTAAGTGCGAACATTGTAAAGTATTATTTTAGCCTTATTTATTTCGTTCGAATCGATAAAGAGACTTTATATACGACTTGAATTGCGCTACGTTTATAATACGAGAGTGAGAGAGAAGAGGGAAGAAAATACGGAGATAAAATAGTATAACAAAGTGTTCGCTTGCCGTCGATTAACGGATGATTAATTTAAGAAAACACGTAATTAATTACGCGCCGCGCGCGAAATTTCCATTTGAATTCGACGGTCTCATTATTTGCCGAGCAAACGTGAATTTTAATAGAAGAGATTAATTAAAAAGAAACTTGTACATATATACAAGTTCACGTACATAAAACATATAAATTGTACATATATATTTTTATAAACATATAACACAGACGGCATACTTATTTTTGGCTTAATCGCATTCCGCAATGATAAAAAAAGAAGCATTGATAAAGAAAAAAAATTATCGACGCGTTCGACAGAAAATAAAATAGATCTTACGTGACGTATCTTATCCGAAGTGCGATAGTCGAATTCAAAGTGCGCAAGGAAATTGAAAGAGCTGCTACAAGAAATATTCGAGATATAATGTACAAACGTGGAATAAAGTCTTCTTTAGCTTTTCTCGCAAGCGTTTCGCAAAACTGTTCGACACACGACGAAAAAAAAAGATATTTTATTTTAGAATAAAAACTCTATGACTGAAATAAATCGTTCTCTTTTCATGTTTTTAATCCTTTCGCATTTCTTGCTTTCCCTCAAAAATAATTATATATAGATATATTAAATATATCTATAGATTTTCGTTTGATATAAGCACTATTAAAAATTGAAATAAATATCTTTGTATTCCGTTGCGATATTCAGTTTTCAGATTTCTCAAGGCAAAATATTGCTTTCTTCAAACGTATTTACGTCCCTCGAAAGATATATACATATATATATCAAAGGCGCATTAAAGCGAATTTACAAGCAGTATGCAGAGCACTTCCTCATTTTCAGTTAATGCAATAAAATGACAAAGCGGTATACGCGATATTCACGGCATGACAATTAAATCTACCATTTCGATGCAGGCTTTGTGCGCCATTTTCTGAGGTAGCCCGAGAACAAAACAATACTTTATGTTAATCGAGTCACGTCTGTATATATTGTCATCACGTCTTGTTACCGTTGCATCAGCAGAATAAGTAATATCTATTTGAAGAAACGAGGAGGATCCCAATTCTCAAACTGGAAGACATTTATAGGAGAATTTCGTGCGTTTTATCCTTGTGTAAATAAATTACTCCGATTCGAATAATGAAAAAAAGATCAATTCCAGTCATTATTTAATCGAGATATAAATTCTCATATTTAAATTTAATTTTACACAATAAATATGTTCTGCTCTATTAGTAACAATATTTTTTTGTTAAAATTTACAGAAAACAATGTTGATTTTCTATTTTATAATATAAGTGGGGATGATAAAATCTAAATTAATTTTTACATTAAAAGTATATTAATTTTACACAAATGTATTTTAAATTATTTGAAGATTTAGCATTTATTTTGAGTTTAAATATTAACCCCATATTTACCATGTCTCCACTTAACACAAAAATGTCTGTGGACCGTTTGGGACATGATATAATATTTGTTAAATTTATCGCAAATTTTTCAACTGTGCAGTTTCATTCGCGTACGAGTATCGTAAAAGACATAAAGATACTATGTGCAAATATAATTACCGGTTTCTATTACGAGAGGTATGGAAGAAGGGGTCTGTGGGAAAATGTAAAAATCTAACTTGTCAATTATAATCATCGATCTTATCGCGCGGCAGCGGCACGCAAAGAGATCCCCACCTGCTTATAAGAGAGAGAGAGAGAGAGAGAGACTAAATGAGGCACGCAGGAAAATTGTAGCTACGTGAAAACGCGGAATTGCTCGGCTCGCTTCGATCGCGCTGCAATCAATGCGCTGGTAAATGGAGTAACAGAGGCGCGATTCGAACGCGGGAAATATAATAACGTCGGTATAGCGACGTTGTGACAGACGTCGGAGAATATTACAACAATACCGCCGATATCGCGTAATTCTCGGTAACGGTGTCACGGTAATAATGCAGCGCGAGCAAAAGGGAGAGAGAGAGAGAGAAGCTTGGAGTCTCACCCTACATAACCGGTAACTATATTTTGCCGGGGCTATTTTGCGGTCTGGCTGATGATGACTGAAAACGCGGAATTTGTCTGCAACAGCATTGTGCGCTCTCTCGCTAGTTTCGCGGCAACGAAACGTTTCTTCCAACATTTGCCTTAGGTGTTTTCATCACGCTAGGCTGATAGACGGACAGATAGATCGATCAGTCGTAATGGATCTTCGCGTTTCTCTTCCCGCGAGAAAACGCAACGCGCAATAATAATATCGGTTTTATCATCACGCGCGTGACATTTAATGCCGACTCGGCGAAATTATTTTCGACGAGTAATCAAACTGATCGGCCCACGTCTCATGATTAGATTATTCGATATCTATTTGCGAGACATGGTCGTCGTTATTTAACCTTTCTGTCATACAGCGCGAAGTAATTTTAAATGTCAAAAGTATGTGAACATTTTTCTCCGAAAATTCCACAAAATTCCAAATCAAAATCAGGTATAAAAAGAGTTGATAACAGCCAAATGTAAATATTAGGCATCATTACCGTCGTCATTTAACCTTTCTGTCATACAGCGCGAAGTAAAATTTCAAATGTCAAAAATGTCTGAAAATTTTTCTAATTAAAATCAGGTCATAAAAAAAGAGCTAATAACAGAAAATTTTTCTCCGCCCGAAAATTCCACAAAATTCCAAATCAAAATCAGGTATGAAAAAGGCTAATAACAGCCAGGCGTAAATATTAGGCTTCAAACTTGTTTTCAAATTTTTCTCCAGTCTGGAAATATATATAATAATTATTTGGAAATAATTGAAGAGTCGAAATAAAAATTAGTTTAATAAATTTAAAAGGTTCTGATATATTGTATACATACAAAATTAATTAAATGTAAAAATAGACTAGTGAAAAAGCCAAGCAGAAATATTAGGCGCGACAAATATGTTTTTAAATTCCTCTTTAATTATTTCGAAATTAATTAGAAAATTAAAACACAGAGAAATTTAAAAACAAGCTATTGCGCTTAATATTTGCGTCTGAATTTTATTAACTCTTTTTTATACCGAATTCAATATTCATACAATCAAATATTAAAGTCATTTCAATTTATTATTATTATTAAAATTAATTTATCACCCAGCAACTATTATAAAAAAAATTATCGCAGTGATGATATGTTCTGCACTGACGGAGAAGGGTTTAATTACACGGGAGCTCTCTAAATTTTGAGAAATTAATTCCTACGATAGAAGAAAGATTCGAGTGAACAAAGTTCGCGGAAAATCCAAACATAAAATCCCCGGTATCTGTCGGATATATAAATAAATCGTGCAAGCGCACACAAGTCCGGTAACGAGACTCAGCGGACATCCCTATCTGCCGATCCTGTTCTGCCACTCGTGTAATTAACAAGTCCTTAACAACATATCACGGGTAAAACACTCTTTGCATCGCTTATGCTCACCGTTGAAAGCCCCTCCTGGTCGAGGCAGGACTCGTCAACCTCGAGAGTCCCCTCGAGTATAATTTTATGTGCCGAGAAAAATCCGAAAGAGAGAGGGAGAAATTATATATACGGACGAGAAAGATCGTAAGATTTCAATGGTCCAGATCCGCTTGTAGGCGCGAAAGGAATCGGGCGTGTCTATCTCTTTCGGCCGGGATAAGTAACGAACCGGACGAAAATCGGTCCCTCGTCCACCCAGGCGCGCGCCAGCGCACTTTGATAACGGAGAGATTGCGTGAGGAATTTATAAACCTGTTCCCCCCGCACTTTGTTCTCGTTTAACGCGACCTTAAGAGACAGGGACAGCCGCAGTAGCGGCGCGAGGAAATTAGCGAGCCGATGGAATCTGCGAAGTCGAGGCATAAAATTGATACGGGCGACGTCTTTATACCGTGTATGAGTCCACGCGACGGAAACAACGGCGATAATATAACGTAAAGAGAGAAGGGTGTCGATAATGGAAGCGACACCGAGTAACGGAGGGTTTTTTTATGGGAGGTTAAAGGAGGTAAATTTTAGTTTTTTGCCACTATCTCGGAAACTATCAATTTTTCGAGAAAAATGGTTATTATCCAAATTGTAGCTCATAAAATTCCTAGAAAAAAACGTTATTATACTTTTTTTTATAGAATTAACCGTTTCGAAGATATAGAGCAAAAACACGCGATGGTGTGGGAAGGATTTTATTTTTACAAACTACAGATATTGCAACTTTATCGTTTTACTCAAAAACCATTAGTTGTACAAAAAAAAGTATAATGACCTTTTTTGTAGAGAATTTTATGAGCTACAATTTTGATAATAACTATTTTTCTCGAAAAATTGATAGTTTTCGAGATAATGGCAAAAAAAACCGTCCTGGATAAAATTAAGAGTACTTTTCAGGATTTTATTAGAACATTGAAATAAAGATCCCCACAAAAATTCAATTTGCGCCTAATTTTTATGAATTTTTGCCCTTTTCAAGTCTAATTTTACTGGACTATCAAGAATTTTAATGCGAATTTCAAAGTCACAGAGAGAGAGAAAGAGAGACCTTTACTGGAGAAAATAATGAATTAGAAGCGATTCGAAACGCGCGAGATCCCTTCTTCGTTCGATGACACAACCCGACTCTTATACGTGTTTTTTTGTTAGCGATGGCATTAAGTGTCTTACAAGTACGTAGGTTCAAACTTGTTTGCATAGTTTCGAACTCTATGATTACTTTGAAAAAAAAAGAAGTTTCAAGTAGGCTCGAACTCTCTCTATAAGTACCTCATAAAACAAAAGCAATACTTTCAAGGATGTTCGAGCGTGGATCAAGTATGTTCGAATTTTTTTACGAGTAATTATGAAAAGGATGTGTAGCAAATATATAAATAAATTGTTTTATCTTAGAATTCGAGCAATACTTGTAGGAGATTCGAATTTTCACGATAGTAAGTATTTCTAAATATTATTTCGAACTTTGTAGGTACTCGATCTAAAATTCGAATTTAACTGATTCTAGATTCGATTACTTCGCAGAGAACAATATATAACATATTATGCCCTACGAATATATATTATACGAATTTTATAGAAAATGAAATTTGATAATTGAATTCACTCGGATTTTCAAATACACATTCAATTCAATCTCATTAACGTTTCATCAGTGTTCCTCGTAAAAAGATAATTAAAAAAAACTTTAAAAATAAAAGTGAGAAATATTAAAAAAAAAAAAAATACACGTCGAATTTATAGTACTCCAGTTTTTAAAAATGATCTTAACTATATTTTATTCCATTTAATTTCTTAATAATCTATAATCTATAAATCTCAATAATCTATAAAGTCTACTTTGCATTTTTCATTTTCTCAAATTTATTTTATTATAAATTTTATTTATTTAATTTTTATTCAATATTTAATTTTATTTATTTGACTTTTTATTTTATTATTTCTTTTTGTGAGTGCGTTGAGAAGCACGAATTGTCAAAGAAAGGGAGATAGATTTAGTATCATGGCGTTCTGTTCGAAATTCTGCGATTATGAAGAATGAAATAGATTATTGAATTTTTATTTAATATATCCTTATATTGAATTTGATCCCATCCCTAGTTTTCGCAGCTCGCTAACTCGTTCGCGCGGTAGCTCGAGCAAGAATGCTCCACGAAGAATGCAGCCCGCATGCCTTTACCTCCCCTTCCCTCCCCCCCGCTAATCTGGTCGTCGATGCTTCTTTATGTGGTATAACGGAATTTCTGTTTGCACTGTCAGCCACAACCGGCACCGATCGTCGTCGTCGTCGAGCGAGTCTCGAGATTCCTGTCTCGAATCGACACGATCCGACAATCGATCCAAACTGTCCCGCGTCGGATCATTGAGCAGCCGCGTTTCATCACGACTCGTCACGAATCGTCCAAGAAGCGCAGCTCGAGAGCCGTCATTCCGGAGAAGATCCGAGTAGCGAGTAATATCGCGATTAATTAGGATAATTCTCTTCTGTTCGCGAAATCACGTGTAATAATCGTATATTTTTCTATTTTATGTAATTTAAATATTAATTTTAATCATTTCTTTTTCATTTTTTTAATCAGTTGTCCTAATTTCACGATTTAGATAAAATGACAAGTACGTAAAAAATTAAAAGAAAATAACATAAATAAATAAATAAATATTTTATATACATTTTATATACTTGTCCAGATATCAAGAAGAGATCGATGAAAAAAGGAGAAATCTGGTATGAAAATGGCTTACAAAAGTTTGTTGCAGGTTTATAAATTTTTGCTATTTAATATAGAGAAGATTTGGTATTAAAACTTCCTCCTTTCGAATAAAAAACAAAACCAGTTATCCTAATTTCATGGTTTAGATGATAAATAATAAAAAAAAAATTTGTATATCTATACATAAAATAAAAATAAAATTTTCTAAATAATTTACGTATTTTTATATAATTTATGTATTTTTAATTGTAACTTATCCAATTTAAATATATTATTTTAAATAATTTTCAGTTGTGCTAATTTCACGATTTACATGAAATGACAAGCATGTAAAAGATTAAGAGGAAATAAAAGAAAATGACAAAAATTTTTTAAATATAAAAAATAGGACGAGAAGTCTCATGTTGTTGATCTTGAAGTTAAGAAAACCATCACAAATAATTTCGCCTAAACAACCCCTTCCATAATCGATCTTTAGGATTCGCTATAGTGATTCAAAAAAGAATGCTTCAAAGAAAAATTGAAAAATACTTGTATCGCGCTCTTTTCACACCTGATTTAGTATCACTTCAGTATCAGATCCTTTAGAATGTATTATTATCGAAGGAAGAAAAAAGCCTTTTCAATCACCGATCCCTGAATATGTCAGCCGCGAGAGTTTATGCTCGCGCAAGCGTTGTCCGCGTATAATTTAGTTATCGCGATAGAGAATTTAGTGTCTCGTTCGCATTGTATCGCGAGGCGAATGCATATTTCACACGTGCACTATGGGGCACCGGCGCGGCCTCGTCGTCGTCGTGTAAGCGGCCTGCTGATTATGCGAACCGTGGTACATACATACAGTCGGTTACCACTTGCACATACATATACGTAGTCTCGTAGAGGGTACAACGCGCGCGCGAGAGGGCACCGTGTAACATCATAATAAGTCGCAGAAATCATCCGTGCCTCTTTTGTGCGTGTTTTACTTTTCAAATGTAGGCGAAAGAGAGCGGAGTAATGACGTTAAAGCGCGCGACCCCGGTGTGTCCGGGTATGGTATTCCAGGTAATGACCGACAATTAATTTCGTCCCTTACTTACCCCGGTCACAAAGAATATCGCGTCCATTGTGCTCGTCTCAAACGCTATTCTCGAAGCGCGACACGCACATATCTCGCGTGCTCGATTAATGACTACTCTTGATATATAGAAAAAAGAAGGAAGAAAAACCGCCGGACAAAGGTGCATTAGTATAATAGCGCTTGATAATTCTATTGTCATAAATAATAGATTTTTCCTGTGCGCAAAAAGTATGTATATAAGTTAATTACACAATTCAAGAAGAAATCGTTTTTCGAAAATTCAAGGTAACGCACACGGTAGAAAAATTTGTGTTTATTACACTTGTTTAAAAAAATTCTATATTAACATAACTTTTGATTAATCTATTACATTAAAATATATATTCTGCGTGCAAAAAAAAATCATTTTTTGACATACTAAAAATGATATTCTTGATAGACAAAAAAAAACGTGCAAAAAGGCACAGAAATTAATTATAAAAAGAAATAACATTGACAAACTAAAGTTAACGCGTTAAGAGACGCGAAGTATCTTGCGATTTACACTATCTTGTAACCCTGTTTAATTTCCAAGCTGCTAACGAGTTTCTAGTTTATCGTGTCAAACGCAATTAATCAGAAACGCGGCAGATAAATTTCTCTCAGAAAGCAGATATATACGTCGATTTCTCGTCATCGATGATGAAGTCAATCTTGACGAACGTCTCTCGGGATCTCTCCGTCCAACGGTATATACAAGGTGGTTCAATCTTACCGTACCATACGTTTATGGGAGATTCCTAAAGTTATTTGGAGACGATTTTTCCTCAGCGAAAATGTCGAGGAAGGTCATCATTTTTTTAATGTTCCCAATTTTTGAAATCATATATCTTGAAGCCTTAAGGAGATCCTAGGCTAACTTAAGTTTCCTTCCTGTTTTATCGACAAAATGTGAGGTTAGATAAACTATAAATCTATTTATTGGCTATACAGATGGTTTTTTACCCGAAATTGGAACGCTTCGCTCTTTGTTAATATTAATACTTTAATTTGTACAGGAAAAGATTGATTAATTTGTATAGTTTCATATATCTTGATTATAGAATTATAAATTCTAAGCATTCATAATTCTGTAATGAAGATATATGAGACTATACAGATTGATAAATCTTTTTCCTGTACAAATTAAAGTATTAATATTAACAAAGGGCGAAGCGTTCTAATTTCAGATAAAGAACAAACCGTATAGCCAATAAATAGATTTATAGTTTATCTAACCTCACATTTTGTCGATAAAACAGGGTAGAAATCACAAACTTCTCAAGAACGTTTAGAATCACCTTAAATTAAAATTCTATTAAAGTAAACTTTACCTAAAATTAACTAAAAAATGTAGTTTTACTAACAATTTATTTTCACAAGGCTTAGTTTACAAAAAGCTTTTATATTCAATCGTTTATAACTCGAAAATTATTGATGCTTGAACATTTTGGGTGAGGAAAAATCGTCTCGAAATCGTCCCAAGAATCTCCCATTAACGTGTGATACAGCAAGTCTGGGACACTCTGTATACATACACCTATATAATACACCATATAGAAGGTGTTTCGTGATTTCACGACCGCCCGTTACCAGAGACTCTCTCGCCGGATAAATGGACTTTTAACGAACCCCACGTGCGCGCGAACGCCGGATAATTCGATTTATTAAGCAAGTGTTGCCTCGTCCCCGAACAAGCATCGCTAATATTGACGGAGGTGGATCTGGCCTGTCGTTGCGGGACTGACACCGCGCGGCGGAAGAAACATTTCGTGGCTCGAGAAGAGGGCTCGATCGATTACAAAGCACTTTCGCGGAACATTGAATTGGATCCAACCTCTTCTCGGTTCGACCAGAGAGCGAAGGAGAGAGAGGTGGAAGGATTGAAAATACAAGTTGCACCGACCGATGACTTTAATCAACTCTTTGCAACTGCACGAGCGAGCGAGAGAGAGAGAGGAGAGTCGCGAGGCGTGTCGAGCCATTCCCGGCACTCGTGTATGGTTACAAGTGCGGCGGAGACTTTCGTAATAATACCATGGGACCCCGTTGACACGCTCCGCTGCGCATTAAAGCCAGCTGACAATCCGCCCAACTTTTCGACGTTTTCGGAGAGCGTAGTTCGGCCGCGAGTTCGCCATTTTCTCCGAACGGGGGTATATTCCTTAACAAGTCCTCTCCGAAAGTCCTCCCGAGAACTCTATTGAAATTTTCATCATCGTAACACACACATTCCATTTCCTTTCTCGCGATATTATAGAAATTTTCTATATTAGTTCTACTACGTACATGTATATAATATATGTGTGTGTGTTAATTACGGTCTGACGTGTTTCATTCCGCCGAATATTCCGCTTCAGCGAAATTCTGGTTTCCTAGTTTCTGTATAATGTAATGCAAATATATGCGAGGGCCGCCAGGATTATAGAGGATCAGTTACGCAGTGCGAATCGAGTTGATCCAATCAAGCAATGACCTGGCACTTGAGGATTTAATTCTTGCATCTTATTTAAAAAAAAAAATATATATATATATATACATATAGTAGGAAAATTTGTGTTTTCTTGTTAAGGTCCCCGTTATAATTTTTGTGTTAAATATTGAACACATTCATGTGTTAAAATTAACATATAATTATAATTTAAACTTGAACTTAAATGTTAAATTATTAAAACAACTAAAAAAGGATGGAAAAATAACACTGTGCATTCATTTTTTATTTTACACTATATGTCTTGTTTTATTAGTGACAAGACTTATTTGTTAATAAATTTAGAGAAAAATGTGTTGATTTTGTATTAAAATATTAACAGAATATTTGTGTCTGCATTTAACATATCCATACTATGTTAAATTAACACGAAAATTTAACACACATTTTTCAATTGTGTATATATATAATTATTCGCTCTGGATATTTGATTTTTTCAATATTCTATATTATCAACTTAAATTATATTTTCTTTGGTAAAAATATACTTAACCCTCGCGAGTGCACGTTCTCTTATAACACATAGTCTTTTGTACCGCGCTGGAAATTCGACGTGAGCTATCTTTGATCAAAGACGGAAATTGCAATTTACATAACAAGGAATTAAGTGAAACACTTTCAAACCGCAGAAACAAAAAGCGCGGTTGCGCTCTCTATCTCGTCACTTTAATCGCATCCACGGATCCTAAGTAATAGATGTGGAGTTAAGCAAACTTGCGCAAGTTGATTCTCGCGCAAGTGATCAAAGCGACGCTTTCGTATGTAAATTAAATTATTTTAAGTTTTCAATTACAGAGAAGAGGAACGCACCGCCATTAGGAGATAACAAGTCGTTTCGAGTTGTCAAAAAAAAAAAAAAAAAAAAAAAAAAATTAAAAAAACATTACACACATAATACAAATATAATCGAAATATTTATATAAAAAATAATTTTTTTCACACGCGAATTTACATATACGTGTTATTGGCGCGCACGTCAAATGTAAATTTCTGCAAGTTGTAAAATAACCATAAAGGGGGCAGAGGGAGACGTGTATGTACACGCGCGCGCGCAACCTCGTTCCTTACACGCGAGCGTAGAACATCTGCTGCTGAGAAAATGAGCACAGCTGCGAACGATCGAAATTCTCGAGCGCAGCCGAGCCATTCCGCCCGATTTCGTGTCACGCGCGACGACGAACGCAAAATAATGAAACTTCTGGAGCAACGAACGCCCGATACATCTATGACTGTCGATAAGATTGTCTCCCGAGACAATCATCCCCTTACGTCACTCGCAAACCTATAATTCTCTAGCTCTCTTCTATTATAAAAGAAACTGAGTCCTCAACAAATTTCGATGTTTTTTACCTTATAGACAACTTATGAGTATACACAGTTGACAAATTTATGTCAAATTTCACAGATATCACATGTCCCAAACGGTCCACAAAAATTTTTCTGTTAATTTAACATAATATGGATATATCCATATATATATAAAATTATTATAATAATAAAAAAATATTATTACTATTATTATTATTATTATTATTATTATTTTACATATATGTAAAATTTATTAAAAATTTTTCGAATTTTACATACATAGTTTTCAAGCTTTTTCTATCTGTCATATTTTGAAAATAGATTATTTTAAATTTTAACTTTATATTCCAATTTCAGCGATTATAAAAAACACTAATAATATATAAAATTAATATATTTAATAGAGGTTTTTCTTTAAAAATTAGAAATATGTGCTTCTTGTACAAAGTTCAAATTATCAGAGTCTTTAAGAAAAATTAAATTTTTTTCTGAAAATGGTAATTCTTTTCGCGCATTTGATTGCTAAAAATACCGATTGTATTCCCAGCTGGAATTCATGCAGTTGCAGATAGAGAAGCTTTACGGCATAATCGCGGCTCGCAAATCAACCGAATAGCAAAGAGAAGAATGTTAGTACACGAGGGTAAGATCTATGTCCTTTCGCGCTTTGAACGTGCGATTTAACAGCCGACTAAAGCAGGAATTAAGTTATACGCTGATTATGATAAGTAGAAACTCTGTCGAATGATTAATACGCACGTTGCTTGGATTTATCGGTATGCATCGTTGAAGATTCCATTGCGGTAGTAATTTTCGCGCCTTAAGAATGCACAGAAAGAGAAACTAATGACGACAACATCCTTGATTCGAGATGCTTCCGACTCGCGAAAACGCAGTTTATGCTACAGCCAGGAAAATCATCTCGGAAAATTTTACAAAATAAGATATGAAAAGAGCTAGTAAAAATCAGGCACACAGATATTAAGAGCAATAGAATGATTTTAGCTTCTTTAGCAAAATAAGTCTTATTAAGCCTTTTTTTTTGTCTGAATTTGTATTAATCAGAACCTTTTCGATTTTTTCTTTTTTATTTTTTCTACATCCACATACATATGTATGTAAATAAAATTTTCGCGATTTTATTCACAATGTGATCACAATCAAATTGTGAGAGAAAAAAAATATATGATATTTGTCATTATATAATTGCACAATAAAATAATTATACTTAAAATTCATGTTTTTATAATTATTATGTTGGTATATAATAATAATTTTGTATATAGTTGATATCAAAAAATAAACTTTAACTATTCTTTTCTTTCACAAGGAAACTTCGCAAACCCGAAAATTTTAATTTTGATGAAATTTTACACATATGCAAATAAATGAATAAATTAAAATTTTTTCGGTATTTTTAAGACGATTTTATTTTTGATATATCTCGAAAATATTTGAGATATTAAAAAATGTTAAATAAAAATTTCAGAGAGACCATATTAATAAAATAAAAAATAGTTTTATTAATTTTTTTCAAAAATGATTTTTTCAGAATTTTATTAATATGATAAATTATTTTTTAATATTTCTAATTATTTTTTAATATTTTATCGCATGAGCCTTATTTATATATTTCTTATTATTGTTTATTGATTTCCTATTTTCACATTTTTCATACAAATTTTAATATTTCCAATTTTTTTCGAGCTATATCAAGAAAAGCAAAAAACTGGTCTACATAAAAGAGATAATTTTGTAGATCGCATCTAAAAAAATCCGAATTTTCCTTATCAGTGGGACGACATCGCTTATTCCGGATCGGGCCTTATTTGTTCTCCAATCTTCCACCTCGCTAAAGAAGATTCGAGTGTTTCATACTTTTCCAAGACCGTCTCGGAATGCGATTTCCATAATGAAATCCCGTATGGAAATGCCATTCGGAGTTTGAAACGCGATATGTCCGCGACATTTTTTATTCCATCCATTCCAGACGACGGGAAAGAGATAGAGAAAGTGCACGAGAGAGAGCGACGTTTGGCACATCTGGCGAACACGATCGTATTATCGCCTCACTCGTCAATCGACTCGGATAATCAATGTTGCGATAGAAATTCCATGTTTATTTATAGGAACTTAGGCGCGCGAGACAGCGAAATTGGAATCTCGCGAGGCGACATCGCAGGATCCCTCGAAACCGACGTCAGGGAAGACGTCCTCTTTAATTTAAGGGACGCGGAATCACACATTTTATCGGTAGATGCAAATCGGCACCGAGTGGGATTCTCCGATCGAGTGATTTCGAGCAAAGGAAACACCCCCGAATATACACTTGATATTCCGCTAGATAGAAGCTCTTCTCTTCTTCATGGAACATTTTTCTATTCCGAGAGAGCTCGCTCAAGTTCACCGCCGCTACTCGAAGACGAAGGAGGTCCAGTTTCCTTTTTCTCTTCCGCGATAACATTTAAACTCCCAAGTTTTATTACCATACTTCCGTCTGAGCGCGCTACATCAGATCGCGGTACCAAGAAATCGCGAGTGAAACGATATCAGGAAATTCAAGACGCCGGGTTCCTTTGCATCAATATGGCGACGGGAAATGTATAACGTGAATCTATGTAAACGCTGCTCGCGTTTTCTTATCGTTACCGTTCCAGTTTTCTCTCTCTCCCTCGAATAAAACGGATTCTCGACTGGGCGTGGTAGAATGGTGTGTGAGTGTGTGTGTGCTATTTTAATCGTGAAGAAATCGCAAGACAAATTGAAGCGCGGAAAGTACACATAGAAGAGAGCAAACCCAATCTGAATATTGAACGAATATATCTTTCTCTTGTCGCTTTGCTTCTTTTTCTTCGCTACCGCAGACGATAAACAATCAAAATAATAGTGCACGGAGAGATCTCGAAAATTGTAAGGATGTCTTCTCTATTTTCTTGGTAATATTTAATATTTTTGTTAATATTTTATATATATTTTTTTTTATTTAATATAGCGCAACTTTGACAATTTGAACCCAAAATTTGAAATGTCAAAAACGTATCAGAACTTCCAGAATCAAAATACACAAAAATAACCCAGGTAACAAGCTGACGTCAAAGTGACGTCATTCGACGTCAAAGTGACGTCATTCGACGTCAAAGTGACGTCATTCGACGTCAAAATGACGTCATTCGACGTCAAAAAACATCATTTTGACGTTTATGACGTCAGCTTGTTACCTGGGAAGTATTTTAAAATAATTAGCCCCCGCAGACGATAAACAATCAAAATAATAGTGCACGGAGAGATCTCGAAAATTGTAAGGATGTCTTCTCTATTTCTTGGTAATATTTAATATTTTTGTTAATATTTATATATATTTTTTTTATTTAATATAGCGCAACTTTGACAATTTGAACCCAAAATTTGAAATGTCAAAAACGTATCAGAACTTCCAGAATCAAAATACACAAAAATAACCCAGGTAACAAGCTGACGTCAAAGTGACGTCATTCGACGTCAAAATGACGTCATTCGACGTCAAAGTGACGTTATTCGACGTCAAAATGACGTCATTCGACGTCAAAAAACATCATTTTGACGTTTATGACGTCAGCTTGTTACCTGGGAAGTATTTTAAAATAATTAGCCCCCGCAGACGATAAACAATCAAAATAATAGTGCGCGGAGATCTCGAAAATTGTAAGGATGTGTTCTCTATTTTCTTGGTAATATTTAATATTTTATCTATATTTTTTTTTATTTAATATAGTGCAACTTTGACAATTTGAACCCAAAATTTGAAATGTCAAAACGTATCAGACCTTCCAGAAACAAAATACACAAAAATAACCCATGTAACAAGCTGACGTTAAAGTGACGTCATTCGACGTCAAAGTGACGTCATTCGACGTCAAAGTGACGTCATTCGACGTCAAAGTGACGTCATTCGACGTCAAAGTGACGTTATTCGACGTCAAAATGACGTCATTCGACGTCAAAAAAACATCATTTTGACGTTTATGACGTCAGCTTGTTACCTGGGAAGTATTTTAAAATAATTAGTCCCCGCAGACGATAAACAATCAAAATGATAGTGCGCGGAGAGATCTCGAAAATTGTGCGGATGTCTTCTCTATTTTTTTGTTACTATTGCGATATAGTCAAAATAACTAGACAGGAATTTAAAAACAAATCTATTGCGCCTAATATATTTTCTTTTTTATTTTTTTTATTCAATACACGGAGAGAATTTTCTCTTAGAATTTACCCTAAAAATCATGGTAATCGTAGAATAATATGATGTTGGAAAAATTTTATAAGAATTTCTCTGATTAATATTTACCACAATAAAAAATATTAATAGGTACATAGTAAAATTAATTGAGTATATTTTATATTTTACTGTAGTAGATATTAATATTTTTATTATGATAAATATTGTATTGATCAAAAAAACCCTTATAAAATTCTTCCAATATCATATTATCCTACGATTGCCATGATTTTCAGGGTAAATTCTAAGAGAACATTTTTTCTGTGTAGCGCAACTTTGAAAATTAACCCTAAAAGTACCCAAAGCTTGAAATGTCAAAAATGTGTCAAAACTTCCAGAAACAAAATACACAAAAATTTTAAAATAATTAGTCCCCGCAGACGATAAACAATCAAAATAATAGTGTACGGAAAGATCTCGAAAATTGTTAAAATATTTTTCTAATTTTTTTAAATATTGCAACCCAAAACAATTTTAAATATCAAAAATGTGTTGGAATTTTTTCCCACCCGAAAAAAAATGCAATTATTTTAAAATAATTTCAAGAAAAAAACAGTCAAGTAGTTTAAATATAAAATACTTTTAAAAATCCAAATAATTACCGAGAAATTTAAAAACAAGTTTGTTGCACCTTATCAGCCCCTTTCACACCTGATTTCTTATTTATACAATATTCCGAGCCTTTTTAATTTATTATTTTAAAATACAAAGTGTCTTTGTATTCGGAAATCTCCCAAAATACAATGAGAAAGAATGCCCAGCAGTTGCTATTAAGAAATTTCCATTGTGCAACACGTCGAAAAGAATCCGGATACCTACATATACATTGATAAAAATATATGAAAAAAAGCTTGACAGGAGAATTGAAGTCGTTGCAGAATAACGATGACAGGCAAGACTCAAGTGCAAAAAAGTTTCTTACATAATTTTTATCCCTTCGAACATCATCTGTCCTGTATCGATTTGTTTATTCGCGGAGGCCTTTTACAATCAGCTCGAGGACGCGATTTCGTGCCGTCGCGTAAATAGATCGACGCTTTATTAACCACTTAATGAGCGACGTCGAGGTTACAAGATTCGACGGACATTTCGCAGCGAACTGCGACGTAATTGTGTACAGAGAAAATATAGTGCGAAAAAAAAAAATATATATATATATATTAGGAAGGGGAAAGAGAAAGGGAGAGACTGGGAAAAGAGTGGAATTGAAACCTTGGCGGACGTTTCCGCAGAATGGAGTCGCTCCGAACCGCGGAAGAACTTGGAAGGATTCGCGCAAAAGGAAAGAGAACCGAGAAAAAGACGGAGATAGAGAAGGACATCCCTTCCGTCCCTTCGTTCGTCCTTTGTGTCACGTACGCGATTGAATAGAAACGAACGCGAAGACCCGATCGAGGCGATCTTGCGGTCGGTAGCGTCCCATTCGAAGGAACGTTCTCTTCCTTTTTTTCCTTCTGCCGCCGTTGAACGATACAGTAAGAAACGAGTTCTTTCTATCTTTTAACATCTTGTCGCATCTTCTTTCTCGCTCTTAACCCCTTATTTCCTCACCCCCTGGAATTTTCTCACCCTCACTTCGCGAGATGCACAGTAGAAAAATTTGTGTTTTCAGGGTGTCCAGCAGACTCAATGAAAAAAATTCCCTGACTTCTTCAGATTTTCCAAGACAAAAAAATTATTTAATTATTCAAATAAAGATTTACTTCAATACTATTTTATACATCATTTTTTTTTTAAACTAATATTATTGATTTTTTTGTGAAAAATATTTATGTGATATAAGAAATCCTTTTTCAAAACAGATAAATATTTATTTGTTTCAAACAAATGTGTAAATGGGAATATAAGTAAATATTTATTTGAGTTCAGTAGTTTTTTTTTTTCAGTGCAGGAATTAATTTTTTCCCTGACCCTTTAGTATTATTTTTTCCAAATATATATAATTTGCATATATCTATATGATAAATCAATTAAATGTTAAATCGTGAAATCATTCACATATTTTTAAAGAATTTAAAAAAAGTATCAAGATGTCAAATTTACAGAAAAAAATGTTGATTTTCTATTTTATAATATGAGTAGAGATGATAAAATTTAAAATTAATACTTTAGTTAATTTTTACACATTAAAAGTATGTTAATTTTACACAAAATTTATTTTAAATTATTTGAAGTTTTGCATTTATTTTATCTTAAAATATTAACACAATATTTGTCTCCATTTAATGTATCCATATTATGTTAAATTAACACAAAAATTTCTGTGGACCATTTGAGATATGCGATATCTGTTAAATTTAACACCAATTTTTCAACTGTGTGGATAACTATGCGGAAAAATTCTGCTATCTGTGATAATATTTCGATAAATAACGAATTATTTTTAAAAACTTACGACGATCGAATTAATCCATTAAAAAGCGAATTTTTTGTTTGACAATTTTTTTTCTCACCGCATATAATGCGGATTTCTCGTTTTGAATAAACCGAGAATACATTTCAATATTATTAACCATTCGTAAAATTGTAAAAACCACAGCTTATGGGTATCTAGATGTATAATTTAAAAATATTGACCGATATAAACCTGAGTTTACCAAATAGATTTAAAAAATCTATTATAAATTTTTAATTTAATAAATCTAGATTTTTAAAGCAAAATAAATACGTAAGTAATTATACTAACTGCATCATAAGATGTTTCATAAATTTAATAGTGCCTTATAAATTTTAAATAGTAAAATAGAATTTTGAAATATTGAACGATATATTGTAATTAAAATATTGTACAAATTTATAAAGTTTAGAGTAACTAAATTTTAAAAATCTAATTTTAAATTTAAAAGATCTAAATTTTAAAGCAAAATATAGATGTAATTTATTAAACTAAACCCACTGAACAATTTCACTATAAACTCTCATAAATTTAATAATGTCCGATGATTTTTAATAATCTCCTAAAGATTGCAGAATAAAAATTAAAAATGTTGAGTTATACACTAAAAAATAAATCTGTTAAAATAAATTTAATTTTAAATTTAAAAAAAAAAACCTAAAAACATATTTCTTGAAGCCAAATAAGAACGTAAGGTGACAATTTATCTGAAAATCTATCGCAAAAAATGCGGCGTAGGATTTATCGATAATTTCGCGACGAGCATTTCTGAGACGTTAGCCTCTGCCGAGTCATCTCGCTGATTGGTAGTAATCATATCTATCACCAGATTGACGATATATCGATCGAGCTCTGTCTCTTTTTCCTCCTCCGCCGACGATATTAATTATTAGAGCAGCGAATCCAGACGCGATAAGCTTTCCTCCGCTGAACCGCAATCTCCGTTAATTCATCTTTTCCCTTGGTATCGTTCGCGACCGAGGACGAATCCACGTGAAATTTAAGGTTCGCCATATCTCCGACCAGGGAGAGACGAGCGATGCGAGATGCAATCGCGCATCGGCGCGGCGCGTCGTCCGCTTTTGGTCTCGTCGTCAGTGGCATTTAATTAAAGAAAAAGAAGACGGAGGCAGAAAACGAGCGGCAAATCTCGGAAAGGTCGTCGTTACGTCGCGGCGCGTTAGCCCCGAGTGGCGCGTTTAATTACCATCGCGACATTACGTCGCCGGCGTAAACCGACCTTAACGTCGCGCTGGGCTCTCGACGTTGACGAGAAACGGTTACGACGCTAACGATACAGACGCACCTATATAGCAGGTACGCGCGAATTTAATCTCCAAATTATTTTTCGCAAAATTTCCCATCAGCCTGATGGCTAGTTTTGCTCCACGATCCCTCCGAGACTATTTTAAATTATCGCGCACCATTAAATTTATGGAACGGTCTACGATGCATTTTTTTCGTCGACGGATTATTTATTTTGCTTCGAAATCTCGTTTTTTTTGTAATTTAGAATTTAAATTTTTTGAATTTCATTATTATTCACTTTTTAAACTCATACAGATTTTTTTATAACGTGCGATATTTTTTGATTTTTTTTTTCTACAATCGATACGAGGCTAATTAAAATTGTCGTCCACTATTAAAATAGAGCAATCTATGATTTGGTTGATAAATTAGTTTGACGAATCACGTTTTTTTTTTATATTAAAATCCATATTTTAAATTTAGATTTTTTTCAATTTGATTACTTAATTCATATAATTTTATTTATATCACTCAATATTTTTAATTTGTAAAACAATCTATGATGCATTTAGTCAATGGGTTAGTTTGATGAATTTCGTCTTTATTATACTTTAAAATCTAGATTTATTAAAATTTAAATTTTCTGAAATTTAATTACTAAAAAAGTTTTTAAAATTATATACAAGTTTCTTTATACTCAATGCTCAACATTTTTTAAATTTTGTTCTACAATCCTTACAAGACCATTTAAATTTATCGCACATTATTAGTGCATTTGATCGCATTTGATCGATGAGTTAATTTAATAAATTCCTTATTATCCTGCTTTAAAATCTAGATTTTTCAATTAAAAATTAAAAATATAAAACGACTTTTGAAATAAAATATAAAATAATTACGAGACAACATGATATAAAGTGAAACAGCAAACATGTATCGAAATCAGAGAATATCTTACTAAAACTATTTTATGCAAAAATGCGCGTGATTGTATTGTATCCATATTTTTTATATACACTGAAAAAAATATTTAAATACTATGCTAGGTTTTTTTCGACCCAGCATAATCATGCAATATTGCTCATATGGAAGATTACAGATTATATGTAATTTCATATGAAATATAATATTCACATATACATTTTCGAGATTAAAAATATTCCACTGTGTGGAACATGGAATTATTGTACAAATAGGAAATGCTATAGTAATGTATAAATGCTTTAAAATAAAATGGATAATTATAAAATAAAGTTCTAATAAAGTAAAAACACTAATTTTAAAATTACAAGTGCATAAAAATAGTATAATAATTTTACATTATGTATTTTTACTTTAAAATATGAAAAAAAAATTACAGTGATAATTAAGTAATTTTTCCAGTTTTGAACAAATAATAATTTCCATGTAAAAATACATAGATTTTTTTCAGCGTATAATGTCAAGAAAACTAGAAATGTTTACGAACACACAGAGCCCTTCCGTTCGCGGAGGAATGCAAAAAAGCATATCTCGGTAATAAAAGCCGGTCCAGTTGCATCCGGGAGAGAAGACACGTAATGCAATTCGCCGACTTTACGTTCCGGTCCTCCGGTAGCCGGCAAAACTTCCTACGGCCGACACAAATGAATGTCAATATCCGATCGCAGAGAGAAAGAGAGAGAAATAATTCAACGAACCATGCTCCCGATTTCCCTTATCCTTTATACCTTCCTCCAACTTTTCTCCGTGTCTCCCGGAAGAGACCTGTCTCCGAGAGCTAATACCATTCAAGGGAAGGAAGAGGAGACGGAGAAAGAGACAGATTTTGCCGAGGGTGGTGCACAATGCGCCTTCCGCTTTCCCGCTTAACAACAGGGTCCTCCCGAGTTTCTCCAAAAGCGTCTTACCGAGTTTTCCTCCGAGGAGAAGGAACAACAGCGATATCCCTGGACGCGAGAGGAGGAATCTCAGGGAACGAGATGTCTCCACGAGTCCCATGTGAAAAATTGTTAAGGCAACATCAAAAAATGTCGAAACCTTTAAGGGCTTAAACGTGGGGTCCCTATTAAGGATTTCCACATTACTACCAGATTAGGTCCTAGTAAGATGATATCAATTTTGAGTAGCTAATTTAATGTATAGTCTGAATAAGGAAACCAATAAGGGCACTGATAGAGCCTGATCAAGATAATGATTATTAATATATATATTAATATTTCTTAAGTTTGTTAGGGTCCTAATGCGGAAGCCCAATAAGAACCCAATAAGAAGAGGGTTCTTATTGGGCTCCTAACAAAGTTAGGAAAAATTATTGATATATATATATTAATAACTATTATCTTGATCAGGCCCAATATAATAATTTTTCCTAACTTTGTTAGGATCCTAATGTGGAAGCCCAATAAGAACCCAATAAGAAGAGAAGGGTTCTTATTGAGCTTCCACATTAGGACCCTAACAAAATTAGGAAAAATTAACAGAAGCATTATCAAATCTTAACACAATTTCCACATGGGATTTCTCCTCTAACGGAGAGATCCAACCGGGGATCATACAGAAAGGGTTGACGGACTGGCCACGCTTCAAGAGGAAGGATGGGAAGGAGATGTTGCAGGTCGGTGGGTGTACGAGGGAAACGTGGGGAGGTGAAAGGGTAGAGGCAGAAGAAGAAGAAGAAGAGAAACCCAGCGTGTATCCGGTATTTGAGCCGAAGGTGTTGCGTGCAAGTTAACAAGCTAACGAGACGCCGTGCGAGCGCGATTTTCTTTCCTATCAACCTCAATCTGCTTCTCACTCTCTTACCCTACCCGGGGAGGCCCCACGGCTCCCTCCCTCCTACCCTTTACCTCTCCTGCCCTTTTCTCCCCACTCCTCTTCTCGCAGGATTCCCTTTTCCCGCCGCGATTTGCCCCTCTCTCTTCCTCTATACCCTCTTCTTCGCTGTTTTGTTCCTTCTTTCGTCTTTCCTTCTCTCTTTTCTACGGGTAAAAAGAGACCGCGACGAAGCATCGTGTGCCTCCCGTTTTACGGCACGTTGAGCCTCCTGTCAGTGCGAGTATGCCAGATTAACCTGCACTCGTTAGTAGACCGCATTAATGCGCCTCCTCCTCTCTAACGTTCAGCGCCCCTGGTTTTCTCGACAAACGAAGATTGAATTATTCACGATCGCGCGCGACCGGTTATCCGGACGCGGGAAATCCGCATCGCGCGTTTTATTCGCAGTGAAAAACGCGAGATCTGCGGCCATCTCGATGTAAACACGTTTCGAAAATTTAATTTTGAAAAATTATTCAATAAAGTGTCCAGCAGACTCAATGAAAAAAATTCTCTGACTTTTTCAGATTTTCCAAGACCAGAAATTAATTTTTTCCCTGACTTTTTAGTATTATTTTTTCCAAATATATAATTTGCATATATCTATATGATAAATTAATTAAATGTTAAATTATGAAACCCTTGAGATATTTTTGTCAACAATGAAAGGTTCGAAAGTTAAAACAAAAATTTAAATCAATTATACAATCTGCATTATGTATGATAATCGAAACAAACATGTCACTATAAACTATTTAAATAATTATCTTTTTTATTTATATTATATCAAATTTTTTAGTTTTATCTCTACTAAACACATTAAAATAAAATAACACGACGATAAAAATATATAAATTAACGAACACGCTGTAGATGAATCAATTTTTAACACAGAAAATTAACGTGCTGGGAGTCAAGGAAAAGTTTATATTTATTTAATAAAAAATTTCAAATTATTAAGACAAATGTAGAATAATGTGAAAAAATTTAGATAAATAGTAACATTTCCTGACTTTTCCCTGACAATTTCAGATTTATAAAATTCCCTGATAATGCCTGGTTTTGCAGATTTCCCTGACCACTAGACACCCTGTTCAAGGGTCGTTTCTTAAAATAATTAATTAGCACAATAAAATTTTAGATAGAAATTTAAAAATTCGCAAAGGCTCTGAACAATTTCTGGTATGAAAAAGGGTAGGAAAAAACTGGACAAAGAGATATTAGATGAAACAAAATTATTTTTAAGTTATTTTATACATTGTCAAAGAAATATGTAAAATTACATGAAAAACATGTAAAATTACATAAATAATAATTGTAAAATATATACGTGTTCATTATTTATCGTGTAATTTTATACATATTATTTATATAATTTTACATATTTTTATGCAATACAGGATGTCCCATAGAAAATTGTTGAAACTCAATCAGCAGTCAAAGAGAAAAATCTGTAGTTTTTAATGGATATAAATAACATGTTTGTACACCAGTTTATTTTATTGGAAAAAAGTGATAAAAAATGTGCTATTTCCTTTATGGGATACCTTTGTATATTACAATTTTTTTACTTATGTATATTTTGAAAAATGCAGAGATAAAAGAAGTATAAAGGAATTTAAAATAATTTTGTTGCATCTAATATATAGCGTATTTTTATATTTTTTTTAAATTTTAAATTTCGTAATTATGCCTAAATTTTTGCTATGATAACTAATATTTTTAAACCTATAGCTTAGTAGAAAAAATTCTTCGTTGAATTCAAAATATTCAAAATATTAATTAAACTAAATTTCAGGTCTAATAATAAAGGAACACCTAAAATTTAGCTATGGTTAGCTACAATAATATATTTGTTTCCGTGCATATAGAGTAAAAATAGTAAACCCGTGTATCTCTCTCTTTCCCTCCCAAAATTGACATATCTTTATTTCTCAGCAATTAAATCTGCTTTTTCATCAAACCCGATATAGCCTCGGTCGGCTTAATTAGTTTACTCATTAAAAGTTCATAGTTTACGCATTGGTTGTTCGAATTAATTTCTGTTAAATCCAACTAATTGCTCCTTTTTGTCGAATGACCGAATACGATGCAGTTTGTTCGGAGAGAGAAAAAGAAATTCTCTCTTTTTTTTTTCTTTCTTTCTCTTTTGTGAGACTCATACGATATGTATCGCGCATATGAGTAATCGTCGAGTGGCGAGTGGCCGTATTATGAATGGTTTTCCGTTCGCTGGCCGATGTAGCTATACATCAGACCGTTAATTACGCACGTGAAATGTGTATTATACCGAATGTCAACAATTCACGCGTGTACGCGTATATATTCCTCTATCTCCTTTCTCCGGGAATGAAGTCTCTCCTCCGCGAAATTCTCGACAAAATGCACGCGCGAGCGCGAGAACGGTAAACGAGCAAATAATTAATTTGCTTTATACACGCCGGACGATTACCCGCTGTGTAAAACCGCTTGCAGCGTATAAAAGCGCATTTCACGGCGCGGTAAACGCGGATAACGCTCCGTAACTAGTTGCCGCGCTGCGCGATTTGCGAGAATCAGTTGTGTGTCAGTAACGACTAAGAACGATACTCGACTTCGATATGTGCAATATTTAAAAATTCGAACCGAATGCGAGAACCAATAATCAATTCTCATTATTTACATATGTACAATTTCGAATAATATGCCATGATACTAATCTCTCTTTAGCTTTTCTCGGTTTTTATGTTTCTCGATGCACTCACAAAAGTGAAAAAATTTAATTAAATTAATAATAAAATACATTCAAAAAATATTCTAAAATTAAATTAATAATCAAATAAATTTTAAAAAAATTTTGTATGCAAAGTAACGCCTAATTGAAAAAGTTAAATAGAATAAAATCCAAAATGTTTCTCTTTTTTATTTCAAAGTTTTTTGAGAATTAGTGAAATATTAATTTCATGGCGCAATTAGTAATTTGTATCCACTACTTGGCCATTAATAATTATAAGTAAAAGCGTCAGTAACGACTAAGAACGAGACTCGACTTCGATATGTGCAATATTTAAAAATCCGAACCGAATGCGAGAACCGATAATCAATTCTCATTATTTACATATGTACAATTTCGAATAATATGCCATGATACTAATCTCTCTTTAGCTTTTCTCGGTTTTTATGTTTCTCGATGCACTCACAAAAGTGAAAAAATTTAATTAAATTAATAATAAAATACATTCAAAAAATATTCTAAAATTAAATTAATAATCAAATAAATTTTTAAAAAATTTGTATGCAAAGTAACGCCTAATTAAAAAAGTTAAATAGAATAAAATCCAAAATGTTTCTCTTTTTTATTTCAAAGTTTTTTGAGAATTAGTGAAATATTAATTTCATGGCACAATTAGTAATTTGTATTCACTACTTGGTCATTAATAATTATAAGTAAAATCGAATTCAATATATATTGTATAATACTTACAAATCAAATTCAATAATCGTTTTATTTTCCAGAATTCGAATAATATTCATAAGAAATAATATTTATAAAAAATAATATATTGTACTTGCAAAATAATCGAGAATCCAGAATCTAGTTATATTTCAAATTTTAAATTGAGTACCTGCACAAGAAATTCGAAATAGTACTTATAAATACTTTCCAATGTAAAGAGAATCCAATCTTAAGTATTATTCGAACTCTAAAATAAAAAAATTAACAATTAATTTTTCTTGGAATCAATTAGACACTAATTTACATAAGGCACTAATTTTTCTTGAGGAAGAATAAAGATAGATAAATAAATATGTGTACAGGATAAAATTTTTCGTCTACGAGATACCAAGAAGTTAAATAAATTTCAATAAGAGATTTTTATATTTATTCAACCCCTCTGTCCCCTAAAGAAGCGTAGGAAAAAAAGAGGGGACAGAGGGAAGATTATTAAATATAAAAATTTCAAATTGAAATTTATTTAATTTCTTGGCATCTTGTACCAAGAAAAACTTATATCCTATACATATCTATCTATCCTTATTTTTTCTCAAGTACTCATAAAAGATTCAAACATATTTAGAAGTACTTGTTCTTAATTTTTTAAGTATTTATAAGAAGTTCCAACCTATCTCGTTCAGATTCGAGTCTACTTGAAAGTAAAATTTTTTTTCAAAGTAATTACGAAGAGTTCGAAACCGTGTAAAAATAAATTCGAGCCAACTTGCTACAAGATACTTAATTCCATCGCTATTAATGACACCCCCTAAGTGTCGCACGATAGCAACATTGTTTGCTCGCAATTAAGACGCTCCGCTCGATACCCTCTCATATCGCTCTCCCATCGCCATACATCATCTTCGTTACGAGATAATAAAAGCTCGCATAATTGCGAAAGTGCGTGCGTGCATGCGCGCATACGAGTGCGATTGTTTCGCGAACGAGGGGGAGAAGGGGGCAGGAGGATGCCCCCCTCCATTTTACACTACTTTATCATGGGAAATTAAGAAAGCCAACAACGGCGGAAAATTTCCGCGGGCGATACGAGACGATTGCCACTTTGCGCTTCGTAACGTTTAGACACGGCCCCCCTCTCTCTTTCTCGGCCCCCTTTTCTCCCCCCGTTCACCGGAACGGTTGAGCACCGTTGTGAGTCTTGGAGAACGGTGGGAATACACGTGCACACACGAAAATTCATATCCACCGTGGCAGCAGGCATGGGCGTCCGCCCAGGATTTTTTCCAAGAAGGGGGCACAATTTTTTTTTAATTTTTTTTCTTAATTAAAAAGTTTTTTATTTTTATTTTTTATATTAAATATGCAAATCTAGTATTTATTCAAAAGGAGAGCAAATTCTTTATTTTTTTTTTACTGATTCCAAGAGGGGGGCAAATGCCCCCCTGGGGACGCCCATGAAGAGAATTATATTAAATAAAATTGCAAATAAATATTCCAATGGTTATTCACAAACAAAACAAACTTAATTTTTTTACTGATTCCAGGGGGAGCAAATGCCCCCTCTTGCCCCCCCTCCTCCGGGGACGCGCATAAAAAGAATTAGATTAAATAAAATTACAAATAAATTCCAATGGTTATTCACAAACAAAACAAACTTAATTTTTTTACTGATTCCAGGGGGGGCAAATACCCCCTCTTGCCCCCCCCCCTCCTCGGGGGACGCCCATAAAAAGAATTATATTAAATAAAATTACAAATAAATTCCAATGATTATTCACAAAAAAAACAAACTTAATTTTTTTACTGATTCCAGGGGGGCAAATGCCCCCTCTTGCCCCCCCTCCGGGGACGCGCATAAAAAGAATTAGATTAAATAAAATTGCAAATAAATTCCAATGGTTATTCACAAAGAGAACAAATTTAATTTTTTTACTGATTCCAGGGGGGGCAAATGCCCCCTCTTGCCCCCCCTCCGGGGACGCGCATAAAAAGAATTAGATTAAATAAAATTGCAAATAAATTCCAATGGTTATTCACAAAGAGAACAAATTTAATTTTTTTATTGATTCCAGGGGGAGCAAATGCCCCCTCTTGCGCCCCCTCCCTGGGGACGCTCATGAAAAGAATTATATTAAATAAAATTGCAAATAAATTCCAATGGTTATTCACAAAGAGAACAAATGCTTAATTTTTTACTGATTCTAAAAGAAGGGGGCAAATGCCCCCTCTTGCCCCCCTGCGGACGCCCATGGCAGCAGGCAAAGCTAACCAGAAGAAGGCAGGAGAAGGCAAACCAGACGGGTATAAAGGCAAGGCACGACCGTCGAAATATATATTCGCGCATACATTTTTCCCCCCTTTTACTCCCCCCGCGCGGTTATACAATCCGGGAAGATATTCGACGCCAAATAAAAAAGGGATCGTTGCCGTTGGCTTTGAAATAAAAACGTAAGCGCGTTCGGCTTTCAAATACATTATCGGGCGAATTCTTGTTTATGGCATTCCGAAAAGAGGGGCGTAGATATCATTCTCGCTTACCCCCAAAAGAGGGGGACGAAGAGGGCACGTACACCTCCTTCGTTGGTATAAAAGGGGCATTCGCGAGGATATACTCGTGAATAACAAGCGCGATGTTGTTACGAGCGACGAATAAATATTTGCCGATACACTCTTCGGAAATATTTACGATGTAAGCTCCGCGCGCATTTAATAAAGATATCGAGTAACAAATCGATAAAGCACACACATCGTATCCCCCGAGTTTGGAGAATCGTGCATGCGTTAATCGTGTAAAATCTTGTAAAAAAATAGAGATATAGGATATATACCAAGTTTCATTTTGTTTAATTTGTCTGTTTGAGAAAAAAATAAAAATAAATATATACATACAGGGTGCATCTAAATAAGTGCGAAACATTCTAGAAGAGGATTCTTTGTCAAAAATTGAAGGGAGTTTCTTATATAAACATATGTTTATATGAATATATATATTCTTATATCTCAAATTTAAAAAATAAAACGTACAATATCAAGTTTTTTTGTATTACACGTGCAGGCAAAGTGGCACTTTGTGTGCATGTTTTCTGTGCGGAAAGCGGCCGATTTCCCACGCCGCCATCTAACGGCGACGCGGTAAGTGAATAAGCCGCGTTCAAAGCCATTGCCCACGGCTTCAGCCGTGGACAATGACTTTGAACGCAGCTATTCCCGCACCGTGCCGTCGCAAGATGGCGGCGTGCGATCGGCCACCTCGCGCACAGAAAACACGCACAAAGCCACTTTGCCTGCACTTGTAATACAAAATAGTATGTGTATCACGTGCGGATTGACAATTGTTCATTCGTGTGGGATGGTCCATCCCCCGCACTCGTGACCAATTGTCAACTTTCCGCACTTGATACACAATATACTATTTAATTTGTCTGAAATTTGAGGGAAAAAATAAAAACTTGATTTTTACTTATACGAAATATACCGCTGCTCGATAGAGCAGCTTATTTGTAATTCGATGGACATTAATGCGCTCGATGATGGACGGACGTTCATTCGCGATGAGCGACTCTGTCGGGCGAGTCGTAATTGTGAGTTACTGTTAATCCTTCATATATATATATTTTCTCTCTACTTTCCCTCCGCGACCTGTCTTCGCACCAAGATTCATGGGTCGCGGCTGTCAACGGATTTAGCTAGAGCCATTGTCGGTCATTTAACGAGAACGCATGATGGAAATCGCGCAGCTGTCTACTTCGCGCGATTAGACGGGCAAAATGTCCGCTTGAAAGTAATCTGAAGTAATATAAACGCGGATATATTTGTATAACTCCGCGAGCAATTCACGATCCGACAACGACTCGTGATTGAAAACTCCTTTATGCCAATATGTCTGAATTAAGATATTATCGTGTAGTTTCAATTTGAAACGGTGTCTTTTCAAAACTATATTTTTTCGAAAATATTTTCCGCATTATTATTACTTATATCGAGTTATTAATAGATGCAAGATTTGTGTGTACAAAACATAAAATATAAAATAGTTTTAAGCATATATTAATTCCATTTCCTTGTCACAGATGATTCAAATAATATTGTAGGAAGTGAATTTCAAATTATTTTTCTTTCACATAAATATGTAGAAATTTATTTTAGAAACGAATAAAGAATGTAAACAAATGTGAGAAAAAACCTTGATTATTAGCTTCATAATTCATTATAAATTATTATAAAGACAGATAAAAGAAGTGCACTACATAAAGCGTAATTGAGAAGATTGTCGTGAATGAGAGAGATAGTGTTATCAGAATGTTTTCTTTCCATGTCTGAATTAAAAGATATTATCAAATTTAAAAAGATGTTTTCAAGCAGATATCGTGTCAAAAATATTTGTATTAATATTTTATTAGTCTTAATTATTTTATCCATATCAAATATTCAAATAAAGTTGGAAGAATCTTATTTCAAGTTTATTTCTACAAAAATATATAGAAATTTAAGAACAAAATAAATAGAAAATATAAATAAAAAGAAGTGTAAGAAAAACGTATATAGCTTCACAATTCATTATATCATAAAACAAAGAAAAGAAAAATCAAGTGCACTTTATAAAGTCGAGCAGCGTGAATCGAGAAAATTGAGTGCGCGAATAAATGAGAGAGTGTTATCGGATATTTCTACGTCTAAATTAAGACATTATCAAGTTCGTTAATTCGCATATTTTTTTAAAAATATTTCCCAAATTTTTATTATCCATATAAAATTATTAATAGATAAACTATTATTTAATTATGGCAAATAGTATTAAACATAAACTAAATTTATTTTTTGCCAGATTATTCAAATCAAATTATTAAAAAAAATATTCCACAAACTCCTACAAATGTATAAGAATTTAATTAAATTTCTGTACAAAAATGTATCTATGGAAATTTATTAAAAAAAGTGTAAAAAAAAATCTCGAATACAGCTTCCCAATTCATAATAAAGAAATCATGAAAGGGGAGCAGAAGTCAAGTGCATAGCCTAAAGTGGAGCAGCGTGAATCGAGCAGATCACGAGGATGAGAGAAAGTATGTGTTATCGGGGAAGAAATATCCGTATATCGCGTGCGAGGCGACCCGAAGCGCGCCGAGGAGTTTCCAGAAAACTCGGGCAGGATGTTGACTCGCGCGAGGTCGCGGGTGAAGGACAGCCGGCGACCGTAAGTAGGTAGTGAACGATGCTCTTAGCGTTTCCTTTCACTCTGACAACGCGCTTCCATAGTTATCATTTCTCTCGCAAATTACATATGGCGGCCTACGGGAATAAGGGGCACGAAAGGCGAATCCTCTCGCGCAGCCGAGCTGTTAGCGCGCGTTTAAGAGGGGTCTCTAAAAAAAAAAAAGAAAAAAGGAAAAAAAAAAGGAAAACCCGCCCTCTCATACTGGACATATAGGTATAATAGTCGCCCTCCTCTCGCGCGCGCATTGTGAAAAATCGTGAATACACATTGTGTCGGTAATTGCACAGTTCCAGTAATCAAGATCCACCGAGCTTAAAAATTCGTCGCGAGCAGAGAGTCCCACGCATCCATCCTGTTCGCCATCGACCGAGTTCGCGCGCATCCTGCGCGCTGAATGTGTCCTTAACAGAGTCACGACCTTAAATGCGAGAGGCGTCGCGCCATTTTGCCGAGTTCGCGACCCGGTGACACTCCCGGTCAGCCCGAGATGTCTTCTTTCTACCCTCAGTCAGAATAAGACATTCACGTAAACGCGCGAGCAAAGTAAAAAGTATATTAATTTCAGAAATATATTGATATAATAAATATAAAAAATATTTTAATATAAAAAAAATATATTAATAAATATAATAAATGTAATTAAAAATATATTAATATATATATATAATAAACATAAAAGATAAAATAAAAATAAAAAATATATTAATATAATAAATATATTTTAATAAATATAATAAATGTAATAAAAATATATTAATATATATATAATAAACATAAAAGATAATATAAAAATAAAAAATATATTAATATAATAAATATAAAAAACATTAATATATAATAAAAAATAAAATAAATATAAAAAATATAATACCATATAATATAAAAATAAATATAAAAAACAGAGGAAATTACAAAGACGTAAAAAATAATTGAAGACAATTATTTCGGAAAAGGAATATTTGTAAGTTGAAAGTTTCTCGAGAGGAAAATTAAGCCACGAAGAAAGCTGACCCGAGATATCGATGACCTTTCGATCGATCATGAATATCGCGCATTCCGCTGATAATAACCGCTATTATCCGACTCTATTTCTGAATTACGTGTAATACACTAATAAGGAACGTGCCACCTTCATTTGTACGCGGCTTCTAACTTTCTGGAGACTCCAGAGAGAAGATTCGCTCGCGAGGAAAATGTCAAACTTATAATGATCAGCGATGGCGAGTGTCTGGACGCGTCGACATATCGCGAATAAAAAAAAGAATATAAGTATATTTTTATGAACACCTGTTATGGAATCTTTTAGCGATGCCCGTAAGCTATTGCGTTTCAATAGTCTATACAGATGCTGGGGAATAAATTTTCTCAGCGCTATCTTCTCCAGAAAAATCTGATTCATAAATTCGTCCCCGGGTCATAAAGATTCGACGGCAAATTTAACATCATTTTTATATTTTAATATAAAAATAAAAGATATAAAATAATAAATATACAAAAAACATATTAATATAATAATCATAAAAAATAAAATAACTATCAAAAATATATTAATATAATAAATATAAAAAATAAAATAAATATCAAAAATATATTAATATAATAAATATGAAAAATATAAAATAAATGTCAAAAATATATTAATATAAATATGAAAAATAAAATAAATATCCAAAATATATTAATATAATAAATATAAAAAAAAAATATATATATATATAATATAAAATACACATAAAATATAAATATAAAAAAAAGCTTAAAATATAAAAAATTATAAAACTTAAACCGTGTCGTGTTGAAAATTCTTTTCCACCATTCAGCCCCCTCTCCCTATTCCCACGATAGGGAGAACCGCATTCACTAATGCGAAACATTGCATTGTCGTATTCAACGTTAAACGCGGTTAAGACAAACTCCTCCTCCCTGTCTAAAGTCTCCGAGGAGCGAAGTCTGTAACCGTCCGTTCTACATGTCGATAGCAGTGGATATAAGGAGAATAAAGGACGCGTCAAGAGAGAAAGAGAGAGGTCCATCGCTCCCCGCCATAACTTATCGGCCACGTCGGTGAAGAGTTTGCTATGCACGCTTTCTTGAGATAACCTTTCAGGCCGACAATTATTGGTAATATCGATACCGCACGCCCGTGGCTCGAGGAGCTCACCTCCGTGAGCTCGAACTCACGATCCGCAGCTCGAGAGAGGCTCGAGAGTTCTCCCTGTAAATTACCCTCGGCCCCCCGACAGCCCCCCTGCGCCCCCCACCACCTCTCTCACGATCCGCGTCCCGTTGTTTACAATGCTCGGGCGAACCTAATGAATTTCCTCTATGCAAATAAAAGCAACAATGATAATTATGATTTACGGCGAAATCGTGGGCAGCGCAAAAAGGTCCGGACAAACCGGTGACATGCTCTTGTACGGACATTTTTTTTTTTTTTTTTTTTTTTTTTGGAAGGCGGAGATACCAAGCAACGCAGTGGGCGCGTTTAAAGTGTAATATAGAGTATCGAAAAACATGTAATTATGAAAAAATAATATTTGAAAATTTATATATATTTTTATATGTAATTAAAAAAAATATATATATATATGTATTTATATAATTTCATAAAATAAAATATACATATAAAATATATAAAATAATATACTATAATTCTACAATAATGTAATATAATTCTATATATTTTTATATATTATATATTTAATTTATATATTATATTTATATTAATATAATATTTATATTTATATAATATTTTCTTAAAACAATAGATAAAACGAGCATTTATTTAAAACGCGGAATGGCAATTATTCATAAATATATATATTTTATTTTTCAACCGCAATTTTGTCCAATCTCTGACAGCAAATGCAGACATTCTTTATCGCCACGTTACAAAAATTGTTGTAGACTAATGTGAAAGTTAGCACGATGACAATTTAAATCATTAATTATAAGTTACCAAAAAAATTATGCAAACTTCAGAATTATAACAATTCGCTGAAAATAGCGTTCAAAGTTTAGTCACGTTCAATTTACCTACGTTTAGTGCATTTTGATCATGTTTGTGAAAATTAAGCGATAAGTGACGACTGATGAAAAAAATATATGGAACAATCGGGCAATCTGGGAATAGTTTGCATAAATTTTCAATCACATTGGAACGTAAATTACACGGCAGACAATTAATTATTGCGGCTTCAGTTAATCAGCATCGAACAAACAACGTACGATTAATTTGGCATACATTTCGCTAATGTCAACTAAAATTTTCTCTGTTGATCTAAACGTATCCCGTAAACATTGTGGAAGCATGTGCTCGCATGAATTTCCGCACACGCATCATTAATTCGAGAAACATTTAAAAACGCGCGAAACGTGCCATGAATATTAGTCTAGTAAAATTAGACCAAAAAACTTATAATCAAGCTGAATTTTTATGGAGACCTTTATTTCGATGTTCTAATGAAATCCTGAAAAGTACCCTTAATTTCAGCTAGGGCGTTTTTTTATGGGGAGTAAAAGGGGGTAAATTTTAGTTTTTTACCATTATTTCGAAAACTATTAATTTTTCGAGAAAAATATTTATTATCAAAATTGTAGCTCATAAAATTTCCTACAAAAAAGGTAATTATACTTTTTTTCGTGGAATTAATCGTTTCAAAGATAGAGAGCGAATTAAGTCTAAAAAAATGTGCACATTAGTATTATGTGTGACTATATTGCAACTTTACCGCACGTTTTACTCAAAAACGATTAGTTGTATGAAAAAAAGTATAATGACCTTTTTTGTAGAGAATTTTATGAGCTACAATTTTGATAATAACCATTTTTCTCGAAAAATTGATAATTTTCAAGATAATGGCAAAAAATTAAAATTTACCCCCTTTTATCCCCCATAAAAATGCCCTGGCTGAAATTAAGGGTTCTTTTCAGGATTTCATTACAACATCAAAATAAAGATCTCCACAAAAATTCAGCTTGATTATAATTTTTTGAAGTTTTGCCCTTTCCAAGTCTAATTTTACTGGGCTATATATCTAGCTGACGTATATATAATTTTCGCGGAGCTCGCACTAATCGCACAATTTCAAAAAAATAGAGATAAGAGGAAACGGACATCCCAGCTAAAAGCCGACATTTAAAGAAATATATAGTATCCCCGTTCGAGCGGAAAATTATTATCATAATGACCGATAGAGAGATCTAGCCTGCCGGTCGAATAGCAATAAGGAAATGCAGGTCGGAATGTCTCGATTGAGCCTACTCTTCCACCTTCTCCATTCGTCGATTACGCTGGGCAAATAGACGAGTGCATCATTCAACTCGTGGTGTGCATAGGCATTTGTCTATTTCCGTGCTGATATTGATATCCGGGTGCGTCAGAGATTGAACAGATATAAGGCCACGAAATGTGTGTATATTCACGCGACTTTCCCTCCATCGAATTACTTAGTCGCTGCCAACAGAAGCGTGAATTATTCAATTCGTCTCTCCTGGGGGAAGAAAATTTCCCAAGGCCCGAGAGATCGCTATATTAATTTTATTCAGCGGAGTACAAGATGGAATGTGATATGGAATTTTTACGAAGACAGTTATTTAATACTTTGTAGATGTGGAAGATTTTTGTAAGACTGCAAGAGAGCTTTTTGTACAGAAAATATAAAGAAGATAAATAAGAGAGGTATCATAAGTGCTCTTTTTTACAAAAAAACTTAAAAGAAGCATTTATTTAACAAAATGCTCGGAGAATCTCGCTATTAAATTTAGATATAATATTTTAATTAATATCTTATATCGTTTTGCATTGATTTTTTATTGTAATAAAAAATTATCATTTATTTAATTTTTTATTAGAGTTTTAACTACATTAATTTTATTCAGTAGAGTATATGGAATTTTTGAGATGATAGTTATTTAGTATTTTGTAGATGTGGAAGATTTTCGTGAGACTGCAAGAGAGCTTTTGTACAGAAAATATAAAGAAGATAAATAGAAGTATCATGAGTGCTCTTTTTTTAAAAAAAGCATTATTTAACAAAATGCTTAGAAGATCTCGCTATTGCATTTATATATAATATTTTTATAAAAATTATTTATTTTATATCATTTTGCATTAATTTTTTATTGTAATATAAATTGTCATTTATATAATTTCTCACTAAAGTTTGAACTACATAAATTTTATTTGGTAGAGTACAAGATATATCATCAAAGCAATATATAATTTTAACGACGATAATTATTTAGTACTTTGTAGATAAAAGAAAGAGCACAGGAAATATAAGAAAGAATTTGTACAGGAAATATAAGAAAGATTAAATAAAAGAAATATCACGAGTGTTCTTTTCCGAAAAATTTTATACAGTTAATAGAAGCATTTATTTAAAAAAAAATGCTCAGAAAAATCTCGCTATTCCATTACATGTAACATTTCAATAAATCATTTACTTTATTTTTACATCGTTTTGCATTGCATTTTTATCGCAATATAAAATTGTCATATATTTATTTAATTTTTTATTAAAGTTTCAACTACATTAATTTTATTCAGTAAAGCACAAAATATTATATGGTATAGAATTTTTACGACGGCAATTATTTAGTAGTAGAGAAAAGATTGTTATAATACTGAAAGAAAGCTTTGTCGAGAAAAATAAAAAATAATCTATAAAGAAGATGAAACAAAAGAAACGTCATAAGTGCTCTTCTTTTCAGAGAAACTTTATACAGACAGTAGAAGCATTTATTTAACAAAATGTTCCCTCTTGCAGTCACATATAGTATTTCAATTAAAATCGTTACATTTACCTTATTTTATATCATTTTGCATTGTTTTTTTATCTTAATACAAAATTGTCATTTATTTATAATTTATTACTAGAGAATTAAATGTTTCTAAAAACCCAAAATTTTTAAAAAATTGACTTTCGCCGCATTTCAAGATTTCTTCGCACGAGACGCGATGACGTGCAAACGTACATCTCGTACAAAGTGAGAACATGTGACACACGTCCTCTGGAAGAATCGAGTGGCATCGAACGCGGCAAGAAAATTTCTCATATTTTTCTAACTCGTCTCGTTAAGATATTAACATATTTCCACGGAACGACGTTATTTGACGAGTAATGAGCGCATAATAAACGAAGTCCGAAGACATTCGCGCCGAACTCATCGCTATCCCAAGGACGCGTATACATATACACACTCTCGGTCTTCGAAGAGGCCGGCAATTATCCTGCACGCAATGCGTGCGGTTAAGAAAGAAGCACACCATTTCCCTAGCTCCGATGCATCGGAAAAAAAAAAATCCGATGGGCTGGAAATGGAGATTCTACGGATTATGAAAATATCGCGGGATGATACGACCGGTTCGCGCAAGGATATTCGAGGGCAGCAATTATACATCCTATCGACGCATCATTGCCGTATTTATGAATCGATTATCTCGCGGAAAATTGTGCATTGAGCGCTTTCAGCCTCACGCAACGCGATTTAACCAGGTGCGGACAATAATAAACGGAACAAAGTATTGCAAGAGATGGGGAGGAGAGAACAAAAATGCGTCACATTTATCTAACGGAATCGGGATCGAAATTCTCGAGAGTTCCGACGATCGTAGAGAAAATTCACAGTAGAAAAATTTGTTTTCTTGTTAAAAACGGTCCCCGTGAAAATTTTTGTGTTAAATATTTAACATATTCATATGTTAATTTAATATATTGTACTGGTCTGTTAATTGAACTTAAATGTTAAATTATGAAAACAACTAAAAAAATGTAAAACTAACACAATGTGCGTCTATTTTTAATTTTACACAAATTTTACAAATATGTTCTGCTTTATTAGACAAGATTTATCTCTGTCAAAATTTACAGAAAAAAATATTGATTTTTTATTTTATAATATAAGTGGGGATGATAAAATCGAAAATTAACACATTTTTTGTTAATTTTTACATTAAAACTATGTTAATTTTACACAAAATTTATTTTAAATTATTTGAAGTTTTGCATTTATATTTTATGTTAAAATATTGACACAATATTTGTGTCTCCATTTAACATATCCATATTATAGATTTTTATATCCATATTATGTTAAATTAACACAAAAATTTCTGTGGACCGTTTGGGATATGTGTAAATTTAACAGAAATTTTTCAACTGTGAAGCTGTGCTGCATCAGATATGTATGCACGTGTTAACCATCACACAAATACCGATCTGTTCCATCGACCTTAACGACGCGAGCCGTTGCCCTTTGATTCGTTAAAATAGGGAACTTCCATCCTGTTTCTCAGGAAACAATTAGATAAGCGATAGAGAAGTTTATATATCAATGTGTGTTTCCTAGTAACGACTTATTCAGTACACTAAAAAATTTTTTAACTTAACTAAATGCTTCAACTAAATTACTATTTTGTTAATTAAATGTATATTAGTATTTAATTGTTAGACTTAATATGTTATATTTAATTTAAATATTTTATATGTTCAATTAAAAAAATAATATTTAGTTGAAAGGTTTAGTCAAGTTAACAAATTTTTTTCAGTATATGTATAAAAACTTTCCTTAAATTATATAATTTTCCCATTCTTTTCTCTTTAAGACACAATCGCTCAGATCAGCATTACGTCATATTGCTATAAAATATTTTGTAATAATAAATATTTTATATCTAAAATATTTGTTGTATATAAAAATTATTTTTCAAATGCGACTATACATATTATTATTATTTATGCACTCATTTTCCTCGGAACTTTACACAAGACACTTAATATACGAGTAAGATATAAAAAATGTCAATATATTTTCCATTGTCACACATTAAAAAAATCTTCCAATATTAATATAATAATTTTTTATCATTTCCTTTGATACTAATTATATAATTATATTTATAAAATTCTACCGGACAAATCGATCTGAACAATTGATCTGAATTGCGTTAATTTGCGTAATAAAGAGACAGTATAATTGAGTATTTCCAGAATCCTTTCGACCTCCACTTGGAATCCTTCAAAAATACGAACCGGATGTCCGAAATTTGCGAACAATCGCTGGTCGCTCGGGGCGATCGAGTGAAATGTAACAGGTTAATGTCAACCGCCCGAATTGTTAATCGCTAATCGTCGACCGTGAGAGAGCGAGAGGGAGAGACACGGAGAGAAACCGGCCGTCATCGTCGTCATAATTTAAGTGAATGATCGTACGGAACAAGGGTAAAACATCCGCCGACCGTGTGTGCGGTGGCTCGGGAAAAAAATTCCTTCGGAAAACCGAACACCCGTACACGCAGGTAGACAAGGTATGCACGCACTCGCGCACTCACGCACTCGCGCACTCACGCGCGCGCAAGGTTAGGGGCGGCGGAACCTTCAATTATCGCAGGCCTCGCGAGTGCCGCTATTTTTCTCGCGGCCCTCGAGAGACTCACGCACAAGATTGCGAAATAAGGACTGCTTGTCGAGAAAGAGAGAGAGAGAGACAGATGGGAGAGAAAAGGGAGGCAAATACCTGTACGCGGTCGTACATCGGGAAAACACATAATCCTCCTCCGCCTTCCCACTTAATCCACGATTGCCGCCGTTTACGCATGTAAGAAACGCCGGTGAATTATCTATTATGCGTGCTATATCATGTGGCCTACATGTGGCTTTCTGTCGCAATTTAACTCGGCATCGCGAAATTACAGCCATCGGCGCAAGAGAAGTCGCCGAGTCTCGAGATTGCAAATAGTCTCGCAAAAAACGTAAATTGTTGGAAAATCATCGATCGATTTTTTACTTTTTTTATTACAGGTTTAATACTTCGGATATCTCAAGATAATAGGGGGATAAAAATTCTAGTTTGATTCAAAAGTGACATTTAGTTTAAAATACATATGTTTAGTTTCGGAAATATAAATAAAAAAAAAATAAATTATCACTTAAATTATAATTAAATGAATAATTAAATCATAATTAAGTAATTTAAAAACATAATCAATAATTAAAATAATAATCAACTTAATAAATAAATAATACTTCGGATATCTCAAGATAATAGTGCGATAAAAATTCTAGTTTGATCCAAAAGTGACATTCAGTTTAAAATATATACATGTTTAGTTTCGGAAATATAAATAAAAAAAATAAATTATCACTTAAATTATAATTAAATAAATAATTAAATCATAATTAAGTAATTTAAAAACATAATCAATAATTAAAATAATAATCAACTTAATAAATAAATAATACTTCGGATATCTCAAGATAATAGTGCGATAAAAATTCTAGTTTGATTCAAAAGTGACATTTAGTTTAAAATACATATGTTTAGTTTCGGAAATATAAATAAAAAAAATAAATTATCACTTAAATTATAATTAAATGAATAATTAAATCATAATTAAATAATTTAAAAACATAATAAATAATAAAAATAATAATCAGTTTAATAAATAAATAAATAAAGCAAATAATTAAATAAATAATTAAAAAATAATTAGCTAAATAAACTAATAATTAGAGAAAATAATAAATAATGAAAAACAATTAAAACAATGAGAAATCACGAGTAAATCGCAATTTAAAATATGCACACCGGAGCATTTATTGTTGCCAATAATCAATCGAATGAATTTAAATGCAAAATACATGGTAGACATTAGTAATCCAAAACTGCACAAACAAATTCAGCCTGGAAAAGTATTTGTACAGATTCGAGTGTGCATTAAATAAACATTGTGAAGCAATCGTAATGATATCGCGATTCAACGGGGGCTTTCTCGAGTTCCTTTCAAAGCAGAAATAACTTGCATTCGAAAACAACAGATATCGAAGGCAATGGAGTGGAGAGTGGTATCAAACGCATATTTCAGCTCGATAATCTCTCGTAACGCTACGCCTGTCGGATTAACTTTCCGTGTGTAACGTAATGCGCCACGCAATATGAATCGCCTATTAGATGACGATATAATTCGTTTCTTTCACTCGTACGTAAGTCGATTAAAAGATTTTACATCCAGATTAGCGAGAAAGAGAGAGAGAGCCACGGGGATACGATAAAGTAGCTCGTCAAGTTGTATATACCATCGCGAGTAGAAGAACCAGTAGTTGAACGAGGGAAAAAGTTACTCGGAACATAATGCAGCTAACCTGCTTCACGTGGGTATTTGCACATGGACAGGATAGGTTTTTTTCAATGATCCTTCCCTCTCGCTCTTTCTTCGCGATACACGACTTCTCGAAGGAACGTAACGTATACCTGCGCTTTTTATCCCGATTGTAACGCACACCTGCGTTTATCGCCGGAATTCATTGAACCCGAGTCTATTTCTCCTCAAATAATAAAAATGGAGAAAATAAATCGTTCGAGTAAACGCGTTCTTTTTTTTTACACATGAAGTATATACATCAAACGTAACTGTTTTAAAGACGTTGTGAAATTATCTAATTATGCGAAGAAATTATCAGAAACGAAGACCTCAATCGTTATTTAATTATATACGATTATTGATGCGAATAAATGCAGGATATTAGCTGTTTGATGGAAATCTTTTGCACATAGTATATATATTTAATTGAGCGTTGTTATGTTACACAGCATTTTCGCGATTAGAAAAAGAAAGATAATTTTATAAAAGCAGAATAAAACGTTTTCCGTTTATTCATAACTTTTTCGATTTACTAGGGAAAGTTAAGCAACCCGGAAATTCAAAATATTTTGAAACTTGGTGTACAAGTAGAGTAGTTTATCCATAACGCAAAACTATTTTTTATTCGTGTTGAATTACGTTTTTAGCCTTTCTCATATTATCTCGAAAATTATTCAAGATATTAAAAAATGTTGTAGACAAAAGTTTTATAGTAAAACATCTCAATTTAACCACGTTAATATTTTGAAAAAATAATTTTTGAGAATTAATAATTTTGAAAAATTATTTTTTCAAAATTTTATTAACGTGGGTAGATAAGAGGTCTTTTTACCATAAAACTCTTTTGTCTAAAACACTTTTTAATATCTTGAATAATTTTCGAGATAAAAGGAGAAACCTAAAAACCATTCTACTTATGAAGGGTGATTTCATCCCCTCAGGACGTAATTCAGCACGAACAAAAGATAGCATTATGGCTGAACTATTCTACTTGTACACCAAGTTTCAGAATTTTTTGAATTTCCGGGGTGCACTGTAAACAATATGTAATAATATTGCATTAAAATAGGTAAAATTACATAAATAATAAGTGTAAAATTACACGATAAACGATAAAAATCTAACTTTTCATTATTTATCGCTTTTATATTTATTATTTATGTAATTTCATATAATATTACATGTTTTTTACAGTGTGCCTAACCTAATCTTTAGATTAGGCACACTTTAGGTTAAGCACCTTTAGGTTCAGGTTAGGTGACCTAACCTTTCCTTGTTAGTTAGAAAAAAATTCGTGTAAAATTTAATTTAGAAAAAACATTTTTTATTTAGAAAAAAATCGAGAAAAGAACTTTAATAAAATCATCGAAATAAATCATTTTGTATAGGGATTGAAATTCTCCCTCGAACGAAAATCCTCCTCCTCGTCGGCCTCTTTGCATCCGCGAAGAAATTGTAAGTCGCGAAAATGACCGATAATGCGTTAAGCCGGCCGTTTACACGCGCGGGAGAATTTATTCGCATTACGTAGAGCGTAAATCCCCTGGAGAAGCGGTACGATGCAATTTTCGTTGTTCTTACGATAAATCAATGTATAAAGCACATACATACGCGCTCGCGCGCGCGAGAACGAATATTTATTTCCTCCAATTCAATTCCGAGATATATATCTGACGGTTCACGTGTGGCTTTTTCATGATTTACGGCACTCGCCACCGTGATGCATTAATATTTCGGATAAGTGTATCAAGGAAAGACCGCCGGGATGCGTAAAGGATAACTCCCCTTAGAGCGCTCCCTCGCTGATTATTATGGATATGGGGCATTCCCTGACTCTCTATATACTCTGCCTTTATATACGTCTCTTGCCAACCTGTTCTCATTACTTTCTTGCCTCAACTGGGCGTTAACGGAATATCATTAACTCGTATGAACTCTATTTCTCTATCGCGGTAGACATCTTTGCGACCCCGCAGAATCGAGTGCACGTGCGTTCATGGAAAAAATATATACACAATATAAAAATATATAATATAAAAAAAATATATATAATATAAAAAAAAATATATATATATAAAAATATATGTAATAAGCGGGTATACAATAAAAATCTATTTTGACATTTTTGCGTGCAAAGACAAAGTACCAGAAAATTGGCCGAGGTTTCTTCCACATCGATATGTTCCTATTTTTTTCCGTCCATAAATATTGCTTTTTATTATAGCCGATGTAAACTTGGTCCTGCTCAGTTAACTCGCTCGTTAAAAGTTCATAGTTTTTGCATTCGTTGGTTATTTTATTCTACTTGTTTGTACAACGAGTTTTTGAGATTTAAAAATTTGTGTTCAATAGTATTCTTTGTCAAAATTACATAGAAAATTATTTTTAAAAAATAATATTGTCATTTAACTAAACCTGTTTTCATTTTGATTTATGTAATGTTTTATATTGTTTTATATACCTATATGTTATATAATATAATTTTGTTACAATTTTGATAGTATTATTTTAAGTTTTAAAAAATGAAAATCTGAGAGATTAATTTTCAAACCAATCTATCTTATATTAAAAATTGAAGAAATATTTAAGAAAAATTATGATAAAAAATATTACATAAAATTATATACATAATTATAATGTAATACACAATCTAATAAAAATTTGATCTCTAATAAACATATTTGGATAAATTCTATTTATTTATACCTACAGCAAATTGTTTTTTTAATAATATTATGTCATTCCACTAAATAAATATTTGAGTTTTATAATTTTTCTTTATTAACTTGTTCTATAATTTATAGCAGAGATATTGGTTTCAGAAATTAATTTCTCAGATTTTTGTTTCTTTAAAAGATCAAGGAGATCCTAAACGTCCTTGAGAAGTCTATTATTTTTTTCTTGTTTTATCGACAAAATGTGAGATTAGATAAACTATAAATCTATTTATTGACTATATGGATTGTTTTTTATCTGAAATTAGAGCGCTTCGCTCTTTGTTAATATTAATACTTTAATTTGCATAGGAAAGATTGATAAATAGATTTATAGTTTATCTAACCTCACATTTTGTCGATAAAACAGATTTATAATTTATCTAACCTCACATTTTGTCAATAAAACAAAAAAAAACAACAAACTTCTCAAAAACGTTTAGAATTCCCTTAAAAATTTAAAATAATACTATCAAAAAACTGTACATAATGCAACTTGATAGAAAGTATAAACATCTTCCGAGAGCTAAATGTTAAAATCGAGAAACAAATGTCAGTTCTGATACTTCTCGCAACAAAACCCATTAAAAGCTGAACGATCGCATAGCCGGAAAGATCCCATCGCTCTCGATATATAAGAGCGATACGACAGCGATATCCGGCGCTGAGAATTAGCAAGCAATAAATGCGGCTTAGCGTCTAATAATGGCCGTGTTTCCTACCGACGTTTCAATTTCTCCCGGGTCGGTCGGCGAGCGGGAGAGAGTAAGAAGCACAAGATCGAGTGGGTTTTACCGAGGAGATGTGAAAATGTGCATCCCCGAGGGATGCGCCGGAGATGCTGAAGAGCCGCGATAATCACGCGATAACTCGACGGTTCGCGATCGAGAAAAAGCGCTCTCTCTCTCCGCGAGTGCCCCAAAGGCCCCAGATTACGAAAATCACCGAGAGAGTGCGCAGCGGGGGACGAAAGAGGCGTGAATCCGCTCGTTTACGCACACGTGGCGTGGAATATATGCGTGTGCAGGGCGTGAACCACCGGCCCGGTGCATCGCGATTTATTGTTTCCGCGATAAATCGACGTGAAATCGCTCGCGAGTAAACACCTTCGCCACGCAGCCCCTTCTTCTTTAATCTTCCCCTTTTTCTTAATCGACATATTTATCCGACAGTTTCAACGCTCCTGTTTCTATTTTTTTTTCCTCTTTCTCTCTCTCTCTCTTGCCACGTCCAACGATTGTTAATCTATACGCACCGGTGTTTTCCCACGTTTGAACTGTCAAGAGAAAGAGAGAGAGAGAGAGAGAGCTTTAAATACGATCTATTTTTTATGGAACGTGAGCTTGATTCTGATTCATTGGAAATGCGAACGATAAGGGATTACACGCAATGCGTGTAATGCGGTTCTACAGAAAATTGTGCGATATTAAAAATATACGTAATAGATTGTTATTTATAGTAAATTCCAATACCAGCGACAAGAAAAATATCCCATAGGAAAAACAATTTAATTTCGCGCAATTTGCGAGGAAAATAATTTCACAGATATATTTAATACAATGCAAAAATTAAATAATAAGGAGAAAAAATTAAATAGTTACACTGAAAAAAAATTATTGATTTCAAATAAATATTTATTTCAATAGTACTATTGACACCATTTGTCTGAAACTAATAATATTGATTTACTGTGAAAAAATACTTATTTGATATAAAAAATCCTTTTTCAAAACCGATAAATATTTATTTGTTTCAAACAAATGTGAATGGGACTATTGAAATAGATATTTATTAGAAATCAGTAGTTTTTTCAAGGTAATAACAATGAAAAAATTAAATAACTAATAATAATGAAAAAATAAAATAATTCATAACAATGAAAAAAATTAATGATAATGAAAAAATAAGTAATGACAATGAAAAAATAAAATAATTAATGACAATAGAAAATAAAATAATTAGCAACAATGAAAAAATAAACTATTTAATAACAAATTTAATTACAAGGATTCGAACAAATTAAATTACAACGGGATTGCATAATTTTAAACGATTTAAAAATCCTACCGTTAGATTGCACGTGGCACTGAAATCTCACGGCGATAAACGTCACGGACGGAAATGGAAAACATTTGTCCGTCAAATTTATTTCGCCCGAGCGCTATATATACGCATGTATCTACAATCTTTATTATCTCGTCGCGAGTCGGTTTCATCGCATCCCATCAAATTCCTACGGGAAAGACGTAAAGCGATTTCCCGTTATTTCGAGGCGAAACCGATCCGGTGAAGATTTTTCACCTTCGCGAGCATCAAAACAAAAAAAAAAAAAAAAAAAAAAAAAAATATGCAAACGCAAAGATATACCTCTCTAGGCGAGCGAAATGTCAGATCGCGCGTCGACTTTAACGTGATATTCTATCGCCCCTCTCTCGCGTCCGGGATTATATACAAACGGAGTTTACTTCGCCGGTCGCGAGACAATCCACGCCGACCTAAGTCTTGTTCTAATGCCCGCAGCGACGTACCGAGACGTACCCAGGGACCCGAATACATTAAGGGAAACGCGCACTCGGAGTCACTTCGGGGACGCGATACGCAGCCGCACACGTGTTCCTTCCTACCTGGCGGTAATCCGCGAGGGAACTGGAAATTATATGATAATGAAGTGCTCCTGGGCGCGCCGGGTTCTGTGTGTACACGCAGCACGGGGTCGAAAAGACAATACGATTTTGCCCGGGGAATTTAATAGACCGACGCGAAAAAAAGGGAGGTAAAAGTGCAGTTGAGTGCGGTTCGTGGTATTTGATATCGACATAATCGCAGGCTCTCTCTCTCTTTTATCTCGTCTCCTTTTTCCTTTTCCTTTCACGAAAGTGCAAAAGAGAACGTGGTCTCGCGTTGCCAGGGACCGACGTTGCACTTGTCGATGCAACGGCTCTTCGGGGCACCCTTCGACTCCGTTGCCCATCAAGAGCCGTATGTGATGCGGCGTTTCTCGATTCCGCTCGAGAAGTGACCGACTTGCCCTCACGCGTCGTCCATTTCGATTTTATTTTATCGACATCCGCTGAATGGGTGGCTTTCCATTCAAAAAGTAGCATAATGCGGGAAAATGCGTCTTACGCCACGACAAACCGAACGTCACTTCCGGGAATAATGGAATAATTTAATGAGAAATGTCGAGAATGCTTGAATTAACCCTTCTGTCAAAAAATAAATTATCCAAAGCAAAAGTTTAAATATCTCCTCCACTCGAAACAAAATTTATTTTTTAATTAAGTTTTTATTATAAAATTAATTTAGTATTTTAAAATACAAAGAGTCTTCGAAAACTTTCTAAAATATAACGGGAAAAAATATTTGATGATTGTTATAAAAATATTGCAATATGTCAAAAACATGCATTGACAGAAAATAGAAAATATACATTGACAGAAGAATTAAATAAGAAAAACATAATATAAAATAAAAAATGTATATGAAGACTAATTATGTCATTCGAGAAAAATCGAGGAAAAGATAACCTCTGTGAAGTTAGCCCGTGTGAAGGTGCTCTGTGAAGTTAGGTTAACTTCAGTTAAGTTAGGTTATCTTTCCTCGATTTTTTTCTCGAATGAAATAGCTGAAGTTAAGAAAGATATCAAAACCGACATATTCTTTATCTCATCCTTAATTAAAAATTTAATATAAAAATTTGTAGACAGCTGTTAGAGTATTACACACAATGTACGAAATGCAAATGTATATCGTCAGCTGCGATCGCATGCAAGTGTCATGGCGACGGTAGACAAAGCCTTTTGCGCGATTCACAAAGAAACTATCTTAGCGCTATTGCGTTAATACATCACCGACGACATACCCTCCCACGCGTCGTCGTGCGAAATGACAATGGCCTGTAATAAAGCATGCGACTTATGTAATGACGCGAGGGATCCGAGGCTCACCTACGTTGAATAATTCTTCGATTATATTTTTTAAACCTTATTTCGCGAACAATAAATTCGAGAGTGACATATTTGAAGAGGAATCAACTCAAGAAATATCTAATAACATATAGAGAGTAATTATTTTAATATATTGTAGCCCTATATAATAAGCTAGAATCCCCATTTTTCGGTTTTTTTTTAGGTTAATGTAATAAATTCAATAATGTTCTATCTTGAAAATAATTAATTTGAGATAAAATCGAATTGGCAATATATAACATTAATATTTGTTGTATTTTCTCTTGTAGCAACATTACCGATTATTTTTGTTTAACTTATTTCATGAAAAAAAATTCGGGTTTAGCATAATAAATTAAAATTTAATATTAATGCCACATATGCTGCTTTGAAAATAAAAAATCTTAAATTAAATATATTTATTATTTAATACCTCGAAAATTTTCTTGTTTATAATATTTTGTTTCGCGAATTTTTAGACATCCTGTACATATCTTTCAAACAATTTATATAGAAATAAATAATGCAGAAACTTTAACCGCGCGCTGCATCATTGCATGTTTGAATTTTTACATATTGATATCTGCATATCATATAACAAATTTGCAAATCTGCATTCAGATTAAAATAAAAAAAATAATTCAACACTCACCGGTTCGAAGCGCAACGGTGGAATTTTAAAACACGATATAATCTGTAAAATACAAAAATATATCTGAAATGTATAAATATCAATGTCCAAGATAATTAACATTTCAGAAAATTATTATAGCATAATAGAATGTCTATGTGTCCCTTTGAAATAAACTTCTTTAAGAATTATAAAATATCCGAAAATATTTATTTCATATACAAGGTTATATTATATAAAATATATAATAAAAATAAAAATTTAATTTATGTGAGTAATTTAAGGAATTATAAATCTTGCACTATTTTATTATATATTATATTTTATTATATTTTATAATTTATTTTAATATTTAATATTATATTTTATTTTATATTAATATTTTTAAATGTGTAAATATAAGATCTAGAATGTATATGCATCGTAAGATTATTTTTGGGAGCGATTAATTGTAACAGTTAACAAATAATAAATTGCAAATTTCTTACATCAAGGCAAAAATTACACAAAATTATGATTATTCGATTCCTGGAAAAATCGCGCTATTGTTAGAAATAAACACTCTAGTTAATTTAATATTTTAGGCTCGATAGTTTTCGTTTACGGTTTCAAAAATGACATCAGCAGTGAATTAATTAATCACGCGGATAATCACGTGTTTCGAAAAGCAAAAAGGAAGGAATGGATTATCTGCACAATATAAGCGCGAAATTTGAATTTATACCGAATAATCTCTGTTCTCTCCTCTTGCCTCGTGGTGCGAGATTCGAATGGACGACCAGCGATGCGGAAACGCACCGTCGTATTATCTCACGGAACGCAATTATTCCCCATGATTAGCGATTATCAGAGCCCGCGCGATTAATTAATTTTCGCGATTATCACGTCTCAATTAGCTATTATATAGTGCGCATTATACTGTCTAATATCGAGCGATAATCGGAGCAAAATTATACCAATGTCATTTTTTATGAATTGTCATTAATAAATTATCGCGAAAATATCGGTATAAAATAGACTCGAATGATTCATCGCGATTAACGAGTGCGTACATGAATTATATTCGTTAACAATAGGGATAATGTGCGAACTTAATCGCGCGATTTTCCAATGCCGAGAAAATTATATAACTTCGTGTGCAGTCCTGGTTGTTTTCGCATTTTTTTCTCATCGCAATGTAAAATATATTAGTGCGCGTTGTATGCGATTTATGTCGGAAGTGATAAGTAAAGTGCCTGCGTGTTCGCATTCTTGTGAGTAGTGCACGTAATAATTAACCGTATTTTCGCGATATGAATATCGCGTAAAAGATCAGCGAAAAATAAAGAGAGGAAAGCCTGAGGAGCAACTTTACATATATGATAAGCGATTTAGAATTTGATTAATTCGTTATTTGTAAAATTAATTGCTCCCTTATCTTATTCGCGATAAATCAAATGCATATTTATATATAATTAGTAATCTTATATGCACATATACGTACAACATATATATATGGATATTTCAGGATTTTATTTATAAATATTTCATACAAGTTTTTATATAAAATTTTTTTTTCGGATATTCTATATTTCTTCAAAATTTCTTTAAAGGGACATATAGAAATTTTATTATATTATAATAATTTCTTGGAATATTAATTATTTTGGATATTGATTTATCCATTTTTGGTGTATTTCGTATTTTATAGATCAATATATTGTGTTCTATAATTCCATCATTGCGCTTAAAATATTAATAAGTAAATATTATATATCAAATATAAATATCTAAAAGTGTATAAAAATTTAAACTTGATTCACAATAATGCAACCCGATTAAAATTTCTGCATTATACATTCTTATAAACTGCTGAAAAGATATATATATAAAATGTATCTCAAAATTCGCACGAAAAAAAATATTATAAATAAAAATAATTTCGAAAAATTTAATTAAATTATTTAATTATTTGTAACTTCCCAGCTTTAAATTTTTATATCTCCAAAACTATTGCTTGAAATAAAAAATCTTAAATATTTTATATAATATATAAAAATTATTTTAAAAACTTTTTGATATTAAAGACATAAAAATTTAAAGCTAATCAATTACAAATTACAAAAAAATTAATTATGCTCTCTTTTTTCCAAAAGGGAACCTAATTAATTTTCTTTGTTTTTTTCTCAATTTTTTGTTATTTTCATTTTTTTACATTAAATAAATTCCACTGTTTATTCAAAAGCCACCTCTATTATCTGAATAAATCGCCATATAATTTTCTCTATATATATTTAAAACAAAAATAGATAGATTTAAAACAAAATTATCTTCGTCTAAGATAAATCATCTAAGATAAATTTACATATTTATCTCATCTTTATCTAACTTAAAAATAATTTCAAAATCCGATGTATATACGTATAATGCAATACGACATATTGGAGGCAATAATAAAAACGCATAAATCTACACCAGGCATGTCTTCGCCGGCGCAGACTAGCGAAGAGTAACTCTAAAGTACCCCATCAAATTGACGGGCCCCTTGGCCGATCCCCTGGTGTTGGAGCCCTGTTGTCGTGTTTCACTCGAAACTGGTATCCGCAGGTATACCCGAGAGACCCACGAATTTATAGTTCGCCGGTTAATATGCGCGGTCCCCTTGACCCGCATGTTCTTCTTACCTCATAAATCTTCGACGCGGCCGCGGAATACTAAAACATTTTCGATTCCCCGCAGCTTCAAAGAAACAGATCCCATTCGCTCGGAAGAGCCAAGTAACCATTTTTGCCCCCTCTCTGGGCAATAACAATGCCCGATCATTGAGGATCATCGAGGATCAATGCGAGTGGATATCAGTGTAAACCTATATATATATATTGCGATCGGTAAATCGGGAAGGGTAGAAGGATTGACTGCTAAAAGGGTTGAGAATAAAAAGGAGAGAGAGAGAGAGAGAGTCTGTCCGTATAAGTCGAGATCCCTCTCGAATCTCTCCTCCGAACATTGCTTTTCTAATTTTTTGATCCGTTCCGAGGTCGCTTTTATATACCGGAGAAGCTCCAATTTTCTCCATCCACCAGCTTTCATCCCTTATCGAGAATAGATCGATAAGGCGAACTAAACAGTTTTTCGCTTCCTTCCTCTTAACTTAAAAATGCGATGCGCTTATGAGGTTCAACAATACAAAAAGTCACGAATTACGAATGATAAAGCTTCTTAAGCTTTTTTTGCAATATTAAAAGTGGACGAAAATAATTATAGGCGTCCGCAGGATTTTTTCCAAAGAGGGGCATAATTAAATTTTTTGTTTTTTTCTCAATTTTCTAAAATTTAATTGTTTTGTTATTTGGTTATATTTTAATTCTTTTACATTAAATATTTTATATTAAATAAATTCTAGTGTTTATTCAAAAGGAGAGTAAATGCTTAATTTTTTCACTGATTCCAAGGGAAGCACACACAAATGCCTCTTACCCTCCTCAACAATACAAAAAGTCTCGAATTTCAAAATGAAAAAAACTTCTTAATATTTTTTTTCAATATTAAAAGTGGACGAAAATAATTATAGACGTCCGCAAGTTTTTTTCCAAGAGGAGATAATTAATTTTTTTCTCAATTTTCTTAAACTTAATTTTTTTGTTATTTTATTTTCACTTTTTACATTAAATATATAAATAAATTCCAATATTTATTCAAAAAGAAAGCAAATGCTTAATTTTTTTACTAATTCCAAGGGGTGATGATAATAATAAAGGAATGGAAAAAAATCGTATATACAATATACTGTACGTTAAAAGTGCATTAGGCTGCAAAAAGTTAACTTCTCGATTAAATGATGTAGAGGATGCCTAGGTTTTTCGACTCTCGCTCTGGATAATCTTACTTCGCGGGGAAACAAGTTTTAATTGCATTTTACTTTCCTCATTTTCCTTAAGTCCCCAGAAAGTCTCCGGAGAGATCAATAAAACGGGCGCGTAGCTCCGGAAACGAGAGAGAGAGAAAGAGATCCTGTATACGAAGATGCGTCGTACATACAAGGAATAATACATAATGGGCCGTAAAAATGTTACACATGTGTAACACAATTACGTTTCTCCTTGTACGCCGCAACAAGAGAACGAGTAAATGTCAAGTGCCGAGGTAGGTGAAATTTATTACAAGACACGCCGCGATAAATTTCGCCTATCTCTCTCGCGCGGTCCCGCGCGAATACTTTTTTAATTAAAAGGAGAAAACTATACTATATAATATACTGCCGATTAATCGCGATAAATTATATCGATTCTTTATTAGCGCGAAAAACTTTTTCATCGTATCCAAGAAGCGTAAAATAATTGACAATCCCTAACGTTCTGTCAAAAGTTAATTGAATGCTGACATCGACTGTTTTACCGACTTTGAGTTTCAAGGGCTTTTCTTTTTATTGGCTATACAGATTGAAAAATCCTTCTTCACAATTAAAGTACAGATAATAATAAACGGGGACCGCTGTAATATCGTAAAAAAAAACAATAAAAGTTACAAAATTACAGGTTTTTATCGGCCTCTTGCATCAGCTCATAACAATACTTATTTAATACAAAAGTACTGTAGTTTATTTGTGCACAAAATATGGCGCTCCCAATAGAGATGACATGAAAGAATAGCGCTCCCCATTCATTATTATCAGTACTATCATTGTGGAGAATTTCCGATCCGTATATTCGATAAAAAGTAAACCTAACCTAACTTAAAGTCGGTAAAACAGAACAACAGCAGCATCCCCTTAAGCCCTCCCAAAAAAGTGAATAAAATTGAATATTTTTTCACAAAAAATATTTAATAAAATAGCTTGCCTTCTCCCTCTCTTTAGACACTCCGCCAATTTTTTTTGCGTCATTTTATTTCTTCTTTAAATAATAGAACTGGAAAAGAGAGATTTTACCGCAGAGTCCTTCCGCAGACTAGGCAAAGCAAGATGGATAAGAGCAAAAAAGCTTTGGTAATCCATTACCGAGGGCTCATGAATTGAGTGGATGCGGGATTTGAAGCCACGGGTCTCCACTTCAAAACTCGCTATCAGAGCTAAACTCACCGAACGTAAAGAAAAGCACGTTATTTTTTTTTTTTTTTTTGCAATATTTCGCATCGGCCTGACGATCGCGCAAGAGGGTCCGGATGAAATACACAAGTAAGAAAAACTCTCGGCGACGGGAGCAAAAAACCGAGCGAGAATATAGAGAGAAAAGTTGAACAATCCATTATGCGGGTTGACCGCTTCTAGCTAGCTCGTTTCCAAAGTCACATCAGGAAGTATATAGTTTATTCGCGAATGGAGGGATTTTTACGAGATTTCTCGCATGCTTGTCAAAAAAATGACTGAAAAAAATTGAGGAAAATATTTTCCTATATTTATTTATAAAAAAAAAAAATATTTTTTGTTTCAAATAAATTTGTTTTAATATAAAAAAATTTGCGCCTATGAATGATATACATATGAAACTAGTAACTTGGAAATGTGTCTACAGGTCTGTCTCACAAAGGAGGGTAATAATTTATTTTCTTCAAATACGCGCGAATAAATCGTAGTATAATGAAGATCGCAACAAGGTCTTAACACAGGCTGGAAATGCCGACTCGATACATGTAATACGATTCACATTTAACGCATACACGTTAATAGTCGATCCGATAATCATACGTATATATATATATATATATATATATATGTATATGATCGAGTGCCCTGGTAAAACATATTAATAAAACTGATTCATAAAGGGGCTTATTCGACGCGATATTCGCGCTCGTGTAAGGAGGAAAGCCCCGACGATCCATTATGCAGCCTTGTTCGACGTCGTAGATGCGATCAGCTGGTGAAGCCGTGTTAGAAGACCGGTCGAAACCCGCTGGATTTCAATCGTAAACCGAGCTACACGAGTATAAACGAAGCCTGGAAAAGATTTTTCGGAGAACGCGCGAGTTTTCTTTTTTTTTTCTTACGTCAATTATCGTAAATTAAATGAATGTCAGAGAAAGAACGAAAGAGCGCGTTCTTCTGCATCAAGATAATCGAAAAGCGTAGAAAATATCGGTAAGACAAAATTTGGAATCTCCACGGATCCTTTCGGAGTAACTCCCGGATTTTAAAGGGAGCGGATTTCGTACCTTAGCCTCTCTTCCCCTAAATCTGTGGATATCCTTTCGTAAATCTATATAGATGCTGAAAAGTTCCTTTTTAGAGTCGCAAGGAACCGTTGAATATCGGTTGAACGTCTAAAGCCGATTCAAAGATGCTTTTCCCTGGGCTCGTAATTTCTCGGCAAACGAAAATAGTTCCAGAAAAATAGAATGATAAAACAGATTCGTGTTTATGTAACGTCGTTTATGTAACAATCGTGTTTTTCGAACAAATATAAGACTATATTCAACAAAAAAAAAGAAAATACTTTTAAAAAATCCGTATTGTAAAAATTCAAAATATTATCACTTCATGGAATTAGGATTTATATAAAATATAATATAATATAAAATATATTTTAATAATATAAATAAAAATATATTAATAAAAAAAAAGTATATTTTCTATAAAATATAAAAGATAATATAATATAATATAAATTAAAAAATAAAATAAAAAAACAATATAAATTAAGAAAAGTATATTATATATATTGTAAAATATAATAGATAATATACATAATATGTATCTTTTCCTTTTAATATTAAATATCTTTAGATTCAAAATGACAAAAATGCCATAATTTGCTCGACTCTGAATGATGCGTGTACTTTTTCCATCGCAAGTGTAGACATTAGATCGACCTTATATCGTTTGATCTTTCCCATCTATTTCCATTCTCACGCCTCCGCCATTCGTATGTATGAACGCCCTCGGTGTCGGAAAGCCTTTTGCATTAGCGCGGGTCCTTTCAAGGAGAAACCTCGCCACTCCTAGGAATTACGCAAAGCACGATTTTGTGTTCCTCCACGTTTCTAAACCCGACAAAATGGCGCGGGTCTGCGACTTGGAGGGCTTTTGCCTCCTGGCCTGGGCGGGAGCGTGTGTAAAATGGGAATTTTGCGTTAAAACGTATATATGAGGGACCGAAAATTCCCTCCATTATATATATCGCGGGAAAATTCGCGCGAACGAAATTCCTTCTCTCTCTCTCGTCGTTTCTCGATCGCACACAAGCACCGTCTAAAATCCACTTGCGCGCTCTCGCACTCTCTTGCGGTCGGTTCGACGACGGTATAATACCGGCACTCTTCCGGACCCGACACGGTACTTCGATAAAGAGCATCGATAAAAAAACGACTCGCAAGCCGCCGGGATCCCATGCGGGCGCGGTAAACGCGCGCCTGCAGAATAGAGGAAGTAAAGTCGAGCGATCCATTATCCGCGGTCGCGGACTACGAGCGCATTCGAATCCGCGAAGAAGTTGGTTGCGCGCCTGGCATCCTACAACATCGCTCGTTTAAACGTTCCAGCCGCGCAACCATCTTGCGATTCCGATGCCGTGTTTACAGTCCCTCTACTAAGCGCTCTCCCTCGCTGGGGATGAGATCAAGTTCCAATATCTGAGAATTCATTTTCTCCCCGAAAAAAATATCAACGAAATTTTAGGAGAAATTTAATTACTGTCTAAATAATAGCTACGCTGACAAAAATTATTAAATTAATAAATATTTATTTTAATACTGCTTTATAAATCATTTATTTGAAACAAATATATATTTATCTGTTTTGAAAAAAAATTTCTTATCAATATTATATTAGTTTCAAATAAATGGTTTATAAAGGTTTAAATAAATATTTATTTGAATTCAATCAATTTTTTTCAATATCTAATAGAGATGAGATCAAGTTCCAATATCTAAGACTCTTATTTGATAGGGCTCTCGATGTGTGAAAATTATATATTTGAAATTCTGACGGGTCTGGCAAGAGACAGATGATAGAGCGTCAGTTTCGAGAAAATTAATTTTTTTCACAGAAAAAATATATTTATTAAATTTTAAGTGCTTCTATATTACAAAAATTTAATTACGATGTTTAAATTATAGCTGCACTGAAAAAAATTATTAAATTAGTAAATATATATTTGAACACTTCTTTATAAACCATTTATTTGAAACATATAAATATTTATCTGTTTTAAGAAGGGTATTCTTACACCAAATAAATATTATTTACATCAAATCAATATTATTAGTTCAAACAAATGATTTATAAAGGTGTATTAAAATAAATGTTTGGATTCAATAAATTTTTTTTTCAGTGTATAATAATATGTATATAATAATATATTTGAATAATATGACTAATATTATTCAAATATAGTTTAATTAATTTACGAGAAATTCTCCGTAACTAAACTTCAAATATAATATAGGGTCATCTTTCAGCTGGTTTTAGTAGTTAATATTTTTCTTTCCTATATTTGAAATTGGTATAATTAGTATTATATGATAGTAAATGATATGTACGATACCAAAAATTAAATATATCTCAATTCAAAATTTGTATATCTAAAAAAACTTCTTAGTTTTATGAAGTGCAAAAATGTCGAATTGAGCTTTATTTAATTTCCTGGTATTGTATAAAAAAATGTATGTCTTGTTACATAACTCTTCCTCAATTTTTCCTTAAAATTCAAACAAGTTAAATATGTATTTAAAAATCAGAGTAGAATTCAATAATATAAAAGTTTCATTTTTAAGACTCGAATAATAGATACTCATAAAAATAAATATTTCAATATATTGTACATGCAGAATAATCGAATCTAAAAACAATTATATTCGAATTTTAGATTAAGTATTTATAAGATTCAAAAGAGTACTTGTAAAGAATTGATTTTTCTTGAAAATAATTTGTCCTGCACAGGGCAAAAATTTTTCTTGGAACAAAGTCAAGAAATTAAATGAATCTCAATTAGAACTTTTTATTATTAGTATTAACAAACTTCTCTCCCGAAAAAAACATGGACGAAAAGGAGGACAAAGAAGTTTATTAAATATAAAAATCTGGAAATGAGAATTAATTTCTTGGTTTCGTACCAAAAAAAGTTTGTGCCTTGTGCATAACTAATGAATTTCAAGAAAAATTAATGTTTCCCGAAAATTCAAACAAATTCAACATGTGTGATCAAATTTAATAACCAAGTTTCATTTTCTGGATAATCATATAGAGTTCGAAATGATGCAAACAAATTCGAACCTAACTTTAAAGATACTTGATTCCATCGCTACCTCTCGCTTGTAGAAACCAAAATAGTTGCGGCTTACGTCAAAATGATATCGATGTACGTCGTGAATTACTCTTTTACGAGAGGCTGTCGAATTTATATCCTCCTAAGCGAGATCACGGAAATGTACATTTTATAGGAGTGCTACGAGAGAATCTGACGATACGCTTTTTCAGCTGACGCGATGCAGGAGAGGTATCGATAAAAGGAAAAATTGATAGATCATTCGAGACGGTATCTCGAAACAAGCCCGTAGGAGAAAAACTCGAGCGCGATCTAAAGCCGATTTAAATTCCAGATATCGTCCAGCTGTGACAAATATAGGACTCTGTCGAGACAGGAGTAAAGCACATTACTTCTACATATTTAAATCGAATCCTCAATGTTATTATATTATACGCCAGTTTCAACCAAGCGATGACAGAAAAATCTCTTTCTCTCGTCTTTGTGAATAAACTTTTCATTTTTAATATGTTTTATATTTCTACTTTAAAAAACTATATTTCTCACTATAATCTGCACTACCTTTTACTGTCAATTTCATCTCTACTATTCCACGGAGAAATGCATTTAATGCATAAACATAGACAGATCCCAAAACCGCGATCCCGGGATCCCGGGGCGATTTGAAGAATCCTCAAAGGCGGTAAAAGTGCAGGTTACTTCATCGCGAATTTATGTCCGTTGTGCATCATCCGAACGGATGTTTTCTCTCGCGCGCGTCTGATGGAGTTGCCTCAATAAAATGTTATCAATAAAGTGAACTCTTGCTCGCGCGCTCTATCCGAGAGAAGGGGCAGCAGTAGGATGGGAGGTAGGAGTCGGTGCGAAGGAATGAGGAAGGAAGGAGCTGGCAAGGAGAGGAAAGTTGGGCAATCCATTACTCCGGGCCGACTCTCTGAATCCCTCGTGTGTGCGAGAATCCTCTCTCTCTCTCTCTCTTTCTCCTCAAGTTGCGTCAAGGCTAAATCCGCGGCCTCTTTGTGGCGATGTCCGCGCTTCTGCATACATTCTCGCCCGATAAATATACCCTTTGGCAGTATAATCCAGCTCTGCGCTCGCGCATGCGCGGATTCCACCGGTAGCTTCTGAGAAGAACCTGCCCCGAGCTTTGAGAGAGGAGAGGACCGAGATCGTGTCTTTTCTCCTCTTTGGTTCCTCCCTGGACCATTTTGCCCTACCAATCGACAGACAACCTTTCCCCATATACCGCTTCTTCTTCTTCTTCTTCTTCGTCATCGTTGTCGTCGTCTTCTTCATCTTTTTCTTCTTCTTCATCTTGCTCTTCAACTTCTTCTTCTTCCTCTTCTTCATCTTCTTCTCCTGCTCATCCCGTTTCTTCCTCGGGGCACCTCTCTCACACGACGCAAACACACGCACGCACGCGAGCCAGGAAATTGTTCCTATTCTCTCCATGAGAGCAGAGGGGGGCAAGAGGGGGCACTTGCCCCCCTTTGGAATCAACAAAAAATTAAGCATTTGCTCTCTTTGTAAATAAACACTGGAGTATTTGCAATTTTATTTAATATAATTCTCTTTATGAGCGCCTGCAGCATGGGGGGCAAAAGGGGGCACTTGCCCCCCTTTGGAATCAACAAAAAATTAAGCATTTGCTCTCTTTGTGAATAAACACTGGAGTATTTGCAATTTTATTTAATATAATTCTCTTTATGGGCGTCTGCAGAATGGGGGGCAAGAGGGGGCACTTGCCCCCCTTTGGAATCAACAAAAAATTAAGCATTTGCTCTCTTTGTAAATAAACACTGGAGTATTTGCAATTTTATTTAATATAATTCTCTTTATGAGCGCCTGCAGGATGGGGGGCAAAAGGGGGCACTTGCCCCCCTTTGGAATCAACAAAAAATTAAGCATTTGCTCTCTTTGTGAATAAACACTGGAGTATTTGCAATTTTATTTAATATAATTCTCTTTATGGGCGCCTGCAGGATGGGGGGCAAGAGGGGGCACTTGCCCCCTTTGGAATCAACAAAAAATTAAGCATTTGCTCTCTTTGTGAATAAACACTGGAGTATTTGCAATTTTAATATAATTCTCTTTATGGGCGCTTGCAGGATGGGGGGCAAGAGGGGGCACTTGCCCCCCTTTGGAATCAACAAAAAATTAAGCATTTGCTCTCTTTGTGAATAAACACTGGAGTATTTGCAATTTTATTTAATATAATTCTCTTTATGGGCGCCTGCAGAATGGGGGGCAAGAGGGGGCACTTGCCCCCTTTTGGAATCAACAAAAAATTAAGCATTTGCTCTCTTTGTGAATAACCATTGAAAATTTGCAATTTTATTTAATATAATTCTCTTCATGGACGTCCCCAGAGAGGCCCCCCTTGGAATCAGTAAAAAAAATTGGGCATTGGCTCTCTTTGTGAATAAACACTGAAATTTATCTGCTATTTTATTTAATGTAAAAATATTAAAATAACAAAATAATAAAAAATTGAATTTTAAAAATGAAGAAAGAATAATAAGAAACAAAAAAAATGTTAATCATGCCCCTTCCTGGAAAAAATCTTACGGACGCCCATAATTCTCTTTCCCCCCTTACAGATTGCATACAAATAATTTCCAAAATGCCAGAAGAGTCCTACCTGTCCGCCCCCTCGATTCATACTCGTTTTGCGGTATACCAGGGTTGGCGGGGGGGGGGGGGGGGAGGGAGGGGCCGAAAGTGATTTTCACGATGGAATTTCCTGAATTTTCGATTCTCCTCCCCGCCCGATTCGCCCCTCTCTCGGGTAAAAGCAGAGTTCGGCCCTTCGAAAGCGGAATGTAATCTAGGGTAATATGGCGCGTAATGCAATCGGTATTTTGCGGTCGCGCATCTTGACTTCCGGAACGTGTCCACAATTTTCGTCGGGACGTAAACGCCCTCTCGAGTTCATCCTTGCTCTCCCCGTCCTCTCTTTCCCCTATAAAGAGCATTCCATCATCGTAGATATCCTAGGGACGACAGACACGCAATGATAGACACGCACGTTTTGCGTTTCCTTTACAAATATACGAGAATCGATAAAAGAGATGTATATGTGAGCGCGAATATGTATTAATCTGTCTCTTTATATTCACCACTTTTACCTTTTTCGGAATTACTTCCCTCCCTTCAATTAGCATTACCAATGTAGATTTTTTTTCTTTCATTTTTTTTCCGCAACGCGGAAAATTAAACTCATCAATATTATATAGCAATCGCAATCAGCGATTTGTTTTAATTACCGAACGAGCTAACCGATGTTTCCGTCTCGCGCGTTTGATTAATCGAGTACTCATTTCCGTTATTAATGACATCTCTAGCTGTATCAAAGAGAGAAAGAGAGAGAAAAATATATAGAGAGACGATAGAGTTCGACGAGTTTAAGGGAGGCTAGCTTGAAGGTTCATTGGAGCCGACCAGATACAGATATCGGAAAAAAGTTGCCGATCCCCCCCGCTAGAATTCCGACGTGTTTTTGCGGACACAGGAGTCTCCCTTCTCTCGCGAGGGATTAATGCCCCGAGAGATGTCTACACCTACGGAACACGCGCTCATATCGCGCGAGCGAGAAATTCGGCACACGCTCATATCGCGCATCCGAGAAGAGAAAAAGAGGGAGGCCGAGGGGGGCCAAGGGGGGCAGAGAAGAAGTTCCAGGTACGCACCTACGTGTCGGATCCATCCCGCGCGTAATTCGCCGCCGTGTCCAAAGGGGCCCCCCTTTTGACCCCCTCTGTCCCCCCTAGTTGGGGGAAGCCCTTCGGTGAGGCATGGGCGCGAGTTCCTTCGGGCGAGTCCTCGTTAAATCCAAACAGGCGAAATTCGATGTACTACGCAATATATAATACGGTATTGTAAAGTAATATCTCCCGAAAGAGAGGGGGCAAAAGATACGCGGGATGGTATAGAGCGAAACAGGTTTTTCGAGCCAAAACCCCCGAACAACGATGACGACGTATGTATGTATGGTTTGCGCAAAAACGCAATAAAAATTTTTGTATTACACGTGCAGGCAAAGTGGCACTTTGTGTGCGTGTTTTCTGTGCGGAAAGCGGCCGATTTCCCACGCCGCCATCTAGCGGCGACGCGGTGAGTGAATAAGCCGCATTCAAAGTCATTGTCCACGGCTGAAGGCGTAGGCAATGTATTGCCCATGGCTTTAGCCGTGGGCAATGACTTTGAACCCGGTTCAGCCGTAGGCAATGGCTTTGAATGCGGCTTATTCACTCACCGCGTCGCCGCGTGCGATCAGCCACCTCGCGCACAGAAAACGCGCACAAAGCCACTTTGTCTGCACTTGTAATACAAAATAGTATGTGTATCACGTGCGGATTGACAATTGTTCATTCGTGTGGGGTGGTCCATCCTCCGCACTCGTGACCAATTGTCAACTTTCCGCACTTGATACACAATATACTATTAATAAAAAGCCTCACCTGCGCATCCCGCGATTTGTTAGCTTCTTTGTGGAGACACGAGAGAGAGAGAGAGAGAGGTAGGAAGGAGAAAACGAAGAGTTGGTCGCGGAAAAGGACAGAAGTAGAAAGAAAACGACGCCATTATGACGTGCGATTGGATTTTGCTGCTTGTTTGCGGGTAGGAGCGTATCGTGTGTCAATACTTTTCCTTTTCGTTCTGTATGTAAATTCGAGCCCCGTGGGGGCGCAAGGGCAGCATCAATCAATGGCAGACGGCGGCTGATTAAAAATTGCGCAACACCATGAATTATTAATGCGACAATAAACGTGCAAATTCCAGCATACCTTCGTACGCGAGCGTCGCTTCTTATAATGTACGATTGCCTGGGTTCTTGGCCGTTTTAAGAAAGTCCCCTCCTGCGCGAAAAATTCGTCGCCACCCAAAATTCAATAGGCGCCCTCGTTTTATTAATTCTGTTATAATAATTGACATTTCGGAAAAAATGAATAATGTAACATCGTCGTTATTTGTTCTCTATTTGTTAAAACGTTGATAAAGAAAAACATTGATAAAATATATCAATTAATACATTGATAAAATATTGATATACTGATAACAATTTTTTATATTGTTAACAAAAATCTGTATATTGATAAAAAAAATTTATATCACAATAATTAAAAAATATATTAGATTGATGATGTTCACAATTCGGTAAAAATACATTTATTCTTGTTTTCTATAATTTAAAAAAAATACTCCACATAAAAATATAATCGTTATTATAGTAATAATTAGCATTTCATTACTAATTTCAAAAGTTTCCTATAATCAAGTGGTGAAAAAAAAATTAATAATAATAATTATCATTATTTGTTGTGTCTTGATTTGTTAATAAAGAAAATATTGAATTTCGAGATAAACCACTATGTAGTTAGAATAAATCTGCATGTGTTTGAATTTTTCAGATATAGGACAAACAATGTTTGACATTTTATCTGCAGCCAGATAGCATTCTCCAATATTGCCGAGCTTTAATTGCGATTTAAATTTAGACAAAGTGTTAAAACACTTTTTACAATGGAAAAGACGAAAATTACAAGCAGCGGGAAAAAAGTAAGAATTGAGAAGTTGGTCCTACTCCGTGTTCTTTACTTCTGTTTCACTTTATATTGATACAAAAATATTATATCACACAGTAAGTAGATAATTAAAAAAAGTTGATATTCGCAACTCAGAAAATACATATATTGGTTCATGTTTTTATAATTTAAAAAAAAATGCTCCATATGTGCAAATTAATTCTCAAAAATATGATCACAGTTATTTTCTCGTTCACGCAGGAATATGTAACAAAATTCAGGTTCGCGATTTAAGGCCGTGGGTGTCAAGCTAAGAAGGATACATCTTCTCTCGGCGGCGACGCAGGCAAAACTCGGCGCGGCTAACGAAATAAAATCTCTACAATGATGCTTTATGTGTTTTCCGGGGGACAGTCGCGCAAACAAAGTTTTCGAAGACCTTCCTCGCGGCGCGGCCGGCGAGGATAAACGACGCTAATAAAAATGACGAGTGTATCTCGCGCGCGGGATACAAAAGCAGCGCGCTTTAAGACCCTCATCAGCGCGTAAGCGATGCGTTTCGTATAAATCCGAGGAAGGGGACGATATATCCATCCCCGGGTCGGGACGCCGACCTGGTGCGCCTGCAAAAAATCCGAATATTTCCTAAAACGACGAGCCGCATCTCGCGTCGTACTTTACGCGAGAGAGGGCAGAAAGGGACAAAGAGGAAGAAAGGGGTCGCCTGGTGCGCGCGAAACCTCCCACGCGGGTAGTTATCTCGGTGACTTAAAACCAGGTAATGTGCTCTCCAGTTACAGTCTCAGACGATCCGACCGGGGATCGGCTTGCCCGGGTGCCCCGACGCACGAAACTATGGTGATGGGGTGAAAATGGTGGCGCGACGAGGGAGAGAAGCGAGGAAAAATTGAGAGACAAGATGGCAAGAGAGCGAGAAGTCACTCGATATCCATTCTCGTAGACCTGGAATCGGAAACCCTTTTCCCCATTGGGGAATTCATCAGCAACTCTTATTCGCGTCTTCGTTTTAAGGGGATGCTGTCGTTCTGTTTTACCGACTTTAAGTTAGGTTAGGTTCACTTTTTATTGAATATACAGATTGAAAAATTCTCCACAATAAAAGTACTTTATTATTTCTGTATTATTCTTTCATGTCATCTCTATTGGAAGCGCCATATTTTGTGCACAAATAAACTGCAGAACTTTTGTATTAAATAAGTATTGTTGCGAGCTGATGAAAGAGGCCGATAAAAAACTGTAATTTTTTAATTCGTACCTGGAGAGTTTAAAATCCGCGCACGAAGGATCTTCATGGTTCGACCGTTTGAACCCGTCAATAATAAATAGAGTGTGTCTGAATAGCCCAAATAATTTTAAAAATGTTAAAAATGTGTTGGAAAGAATCTGAAACTGAAATTTTTGTTCTATGCACAACTAATAAATTTTAAGGAAAATTAATTTTTTCTTTAGCTTTATTCAATCTCCTTTCTTGATATTAAAATTAATTTCTCTTGAAACTTAATTAAAATACTGATAAAAAAAATTAATGTTTCTTGAAAGATAAAATTTGTTTTAGTTATGATACTAAGATATTAAATAAACCTAAATTCGAGATTTTTATTATTAATAACTCCTTTTGTCTTCCCTAAAAAAAGTCGAAAAACAATTTTAAAATCTTTAAATTCAAGGAACTATTATTAAAAATCAGAAGTCAGTTCAAAAATCAAAGTCAATTTCAAGAAAGAATTAATATTCCTTAAAATTGATTAGTTGTGCAGGGCACACATTTTTTCACTCTACGATGTCAAGAAATTATATAAATTTTAAAATCAAGATTGTTATTATTAATAATCCCTTCTACTCTTCCAATTTTTCTTTCCCAGTGTTTTCGTTCCAATATTTTTCTTGACTTCTTTAGGGAGAACAAAGGGAGTTACTAAGAATGAAAATCTCGAATTGATTTAATTTCTTAGTATCGTGAAAACATTTGTGCCTTGCACAACTAATCAATTTCAAGAAAAATTTAATCACGAAAAATTCAAGGAAACTTTCTTACCAAAACAAATTTTTGCCTTTCAAGAAACATTAATTTTTTCTATAAAGTTTCAAAAAAAAATTAATTTTAATATCAAGACAAAATATTAAGTAAAACTAAAAGAAAAATTAATTTTCTTTTAAAGTTGTGCACAGGACAAAAGTTTCAGTTTTCTCGAAGAAAATTAATTTTTTCTTAAAAATATAAAATATAACGAGAAAAAATGTTCGATAAACATTCTAACAGCTGTTATAAAGAAGCTTACAATGAAAATACACAGTTGGTACCCGTAAATTGATGGAAAAGTAATAAGTTATGCATTGGCAGAAGAGTAAAAAAAACAAATAAAATATAACTTATGATAAAAGTTTTACGTAACTTACGTATTTTCCACTAAGTTAAAAAATTTTAATTTCATCATATTTATCAATGCATAAAGAAATAAAAGTTTCGCTTTGATAAACACTTTATCCTACGGACTCGCGACGCGGTTCTCCTCCCGGACATTATCGAGGTAAAAAGAGCGCGAGAAAGTTTACATCTTCTATTGAAAAAAAAAAAAAAAAGTAAAACTTCGGTCGCTTTCTCGTTAATGGACAAGTTCGTCGTGAGAATCGCGGGAGCTATCGAGATTCGGAATCTCGACCGGTTGGTGAGATAATAAACACGGGCCGCGATATCCCACGGGAGATATGCGTGTCGTCGATAGCGCTATTGTGTGTCCACACGGTAACAAGATATATAGAAGAGTGAAAAAAAAAACCAAAAAATAGGGGACTACTTAAAATTCTTGATGGCCGGGTGCGGCGTAGAAAAATCTCGAGAATTCGCCTCTCTCTCGCGAGAAATAAGGCACTAGTATTTCGAGACTAGCGGTCGGTCGTCCACAGACGAAGGCCGAGGACCAGACCAAAGGGGAGAACGATTGGGAAGCGTGCATGCGAAAGAGACGGTAATTGAAGAGTAAAAAACGAAGAACACGAGGCGAGGTGTTGAAGTTACCCGATCCTCGTGACTGTATGGTAAACCCACGTGAGGGGGTCCACAAAGCGATCCGAGATATTCTTACTTTCGCCTCAACGGCTCATTATTGACGAGTTTAATGGCGCTCATCCTTGAGCAAGCGCTCGTTTGCATTGTGAGAATATCGCCGAATGTCGCACCTCATAAGAAGGGAATTCTACGAGCGGAAGCGCAATCCCTATACAGGGAACGCTTAAACTATCGAGAATAGGGCTTCCCTTCAAATAGTTAAATATCGGATACATTCGATTTTGTTACACAATTATACATTATATTATTCAATGTTTTTTACCCTCAAAAAATACTTGGTCTAATTTAATCATTTTATATTGTGTACATTTTTTTAAATTTATTTTTTATATTTTATTTATTTATTTATTTATTTATTTTACACATAAAATAAAATTTTTCCTATTTATAATTTATATTTTATTTTACATATAAATAAAATAAAATACTATACAAGATAAAAAATATTTTATTTACATATAAAATGAAATATTTAATATTTTGTATACTTTATATATTTTGAACATATTTATTTGATTTCATGTCAGAGACACCTGAAAAATGAAGAAAATATGGAAACGCATTGGGACTTTACAAGGAACTATCGAATTACCGCGGGAGAATCCGATACGTGCCCTACCGAAATCCAAGTTTCTCCGAGATCGGCCTTTATAGAATTTATCGCTAACGATCGGCGACTTTGCAGTTCGAGAGGCTTTCATTGCCGGCGAGGATTGCACCTAATAAGAATCGCATCGTACGAGCCAGGAAGCGACACGGTGCGCGCTTTTGCTACGTCGAGAGTCACGCGGCGAGCATTTAACCTATCGACAGATAGAGTTTCACTTTGAATGGGATATTCTCGTACAGGTACGCGATGGAGAGAGGAGAATCGTTAACATTACTCTTAACGGTACCGTCGCGTGTTGCGAACAAACGATAATTGATAGAAAAGGACGAAGAATCATTTCGCGAATCTTACGCGATCCGCCTTCGCTAAAACGAGTCGTGCATAAATGCGCCGATAAATGCAACTTGGCTATCACGTCATCAGAATTGCTCCAGTTGAGCAAATTTTATTTTATATTTATTTTACATTTTATTTTATATTATTTTACATTTCGATCGACATCGTATAGCTGCTAGTATAGCTAATCAAATCTAACGGATTATTGCATTTCTTAGAGATGTCATATAACAGCTGTGAACTGTCATTGTATTGAAAATATTTTTAAAAAATTAATATGAATAATCATTTTTGAAAAAAGAGGTAGTTATTTATGTAATGATAATCATAAGATTGGGAATAAAAAATATATATGTCGCGTCATCAGAATTGCTCCAGTTGAGCAAATTTTATTTTATATTTTATTTCGATCGACATCGTAGCTAATCAAATCTAACGCACTATAATTTATTTATAAAATTTATAATTTATAATTTATTTTATTTATAATTTATTTTATAATTAAAATTATATCTAAAATTCATAATTTATTTTATTTTATGCGTAAAATAAATAAAATATAAAAAATAAGATTCTCTTGAAATAAATTAAATGTACAATAAAATTATTAAATTAGACTAAATATTTTTTGCAGGTAAAAAATGAAATAAAAGAAATGTTTAAAATATATAAAATATACAAAATATAAAATATTTTATTTTATTGCATTTCTTAGAGATGTCATGTAACAACTGTAAACTGTCATTGTATTAAAAATATTTTTAAAAAATTAATATAAATAATAATTTTGGAAAAAAAGGGGTAATTATTTATGTAATAATAATCATAAGATTGGCAATAAAAAATATATATGTATATCAATATCAAAAGTAAACTAAATTCATGAAATTTTAATTAATATTCATAACTTCAATATCATATCATGACCTAAAGTTCTAATTGTAATTTTATTATTAAATATGTGTTTCATTAGATAAGTATAAAATTTTAATTTAAGAAATAGCAATAAAAATTATGTAAAATAATTATAGATTAAAATAATAGTTCAAATTTTAATTCAATTAAAAAAAAAAGCCCTTATAAAGAAAAAATCGATTAATGTATTATTAATTATAGCAAATATAATAAATAAAATAAAAAGAGTAATAAAAATTAAGATTATATTCATTAAAAAAACCATTAAGTATTGATTTTTAATAAAAGAACAATTTTTTATTTTTAAAATTTAAATTTAATGCACTAATTCTGCCATATTAAATTGATAAAAGAAAAATTAAGGAGTTAAATTTTTTAAAATTTAAATTTTGCAGGAATTCCATTATATCTGTAATTAAGAGCTGAATAGGTTACTAAGTTATTCTGATGATAAATTTAAGAAAAATAAATTAAAAATTATTCATTTATAGAAGATTATTCTCAAATTATAAAAATATAAAAAAATTATTAGGTAGTAATAATTTAAATAAATGATCCAATAGAAAAAATGTTTCGAGAAAAATAGGAATTGGGATAATCTGAATTATCTTTTATCGTACATAAATTTTATACCTCCAAAAATGCATATTAAATACATATACATCAAAATAAAAGAATTAACTCTCTTCGAATATATATACTATTTTTTATTTTATTCTACACTTGTATTTATATATCTCTTGTCTTAAAAAAAAATTTAAATTTAGAATTATTTAATTATATTATAATATTTATTTATATTTAATCAATAATTTTAAGAAAATTAATTGTTTAAATATTTGTTAGTTTACCAAACTTTTTTTCAGTGTATATATGTATATATACATATACACAGACCTCGAAGAAAATGACAAGTAAAATCTACATTGGAGCACTCTCTCTCCAAGTTATGTCAGCGGTGTGTATGCGCAGTTAAACTCGTATATTTGGTCCGTCGCTCTTTAAGTTACCGTTTACCTTTGACTTAGGTATACTTAGCGTATACTTTCACCTCGCCTATCTCGAAATCCGGCTTGTCTGTAAAACTGAAACGACAACTGTCCGAGAGATTCCGTGCGCGCTCCCGGGCCTCCTCAAAAGGGCACCACCGTACTTCAAATCCATCACCGAGATAAAGATCGGATTCTTTTTTTCTCTTTCAACGGATAATGTTTCACGTTCGGGAGATACTCCCGAGATTACGGCCGATCGTTAATTACCGCCAACGATATACGTCTGAAACTTTTCTATCGCCGGTTTAATGACCGTCGAGCGAAGCCAGGGGCTTTACGATGGGGCCTGGGGGTGGCAGATTGGAGGCGCCTGGCAACCAGGTGGCGATTCATTTCGAAAAGGCCCGGCCCGGTCCGCGCCATCTGCTAAATCGTCGCCAGCTAGCGATCCATATAATTTTCGCATCGAACTCGCGTTCAAACCAAACGACTCGGTATCATATAAAAGAGCGAATAAGTCTCGCAATATTCTTTTTTAAACATTTTTATCCGGCCAAAAATTCCCACCAAATAAGAGAATTAAACGTTTTTTAAAAAGTGAATAATTATATATTAATAATTATATATTAATAATTATATATTATTCTTTATATTTTTATAATTATCAAAATAAAAAAAATAAATCCTTTTTTGAAAAAATGTAATGATATTGTAAGTCTCGCAATATTTTTTTTCTCTTAAACATTTTTATCCGACCAAAAATTTCCACCAAATAAGAGAATTAAACGTTTTTTAAAAAATTGAATAATTATATATTAATAATTATATATTTTTTTATATTTTTATAGTCATCAAAATAAAAAAAAATAAATCCTTTTTTGAAAAAAATGTAATGATAATGTAAGTCTCGCAATATTTTTTTTCTCTTAAACATTTTTATCCGGCCAAAAATTCCCACCAAATAAGAGAATTAAACGTTTTTTAAAAAACTGAATAATTATATATTTGAGGATATATATGAGAAAAGTCGCCAATTTGCATCTCCGGCGAGACTGCAAGAAGATTTGTTATAAAGCGGCTCTTACAGACCACATTTTTAATAAAAATAAAATTTTTTGTATTTATAAATATTTGATAATAAATGCCTAAAAGTTTTTAGAATGATGCACGGTGTAGTTTTTATAAAAAAAATTCAATGAAAATTAAAAATTTATTATTTATTAATTATTAATTCAATTTAAATTAAATTTTCCGTCAACACCAGTAATTTCCCAAATACGTGTAAATAAAAAACGCGCCATGTGAGGGACGATTATTAGTAATTATCTTTAAGTGGAACGTGTTAATAAAATTTATAGACTCTCAGCCAAGATTCGATATAAATTTGCGTCAAACTTTTTTTATTACAAAACACGCGTATACATATATAAACGAGATGCCGCGGGCGTGTTAATTATGAGAACGGTGAATTTTATATAATTTAACCCGCCAATTGAAATATTTGTCTTCGTTAGCGCCTAAGTAGGAACCACATTTCATTCCGTAACGATCGCGGGGCCTCATTGCTGACAAGTCGAGCATTACAAAACGGCGGCGCCCCGAAGAAGGAAATTATGCCTGCGAAGAAGACCGCGTATCGTGTCGAAAAGGCGAGTCCGTCCGATACGCCAAATTTTTTTTTTTATTTTTTTTTTTTATTTTTTTTTATAAACGCATCTTGCATTGGAGGACGAGACGGAGGGAAGAGGATATGCTGAAAGGCCGCATAATCGTTGTATGGCGTGTGGCCGAGCATTAACATATAATGGTCACCGTCATTCTTCTCTCCGTCACGTAGGACCGCGTTTAATCATTCTCGGTCATCCCGTCACGTAATCCCCTTTTCGAGCGATTGTCGGGAGAGATTGCGGGGCATTAATTTGAAAAATGCATCATCGTTGTGTGGCTGGGCCGCAGTGTGTAAGCTTATTATCCGAAAACACGAAGGCTCCGAGCCTATCATTCGGCGATTACGCAGGCTACCGGCCGATAGATCCGTGAGATAGATACGTATATCGTGTACAATGATTGAACAGCCAAGCAAATGTTTGCTTTCCCAATTAATCTTTTTCCTACGAGCCTATTTCCTGTCTTATTCCTGTATTGTATCTCTGTTACGGACGAGGCGGGAGATTTTTTTTCCCCGGATTTTTAACAGCCCATACAGCAAGATTTTTAATATTTTAAAATATTTTTGAAACTTTTTGAACAATTTTGAATCTTTAAAAAATTTTTTAGAATATTTTTAAAAAGTTTTAAAAATATTTTTAAAATAATATAATAAATTTTTTTAAAAATATTTTCGAATATACATTTAAACTTAATATTTCAAAAATATGTATTAAATATTTAAGAAAATATTATCTGAGCGATAAAAAAAAACATTTTAAAAGTTTTTTAAAATATTCTGAAAAATGTTATCACAAAAAATGTTTGAGTCGTTTTAAAATATTCCTAAAACTATTTTAAAATGTTTTTATACAATACTTTATAAGTATTATAAAAATATTTAGAAATATTTTTTTAAAACCTTCATAATATTTTGTACTATATGGGAGGAGATATACAAGATTTATGTTCCAAAGAATATATTTTGATTCGGTGTATTTCTCCAAAATAAAATAAAAAATCGCGAGACTAAATTATAATGTATAAATTATTTTATTAATAGAAAAATATTATTAGATGTTAATTTCCTGAGTTGTTATAATTAAATAATTGTGGAAATAAGTTTCTTTTCAGTTTTTTAACAGGATGTACGAGATTATTCACAAATACCTGTTTCTCATTGCTAATCTTTAGCATATTTCATTTCTTCGAGTGCACTGATTTTATGTACAACTAAATTATATAATAGAACTTTAAAAATATACTAATTCAATATATTTCTCTAAAATAAAACAGAAAGTCGCGAGTGTAAACTGCAATGTATAAATTATTTTATTAATTGCATAAAATGTTATTTGTCATAAATGTTACTTTCCAGAATCGTTATATAATAATTAAATTATTCTTTTTTTCATTTTTTTTTTTGACAGAAAATATAAAATGTCAGATTATTCACAAATATTTATTTTTCACTACTGATAAAAAGAAACTAAAAAAATTCATTATTCTCATTATCTGTAACATATTTCATTTCTTATTAGCTTGTCGAGTGCAACTATATGAATAAGAATTCATGTACAACTAGATTAGATAGGAGAATATATTGACTCCACAGTTGAAAAAAGATGTTAAAAACAGACATCACATGTCCCAAACGGTCCACAGAAATTTTTGTGTTAATTTAATGTTAAATGGGGACACAAATATTGTGTTAATATTTTCACACAAAACTTCAAATAATTTAAAATAAATTTTGTGTAAAATTAACATACTTTTTAATTTAAAAATTAATTTAGATGTTATCATCCCCTCTTATATTATAAAATAGAAAATTAACATTTTTTTCTGTAAATTTTAACAGATAAATCTTGTCATTAATAAAGTAGAACATATTTATAAAATTTATGGAAAATTAAAAATATATGCACATTGTGTTATTTTTTCAGTTATTTTAATAATTTAACATTTAAGTTCAATTATAACAAAACCGTAATATCTTAAATTAACACATGAATGTGTTAAATATTTAACACGAAAATTTTAATGAGGAACACAAATTTAATATTTATAAAATTTCACAAGATAAAATAAGAGAAATATATATATATATATATATTATTTTATTAATCAGAAAATATTGATTAGATATTATTTCCCTGAATTGCTATTAATTAAATAATTATTAAAATAAAATTCTAGTAAATAGATACTTAATATATTATATTTTATATTGATTCGGTGGCATATTTTTTTTAGCGAGCGAATTAATCCGTCGCTAATCTGCGAATTGCACGCGAGATTCTCGCGACGATTCTTGGGACGCGAAATCGTATTCCTGTCGTTCGAAATTATCGGCCCAAGTTTACGATGTTCGCCGCCGGTTGAAACCGACAAGAAACTCCTTCAATTCGCATTGACTCGGACGATACTCGCGCGCGAAAACGCGAGTTTCTCTAGGATATTAAATTGTCTTTATCGCTGAACTTCTCGAGTGTACATTAGCCTCGGATAAAACGACCGTCAATGTCTTTTTTATGCCTATGTCTTATCGCCAAAAAATTGACGACTGCGTATAAAATAAATATACTTTCAACAAAATTCGATGCCGTGATTAAGTTTTCTGTCAATAACAAAGAACTTATTAGATGTCTAAAGTAACTTTTTAAATGTCAAAAATGTGTCGGAATTTTTCTCCGCCCAATATGAAAGCAAATTCGGTATATGAAAAGGCCAAAAAAATTTATTTTAAAAATGTATTTTAAATTAAAATAAATAATAAATTAAAATATTAAAATTAAAAAATCCTTATAAATATAAAATTAAGTATGAAAACGGCGTGGATATTACGCAACCAACTTATTTTTAAATTTCTCTCTAATTATTTCAAAATAATTTTAATTTATTATTTTAATTTATTATTCTAATTTATTATTTTAATTTATTTAATTTTTTTATTTATTTTAATTTAAAATTAATTTTTAAAACCTAAATCATCATAGTCTTTGTATTTGAAAAGCTTATAAAATCTAGAGAAGGGTATTCGATACCCATATATTGAAAAGGTGAAAAAAAAATCAAGACATTGACAAAAGAGGGTTAAACGATAATTCCGCGAGAAAATTTGTTTCCCCGGGAATCTACGGAGTACCTTCTCATCACTCGATATACTTGTTGTCATTATATCAGTTCTCTCGTTTGTCGATCGGATGTACAATCGATACACGCGGATAATAATAGTCATAACGGAAAACGGTACAAAACTCAGCTAATAATATAATACGGAGGAATCTATGCGACGGCAATTTGAATAACGATCGGGAATTAGAGACGTGATGTGCGCGATACATTCCATGAGAAGGAGAGAGGCAACGGGTTAACAAGCCGACACACACTCATACTCGGTAATCGAGAGAATCGAATTCGCGGATGAATAATTTACACGTAACCCGGGATATCGCACGCGTACATCGCGCCTCCAAGATCACGCGCATAAATATTCCCCCGGCCGCTGGCCGTATATATATATATATATATATATATATATATAAATATACAGGGTGTATAAAAAGTACCGAGACCTCTGAATATTTCGAAAACTAAATATTTCAGAAAAAAATGTTTCTAATAAATCTTATAGGGCTCAAAATAAGGAATTTGGTGACTTTAAGAATATGCAATAAAAAGTAGGGAATTCCATTTTAAAAAATTAAGTTGACCTTAAAATGACCTCTAAGTTTGACCCCTAGGGGTCAAACTTAGAGGTCATTTCAAGGTCAACTTAATTTTTTTTTTTTAATGGAACTCATTTTTTATATTCTTATTGTATAAAAAGTAGTAGGAAATTCTATTTAAAAAAATTAAGTTGACCTTGAAATGACCTCTAAGGTCATTTCAAGGTCAACTTAATTTTTTTACATGGAACTCTATTTTTTATTACATATTCTTGTAGCTTATCTCGAGAGCTTTCCAAAACACTATAATAAAACATTTTTTCATTAAGTATTTTTTCAATTATAAAGGTTAGAAGTTAACAATTTTTTGATATAAAATGTAAAATATTTAGTTTTCGGTACTCATATCTTAAAACTTTTATGCACGGAATAATGAGACTAATCAATTGGTTTAAAGAAAACACTAGTTGCTTTTAAAAAACATGCATTTTTCAAACCTTCATAACTCAAAAAGTATAATAAAAACATATTTTATTACAGTGTTTTGGAAAGTTCTCGAGATAAGCTACAAAAATATGCAATAAAAAGTAGAAGGTTCCATTTAAAAAAATTAAGTTGACCTTGAAATGACCTCAAAATTTGACACCTAGATCAAAGTCGAGGTCACCATCAAATGCCTTACTTTGAGTATTTTTTTCTAAATTGCTTCGAATGAATCTTATAGGGCTCAAAACAAGGCGTTTGACAGTGACCTTAACTTTGACCTAGGGGTCAAACTTGGAGGTCATTTCAAGGTCAACTTAATTTTTTTTAAATAAAACCCCCTACTTTTTATTGCATAATCTTTCGAAAGATTCGGGAATCCCGGTACTTTTTGTACACCCTGTATATGTATACATATACACGCATGTATGGATATATATACGCGCGGGGTTTATAACCGATGACAGATTGGCGAGGCGGTTTATACAAAGCGCGTAGGGAAATAATTCGCCGTCCCGACAACTTCATGGCCCTTAAGTTACTCTCCGCGATGTTATACAGTACATCTATCCGGGACTTAACGCGTCAAGGAAATCCACCGTATAGGGAAGGACGGGGTGAAGGAGGCAGTCGAGGCCTCCTCCTGGCCTGCGGGAAATGACGGCGGTGAAAAGAGATAGAGAGAGAATCTTCCTCTTAGGTTCTCCATTTCCTTCCTCTCTTCCTTTCTTGTGTCTATTATCTACCACAAGAACGCATCCGCTCTCTCTCTCTCTTTCTCTCTTCTCAAATAGACGAGGAACCGCGCGAAAACCAATTAACCGCGAGTTCTATACGTGGCCCTAAATAAATGCGCCAACTTAAGGGGCGTCTTTTGGTTTTTAAGATTCTTTTTTTTTTTTTGGAAAAATTTTACAGCGAATTATTCCAAAACTTTTAAGCAATTATTACTAAATATTTACAAGTATAAAAAAATTGTTTTTAATTAAAAATATGGACTGTAAAGGTTACCTTTATTGAGGAATTTTTAAAAAATTTTCTTATTATTTATTAAATTACATTGTCGATAAACTTTTAACAATTAAATTAATTATTTTTTATTTTTGTTAATTAATAAAAAATAATTAATTTCAGACGAGATTTGGAGATATGAGAATGCTCGCAAATTTGCAACTTCAGCGGTGAGGATTTTATTTTTATAGAGCGATCTCTGCAGACCATATTCTGAAAAATTATATTTGTATTTATAAATATTTAATAATAAATGCCTAAAAGTTTTAGAATAATTCCGCTAAGGTTTTATAAAAAAAATTCTCAAAGAATAATTTATTCTTAACTTTCTAAAGCAGTTTTTACCAGTCTATTATACCTATATATATTTAATAATATTTAAGGTAAAATTTTTATTGAAAAATATTTAAAAATGTGACAGATATTGCTGCTAATGTCAAATACTATTTTACTCAATATGCAATCTATATTATTCATCTGAAACAATAAAAACTCAATTGTTTCTTAAAATATACAGATAAATTTAATATTTGTCGTAGCGAATTTAAAAACTTCCCAATATTTGTAAAATGACATTTATGAATATAACAACAAATTTTTTATTTAAAAAAATGATTGTTTTGGCTGTTAAAAAAAAACTAACTTCCATGACAAAGACTAGATTTATCAGTATATTTTAACAAACTATCGAGTTTATCTGTTTCAAATAAACTATGTAAATTGCATATTGGATACCGTAAAACGCAACAGCATTTGATGTAATCAGCAATATCTGCCATATTTTTTAATATTTTTCGATAAAAATTTTATTTTAAATATTACTAAATATACATATAATAGATTTATAAAAAAATCCCATTTTGATGCCATTTTGAACCTAACTTAACACTTTCTGGAAAAAATTCCATTTTGAACCTAACCTAATCTAACACTTTCTGAGAAAAAATTCCTAAATATAGGGTTATTTTTTAGTATTTCTGAGTGCATGTCTCTCCTTAATCTAACTTTAAGAAAAAAGAAAAATTGCACATATACGACACGTGGCGATACGTCACTTCTTCCGTACTCTCGCTATTTATCATTTCGTCCATCTTCTAACATCGCGTTAAGATACATTGAAATGCGGACGCGGTAATAAATCTCGCGATCCTTACTAAGATTACGTTGTTCTCGTAGTATATTATGTACTATTTACATTGTACATAAAATTCCATATAAGCGGATAAAATTCCATATTACGACGCAAAACACGATTATTAACACTGTCATAGAATTATTGATGGCTCATTAATAAAACTGCTTTTATAAGTCTCGAAATGTAAAAAGACACAAGAAAGTAACGTAATAAAGCATAACGCGATGATGAACATTTTACGAAACCCTATTGAATTCAATCATTTGAATAGTAATTGTTTAAATGAAATGCCATATTTGAAAGTCTAATTTGCGTGGGAATAATAGGTGTACAAATATAGGAAATAACGATTAAAAACGGAGTAATTGAAATTAATAATTAAAATATATTTGTAATTTCCGAACTTGTATATTAATCATTTTAGAAATTTTTATTTCTTGTATTATTATATTTTAAATACTGTATAAGAAAATAATTAAATAATTAAAATAAAACGTATTCGAGCGAAAAGCAATTATTGTATTTAATGCTAATTTACCGAAATAACTAACATAATTTAATAACATCAGAAAGAAATTCTATTTCTCCATATGTAAGTTTCGAGATTAATTTATATATGAAACTTAGTGATCTCAAACCAAGAGATACAGTTCCGAATAATTAATTTTTCGTGCTTTGGCTCTGTTGGCCGATTTAAAAAAAAAATTATATTTATAATTTAATAATTTAATAAAATACGAAACGATAAGACAATAAGTATAAGTTCGTTAAAAATAATATTTTCAAATATTTCATATTGAGAGAACTGTACATAATTATTTCAATTAATCGTTCAAAGTCTTCAACAAGAAATATGTATTGGAAACATTTATTTCCGATTTATATAAAGTTAATTAAATATTTCAAGTAGGAGATATTTTAACACAGAAATAAATTATTATCTCACATTTATATAATCCGACGAGAAATAACTTACATATAAAGAGTTTTATTTTCTATTTAAAATACTATTTTTTTTCTTTAAGGAAAAATATGTATTTGAAGTATTTACTTCCGATTTATGTAAAAATAATTAAATGTTTCAAGTAGAACATTTTAATATAATATAAATAACGTATTATCTCACATATTATCAAACATTTATATATAATCTAAGCGGAAATAATTTACATATAAATAGTTTCTATTTGAAATGTTATTTTTCTTCTTCAACGAGAAATACATATTTGGAACATTTATTTCCGATTTATGTGTCAAATTAATTAAATATTTCAAGTAAGGGATATTTTAACACAGAAATAAATTATTATCTCACATTTATATATAATCTGAGGAGAAATAACTTACATATAAATAATTTATTTGCTATTTGAAATGCTTTTTCGTCTTTAACGAGAAATATGTATTTTGGAACATTTACTTCCAATTTATGTCAAATTAATTACAAGGTTAGGTTAGGCGTCCAGCAAATTTGATGAAAAAAATTCCCTGACTTTTTCAGATTTTCCAAGACCAGAAATTAATTTTTTCCCTGACTTTTTAGTATTATTTTTTCTAAATATATATAAATTCGGAAAAAGTTCGAAAGTTAAAACAAAAATTTAAATCAATTATACAATCTGCATTATGTAAGATAATCGAAACAAACATGTCACTATAAACTATTTAAATAATCACCCTTTTTATTTAAATTATATCAAATTTTTTAGTTCTGTCTCTATCAAACATATTTAAATAAAATAACACGACAATGAAAATATAAATTAACAAACACGCTGTATATAGATGAATTTTTAACAACACAGAAAATTAGCGTGCTGGGAGTCAAGGAAAAGTTTATATTTATTTAATAAAAAATTTCAAATTATTGAGACAAATGTAGAATAATGTGAAAAAATCCAGATAAATAGTAAACTTTCCGGACTTTTCATTGACAATTCCAGATTTATAAAATTCCCTGACAATGCCCGATTTTCCAGATTTCCCTGACCGCTAGACACCCTGAATTAAATATTTCAAGTAGGTGATATTTTAATACAGAAATAAATTATCTCACATTATCGAAAATTTATATAATCTGAGAGGAAATAACTTGTAGAAAAATTTGTTGTTAAAAACTGTCCCCGTTAAAATTTTTGTGTTACATATTTAACACATTCATGTGTTAATTGAACTTATTGCTGTTGTGTTAATTGAACTTAAATGTTAAATTATTAGAATAACTGAAAAAAATAACACAATGTGCACCTACTTTGAATTTTACAATAAATATGTTCTGCTTTATTAGTGACAAGATTTTTCTGTTAAAATTTACAGAAAAAATGTTGATTTTCTATTTTATAATATAAGTGGGGATAAGATCTAAAATTAACATATTTTTTGTTAATTTTTATATCAAAAGTATGTTAATTTTACACAAAATTTATTTCAAATGATTTAAAGTTTTGCATTTATTCTGTGTTAAAATATTAACACAATATTTGTGTCTCCATTTAACATATCCATATAATGTTAAATTAACACAAAAATATCTGTGGACCGTTTGGGACATGTGATATCTGTTAAATTGAACAGAAATTTTTCAACTGTGTGCATGTAAATAGTTTTGTTTTCTATTTGAAATACAATTGTTCTCTTCCTACAACGCGAAACGTATCTCGGCCGATAATATTTACGTAAAACATTGTTTCACGTCCGCACTTTTATATACGATTTCGCATATATGTACACGTATCCTACATTCGATGATAAATAAGTCAAGCACGAGAGCTCGTAGCAATTTTCATCGCGATCCCACGGAATAAACGCGCAACTTCGAAATACACAGTTCATATTGTCGAAGAGAAGAAAGAGAGGAGATTGGTCTTATATATCGGGACCAAAATAGAGAGTGTATACAGCACAGAATGAGAGAAGGAACTTTTCTCGTCTTCGAAGAAGCTGCTTACGGTATCTCGCGATCGAGGAGGTCGATATCTCGACGAGATCTCGCCCTATTACTTTTACTTACTTAGATTGCTCTATCGAGGAGGCATCAAGAGAGGAGATATAATTCCCCCAAGAGCTGGGCACAGGCATTTTTCCCCGTTTCTCATCAAACATTTATCTCTCCCGCCCAGTTTCGCCCGGCGGCTTGAATATTTGTCTCGACCGATATATGATTTTGCATCCCAAATCAACAATTAGCCGAGCTTAGGAATGCTTTACGATATCATCCAATCCGCCGTGCGCAGTCCCTCCGGAGTGAGAGAGATACATCCACCTATATATCGTGATGCATCGCCTCATAGACGACGTAATTACAATCTAACTAGAAGCCTGAATATTTCAATGGGACGTGTACCTGTATACACACAATGCCGCATCTGAAATCGGCAAGTGGGCAATTAACCGGTATCTCTCTTTCTCCCTCCGCCGATTCCGAGCACGTCACTTTGCATTTGCAACCTGTCGAAGAGCAGCGGCTCGTAACGAACTGGAAATATTAACGCGACGATATACGAATGCATCTATCTCGCTCGCGAAAACGGCGAGAAAAGTTTTGCTCGACGTCAGCGAGGGATGGACGCTCTAATTTCAATATTGTATATATAATATTTCATATATATTATACTACTGCTATACTACTATGTGCCATCGCGCAATATAGTGATCGGTTGCGTGTTGCCGCAATTATTCACCATCGTGTTCTCAACGGTACGCGTACAGCGAACAAGAGAGAGAGGGTTCGGTATGCAAATAAAGGTAAAATGAAGAATAGCGCACTGTCATGCTCGTCGAGTTGTGAAAATCTTCGATCAGAAATAATAGATAACTAATGGCAATATGCATTACTCTTCGGAAGGAACGTTGTGTTATTTGGTGGCAAACTGTCGGCATTAATCATCGATTTGATTTCATAATTGCTCTATTACTACTACGACGTAACGTTTGATGGAAAAAAAAACACGGGATATTTAATTTAAAAATTTTTTTTCAAATTTAAAGTTTTTTTTTTATAAAAAATTGGCTTGCAAAATATTTTATCACAAATTTACGAAATTTAAGAGTATAAAAAAAGTTATTTCCAATTTTATCGATTTTCTAAATCATTGAATAAAAATGTGATTTTAAAATAAATTAAAAATGACGAAATCAATGGCAGATGTCAAAATTAATTTTTCATATATTTCTTAAAATTCATATATGTATGAAAGTTTTTTAAATTACTCGATTAAAATGGACAAAATTGAATATATTCTAGTTTGCAAAATGCTTCATCATATTACAATTTTACAAAATTTGAATAGATTTATATGTAAATAAAATTGTAAAAAATTAAAAATTTAGCTATTGAAGATAATAATGAATATTTTTTAATTGTTTATTCAATCTTATGAAATTTTCTAAAGTCGCTGAATAAAAATTTGATTTTAAAATAAATTAAAAATGACGTGTACAGTGTTGGTGCTTAGATAATTTTAAAATTAGCTAGATAAAGATGAGATAAAAATATGTAAATTTATCTTATTGTTACATAAGATGAAGATAATTTTATAAAAATATATCTATATAAAATTATATATGGCAATTCATCCAGATAACTTCCAAATATTATTTAACAGAGTTATAAAAAAATATAAATTATAGCAGAGATAATAAAAATATGAATATATTTAAGAGATAATACAACTATATTTATATTTTATTATATACAGACCCCATACTATAAACAATTGTTTCGTTGACGCTTCTTAAGGAGATCCTCAGTTTCCTTCCTGTTTTATCGACAAAATGTGAGGTTAGATAAACTATAAATCTATTTATTGGCTGTACGGATTGTTTTTTACTTGAAATTAAAACGCTTCACCCTTTGTTAATATTAACACTTGAATTTATACAGGAAAAAAATCTATCAATCCTATATAGTTTCATATATCTTGGTTACAGAATTATGAATTCTAAGCATTCTGTAACCAAGCTATATGAGACTATACAGATTGATAAATCTTTTTCCTGTACAAATTAAAGTATTAATATTAACAAAGGACAAAGCGTTCTAATTTCAGATAAAATAATCCATATAACCAATAAATAGATTTATAGTTTACCTAACCTCACGTTCTGTCGATAAAACAGGACAGAAATCAGACTTCTCAAGGACGTTTAGGATCACCTTAACCGATAATCGGGATGAGAAATTACGAACGATCATACGACGGATTGTACCCCTAGATAAACTATATCGACAAGGTACCCTACCGCGTTGTCGACACGAGGGACACTGTAAATGGTAAAGACAATCTGTGTGTGGGTAAGCAGAAGATATGGTTTGCGTGGATGTAGCACATATATGTACATACAGATATGTATGTGTACACGGTGCACGGATAGGCACCGAAAGTGGTCATGGGAAAGGTATCGGTGCGTTAAGGCCAAGACTGGATTCCGTGGGGCGAGGCCGGCTCGTTGGCGAGGTAGGAGAGTGTACAAGGTCTTCGATACCTCGTAAATTACCACTCGGGCCCCCCCAGCCTGCCCCCTTATCACCCCCGCCCTGTTCGCCATCCAGTTCTCGGGTCTCGGGCTAATGTTAAGCTGCCTACGTTTCGTTTTCGTCCTCCGCCGAGGAGGAGACTCCTCGTGGTTCCTTTCGTCCCTGCCTTCGTCGTCGGTTCACGAAACTCTTTAGGAAAGCACCGCTATGTCCGAGTTGTCTAACGCGACAAGGAGATAATTTTTGGACAGGCGCGAAATTGGTGAGACAACGCACTGGGCTGTATTAATATTCTTTTTCTTTCTTTCTGTCGAGGAGACATGTCGGATGTTTTTTTTTTTCTTGCAAGCTAGAGATATATTGGAACACTGAAAAAAATTGTTAGCTTGAGTAAACCGTTTAATTGAATTACTATTTTGTTAATTGAGCATATATTAGCATCTATTTAATTGTAAGTCGAATATACGTTTTGTTAAATTTTATATGTTGTATTTTATTTTAAATATTTCTATATGTTTAATTTACAAAATAATATTTAGTTGAACAATTTGACAATTTTTTTTCTAGTGAACGCGACTATAATGACATAATTCGTTCGCAAAATTAATTGCGCTAGATTTTATTTTCTTTTTGTATGAAATAATCTTCGATCGTTTAAATGTATTGTATGAAGTGATATATTCTTTATAATATTTTCGCGAGAGATAAATTATTAATTAAAACAAAACTTGAATGTCTAAAATATGAGATAAATAATATTAATGAATGTTTGATATTTCAATTGCTTTGAATTAAATGAATTAATAACATTTTCTTAATTTTGTATACATTAACATTTAATATTGTTAAGCTTGAATGTATAATATATAATTTGGATTTATAATACATTTAAAGATAAGAATAAAATATTTTTATATTTTTTATAATAAAACTTTTTTATTATTTTTTATAATAAATATAATCTAAAAAAGCTAAACATAATTTCATATTTTCCATCCTGTATGAAAAAAATAATTTCTATGTCATTATGTAAATCTTATAAATTAATCCAAATACATGAATTGATAACATTTTCTAATATTGCTAAACTTGAACATAAATATATATAACTTTTATAACAAATTTAAAGATAAGAATAAAAGTTTTATTTTTTATAATAATTTTTTAATGAATTAAAAATGCTATTAATTTTCCATCCTATCACAAAAAAATTCTATATCAATATGTGAATTTTATTATAGGTTAATCCATTGAATAGATCGAATTAATCTATGATTCCCAATATACTTGTTCCCATTTTAAGAATTTTTTATAGAAGAGATTTATATCTATTTTTTCGGGGAAATTATTTTGTTTTTTTCTTTTTTAAGCGTGTTGATAAAAATTCATATTTGTCACTTCATTATTGCATGTACTTTATATATATGTTCCGTAATACAGAATATTGTTTCTGCAAGGTAGAGTACATAATCGCTTATCGCGAAAGCGCAATTGTTTCGTGTTTCTTGATGCTACATCGGCGCTAAAAAGGGAAATACACGCGATTAAATTTCACGTAAATACCACCCCGTCGTATTTATAATTCTCGCAATTTGACTGAACGCAGGGAACAAAATCGCGAGTTCTAGCATATTAAACCTGCATATTTCGCCTTCGAGTAGCCGAGTCGGGATTTTTGCTGATGTCGGACAAATCCGATCCGATTGGAATGTCAAGAAGCCCGGACTTCAGCATCGACGATATTCGGGGCTTGAATTCGCTTGAAAAAAAAAAAAAAAAAAAAAAAAAAAAAAATCCGACATCGTGCCGCGGATCCTGGCGAGTATTTAGGGAGAAAGAAGGAGGGAGGGGACGAGGGGGAGAATGTGCATATTCAAGATCGTAACGATGCAATTTCGATGGCGCATACATAATGAGAGTCTCTCGAGAAAGAGAGAGAGCGAGCTCTTGCCCGGTTAATATCAACCTTTCTGCACAATGGTCCTATCACGAGGAGACTCGGAAGAAATTTCGATGTTCAACCCGATGGCGGTTGCATTGTCATACCTTCCTGCACTTCTCGGCGCAACAAAGACCGTTTGTGCGTTGCTGGTTGCTGCCGCCGCTGCTGCTGTTGCTATTCCACGTCGAAAAAGGAAGAACAACGATTCGATAATCTCGAATCATCATGCAGGATGAGTGTCGGCGAGACTGTCTCCTCCCTCCTCTCCGGATTTTAACTCGTTCATTAATAGTCGAACGCGTCCCACATTTCCGGTACGTATGTACGTCCGCTCGATAAGTCGAGGTAATGTGGAGACCCTCTGTGTTCCAGGGAACACAAAGATTATACCGCGGAAACAATAACGGTGTATGTCGGAAGCTCGATTACGAGCGCATATTACGACGTTGTTGCAGCTTGATGTTGCAGAATGCATCTGTTAACGGGGTATATAACGCATCCTGTTATGATCGGGAACCGCATTTAGCTTTATGTACTCTGCATTGCATGAACAATATTCCGTGTTACAAGACACATACACTGCGTAAAAAAGTATGTAAAACTATAGAAAAAATATATAAAGTTACAGAAAAGTAATAAGTGTAAAATTACAATATAAATAATGAAATTACATATACATTTTCATTAGTTATCGTGCAATTTTTTATTTTTGTAATTTTACATAGTTTGATGAAGTGTATTACATATTTTTTTTACAGTGTATACACGTGCTCGTCAAATGTCAAATAATATGTGCAATATAAATACTTTGTATTACACGTGCAGGCAAAGTGGCACTTTGTGTGCGTGTTTCCGTGCGGAAAGCGGCCGATTTCCCACGCCGCCATCTAGCGGCGACGCGGTGAGTGAATATGCCGCGTTCAAAGCCATTGCTTACAGCTGAGCCGCGTTCAAAGTCATTGCCCACGGCTTCAGCCCCGCACTCGTGACCAATTGTCAACTTTCCGCACTTGATACACAATATACTATTATGATTTATTACTTTTATATATTTTTTATTATAATATTACATATATATAATATATAATATAATAACAATAAAAATAATTATTATATAAATATATTATATGTAATATTATATATATATAATAATTAAATAAAAAATATATATAATATAAATATTTTCTAACACATCCTTTAAAAAAAATAAGAAAAATGTAAAAAATGTAGTAAATATAATATGTAAATCTACTGAGAGCTACTGTGCCGTAACTCATGGCGCGTTCCATAATAAATTCTCCCTTCTTTGCTCCATTTTTTCTCCCCCCTCTCTTCTTATCGCGGAGTGTCGCGAAATCGCTTCGTGCCCCGATAAAGGCACATCGGGTTTATCCTGCCGTCAATTAGCGCGATTGCCGTAACGAAGAGAGAAGCAAAGCAAGGAGGGAATGAGGTTAATTTCGATGTCCCCCCTTCGGCCCCCCTCACAGTTCGCGCCTGTATTACGGCCAAAATAATCTCCTTTATCGATCCCGATCGCGATTAAAATTTAAAAAATACACACCCGTTAACGACACGTGTATATCGCGGATATTACGCGAGGGGGGCAAAAAGAAGGGGGGGGGGGCAAAAAGGAAGGGGGCTCGCGAGAATCTTGCGAAGGACATCCGCGTGCTGATGTTATCCCCCCTTCTCCTTCCACCCCCGCCATATACAATACTGAGAAAGAGAAGGACGATGAGGATGGGGGGCAGGGGGGCAACATGAAGTCAACTTTACGACAATATAATTTTGGTAGCGACATACACGAACGACGTGGAATGCGATGATCGGAGTCAACGAACGGCGTATAGAAGTCTTCGATACATCGTAAATGCCCCCTCTGCCCCCCCCCCCCCGGCCCCCTCATCTTTTCCTCCTGAACCCGAAGTACAACAGACCTCTTCTCATGCCAACGAATTGTGTAGGGTGTTTCGCGATTTTTTGAATTTTGTAAATGTGCCCCCTTCGTCCCCCTCCTTGTAGGTTTTTTTCGTTCATTATGACAAACTGAAATTAAATCCGAGATTTTTTCTACGCAATATTTCTTTAAAAATGTCGAGTAAACTCTGTTAAGTCGCAGAACAAAATTTAAATTGAAACTTAAAATATATTTTGCATTTTGTAATTGTGCCCCCCTCGCCCCCCTCGTTGTAAGTTTTTTTTTTATTTCATTATGATAAACTGAAATTAAAGATCCGAGATTTTTTCTATGCAATATTTCTTTAAAAATGTCGAGTAAACTCTGTTAAGTCACAGAACAAAATTGAAATTGAAACTTAAAATGTATTTTGCATTTTGTAATTGTGTCCCCCTCGCCCCCCTCGTTGTAAGTTTTTTTTTTTATTTCATTACGATAAACTGAAATTAAAGATCCGAGATTTTTTCTGTACAATATTTCTTTAAAAATGTCGAGCAAGCTCTGTTGAGTCACAGAACAAAATTGAAATTGAAACTTAAAATGTATTTTGCATTTTGTAATTGTGCCCCCCTCGCCCCCCTCGTTGTAAGTTTTTTTTTTATTTCATTACGATAAACTGAAATTAAAGATCCGAGATTTTTTCTGTGCAATATTTCTTTAAAAATGTCGAGTAAACTCTGTTAAGTCACAGAACAAAATTGAAATTGAAACTTAAAATGTATTTTGCATTTTGTAATTGTGTCCCCCTCGCCTCCCTCGTTGTAAGTTTTTTTTTTTATTTCATTACGATAAACTGAAATTAAAGATCCGAGATTTTTTCTGTACAATATTTCTTTAAAAATGTCGAGCAAGCTCTGTTGAGTCACAGAACAAAATTGAAATTGAAACTTAAAATGTACATCGCGTTATAAATTTATTTATTTATTTCAATAAATTTAATTATTTAATAATTTATCAGAAATTTAAAAATTATATGAAAGGCAAGCGAGAAAAGAGCGAAATCTTCGTTCAAATCGGACGAAAAATTAGCGGAAAAAATCCCGAATCCTGATCTCGAACAAAGCTCGATAAACTCTTGGTCGAACGGACAAGACTGTGACGTTTCGTGTCTCCGGGACATATACATCCATAAATTTCGGCACCGAATATTCCCCGGCCGACCGAGAACGCAGTCCCGACTGTGCATAGGTCGGATCAATAACCGCATAAAGCGCGGGAAGAAAGAACGTGCAACGGGCACGTTTCGCAGTATTCAGTCTCAGAGCGTAAAACGTGCGTGGACTGGTGAGGAACAAGTTACGAGAGTCGGAGTATAAAATATAGCGACTTGCGATCACGTCTCTGTGTTTTTCCTACGAACGCGAGAGCAACTACCCCGCGAAACTATCTTTACGCGTTTCACTTTTTCGTCTTCCCCGACTTTTGTGCGGATGCTCGAGCTCGAAATGCATGAAATATCGTTGCTTAAACGCTTCGCAGCCAGAAAAGAATGATAAGGGATAATAACAGTCAGGACAAAATTCATCTTTTAATTATGTCAATTAAATGTAAAGATCTAGGCATTATACAGATATTATATATTTATATATAAATATAATAAATATATAAATATATATAATAAAATATATATAAATATATATTGTAAAATATATATATAAATATGTATTTGAGAACTCTCAAGTATATCATAAATATGATACAGCGATGATAATATATTTCTGACAGCTATTTAGAAAAGAGTCCCAAAAAGACTAAAACTCTGCGCACAATAGAAAAAAATATTAGGAATAAATATTAAAAATATTAGGAATAAAAATTTTAAAATACTAAAATCTCGAAAAATTCTGATGATAAAAATACAAATTCGGGTATAAAGAACTAGTAAGCTAATAAGAGTTCTTTATACCTAAATTTATATTTATATATCAATTTTTCCGACTTTATTATTTTAAAATAATTTTCTATTTTTAATATTTAATATTTATTCCTAACATTTTCTCTATTGTACGCAGGATCTAATATAAATTCTTGATAATTTTAGACTCCATAATTATTAAACTTATTCATAAATATATTATATTCATAAATAAGTTCCACTGAATAACTTTGTTTGAAAAACCCTAAGTTTTTCAATCGAAACGAAACAATCACAATAGATGTAAATGTAACAATTGCAGTGAGAGAAAGTGCACATAAAAGTACAGAAAAATTGCAAAAAAAAAAAATAGTTACTAGCCCTTTCATCAATTATAAAAATGTAATTTTGCTACCTCACAATGTTCAACCACGTACGGCTAAAATAAGGAAAAATGTTGACCTACCTCATTTTTATTTTTCGAATCCTTGCCTCCATAAAATTTTCAAATATTTATATTACTCTAAAATTCATTAAATAAAAAAAAATTTTGTAATAATACCGAGTATAAATCTATAAAAAAAAATCTTTTTGTATAAAAACTCGAAAATTCTTCGAAAAAGAGGAATTAACAAATGATTACAAAATAAGCTGTACTTAATAATATAGAATACGTAGAGCAGATTAAAATTTATTCAAGATGGCGTGTATCTTTAATACACATTTATATTTCCTAAGAAGTTTCGAAAGCTCGATATTCGCAAGAAAAGTTCACGTTACCGAGATATATTTCTCACACCGCATACGTAGTTCCAACATACAAAGAACCTTAGATAAGGCAGAACCAGGATGATAAACCGTCGCTGGCGCGCGAAGGGTGAAACGGTAAAAAGACGCGGGAACGAGGGATGAAACGTCCCGTAAAGTATTGTTTTACTTTCGGTGCGTTTCCCGATAAAATCGCGGGCCTCGTTTGAAACCGAGAAGGAACCGATGGTCCGTAAAGAGAAAGACAGTCCCCGATTATACATCGGTGGAAGCGTCCACGAAGGGGGCTGCTGCTCCCGATCGAGAGGGAGGGAGCAAAAAAAAAAGAGAGCCTATTGTCGTGCTTAATTTAGTGTTAAATTGTTTACATCTCATTAATCGCGGCGGGAACCTTCGTGATCATCGATATAGGGGCTTTCCTTCTCTCGCCCGGACTCGTTCTTTCGGACTCATTACTCGATCTCGCGCATCCTCGAAACGAGGAACCGTCTTCCTTTCGTTTCATGGGGGGTTTATTGTATGTCCAGACCGCCCTTACGTGAAACGACTAGGTACGTTCGAAGCAATTTCCACTTCTCGCGACCGATTCGTCGAGTTTGCAACCCCGGTAGCCGGTTACTGTTAAACCGCATTACTAGTCGGAACGATATCGGCTAGTTTTGATTGCATCGAGTATCGGCAAAGGAGCACCATTAAGGAGATAGGCGAAGATTTTCATCGTGAATATATTACGTTAATGTTCTCTTGGCGCTCGCGTGTTGGAAATGGAATCGGCAAATGACACGAGACATTCTGATACATATGTTCAAAAAATAGAGCAAAAAGAAAATTATGTTTATTGTACTTACCGAAGAAATATTTCTGGCACGCGATTTTGCTAAGCAATTTTTTTAAATAAATATATCAAATATATAAAATGTAATATAAAAATACAGGGTCCTATTTTAAAAGATTCAAACAAATATCTCTTGAACAATGCATTTTAGAGAAAAATGTTTTATTGTAGGATTTCGAGGGGAAAAAAAGTCGGTGCTACTAATTATTTTTTTAAAGAGTGATTTTCAAGATTACTTGAAAATCTTTTTTTTTTTTTTTTTTTTTATGAAACTATTTCAATTTTTTGTATAAATCGATTCCTCGCAATGTTCACTATAAAAAGTTAAGATGGCCAAGAAGGGAATAGTTTACGAGATATTTTATACTTTAGTTTAACATAAGTTTATATGAATTATCTCATAGAATATTAATTTTTTGATCTTACCTCAAAATACTTTTACGTACAAGATAAGAAAAGAAATCAATTGGTGTAAAGAAAGTATGTAATTTGCAACAAAGCAGCTACATATTTTATCTTACAAACAACTATGTATATTTTTTTAAAATCAGTTGATTCCTTTCACTATTTTTATATTGTACATAAAAGTATTAGGGTAAGATTGTCGAAAAATGAATATTTTACGAGATATTTTATAGTTTATGTAAAATTATGTCAAATTTAAGTATCAAATATCATAAATTATTAATTATTTTGACCATTTTAAGCCTTAATAACTTTTTATGCCAAAAATTGCAAGGAATCGATTGAAAAATTAAGGTAATTTCATTTAAAAAAAAAAGCATATGCCAATAAATATCGCCCTTTACGAAAAAATCAGTAGCGCCAATTTCTGTCTCCCTCGAAATATTACAACTTTTGTCTAAAATTTTTTTTCTAAAATGCTTTGTTCAAAAGATATTTGTATGGACTTTTAAAATAAGACACCTTGTATATTTATATAATATTATACATATTTATATAATTATATATATATATATATATATATATATAAAATTATATAAATATGTATAATATTATATAAATATACAAGGTGTCTCATTTTAAAAGTCCATACAATAATATACCATATTACAAATAAATATATAAATATAATACATAAATACATAAAATATTTGCATCAATTATCTGAAACAAAAATGCACTTGCGCGTGTCAGATAGAATTTTGATAATATTTTCCTATCTTTTACACGCGTGTACACACGTGGACACGCGATAAAACGTAAGAACTTGACAAATACCATAGATCTGGCGATAAATAATTGTACACTTGTGCGCGCGCGCGCGGGTCTTGATAAACTTGTCTCGTAAAATTAAAATACCCCGGCAATACAATTTATTTGCCGATACAAAACCGTGAAAAATACGCGTTTATCGGCGATCATAAAATATTTTTAACCGCACACGGCTTTTCCGTCGCCGCTTTAGTAAGCTCGTAAGAGTTTACGGGCTATGATCATGGCATAATTTCACATAATGAGAACTCCGCGACTCGATAGATCCGGGGAAAAGGAGGGAGGGAATACGACGACTATCTACACGGAATCTCATGCTATCGGCTTTCAATAAGGTTGATAAAGTCAACTACGGGGAGACGCGCGAGAGAAGCGAGTCAAACGCCTATAAAGGAGATGCAACTCGCGAATAATTCACTCATTATCTGCGCGATCTCCTCTCGGCCTCAGCAATTTCCAAAGAACATAGTCGGACACGACTTGTTTCAGCAAACACGATTATATCGTGCAAAATCTCTGACTTTGTGAGATTAATACATGTTTCGATCCTGATACGCTTTTTCATTAAATATTCCGCGAATAATTGGTAATTTATTCAATGAAATGAGGATGTTAAAGAATGTCAATTTTCCGACTATCGATGGAACCTAAAATTCGAGTTCCATGGATATCTATGAACCATATAAGATGTAAAAATAATGGGCTTTTTTCCTAGAGACCTGGGGAAAGTATTGAAAATCTATCAAAACTACTATTGAAAATAGCGTCATTTGATCGATCTGAAGACAACTATAAAATCGATGACATGGGTGAATTTTCAATCAAACCAAGTTCTGGTTAAGCACTTATCAAATAGTTTTCCAGATCAATAATGTTTTAATATCGGGATCGCAAAATTCAAGATTGCGGATCCAATATGGTAGATCAGTATTGAGAGAAACTAGATTCGAGGATATAGTTATTTCCGAATAAAAGATCTGATTCCACATTCAAATACATTATGCTTTTTAGTTTTTTTTATTTAAATATTTTTGTTTCATTGTTGAATAAAATTCTTTAGTTCTAACATAGAAAATATGAAGACTATTAATATTCTCTATGTTAAAACTAAAGAATTTTATTCAACAATGAAACGTAAGTAATTGTGAGCAATCAATTGAAAAACAAAAATATTTAACAAACAAATAAACAAACTAAAAAACATAATGTATTTGAATGTGGAATCAAATCTTTTATTCGGAAGTAACTACATCCTGACATCTAGTTTCTCTCAATACTGATCCACCATATTGGATCCGCAATTTTGAATTTTGCAATCCCGATATTAAAACATTATTGATCTCAAAAACTATTTGATAAGTGTTTAACCAGAACTTGGTTTGATTGAAAATTCATCCATGTCATCGATTTTAGTTGACTTCAGATTGATCGAATGACGCTATTTTCAATAGTTTTGATAGATTTTCAATACTTTCCCCAGGTCTCTAAAAAAAGAAGACCATCATTTTTACATCTTATATGGTTCATAGACCTATGGAACTCGAATTTTAAGTTCCATCGATAGTCCGGAAATCGACCTTTTTTAACATCCTCCTTTCTTTCAGTGTTTGTGCTGGGGATGCGCAGATATTTGTGCAACAGCATATCTGCACAAATGTTTAAGTTCTTCCCTCGTTGTAGGTTGCTTATTACAAGCAAGCAAATATTTCTTCCAACATGCGAATTTTCAAGTATCGCAACGCTTTGAAAATCGATACTTATATAAGAAAATTGTGTCTGACTCACCAGTTAGATGACTTCCGGTGAATTCAAAATCGTCGTCTTGATCCCAGTGCTTCAGGCTCAAGTTTGACAAGGATGTTGCGTTCGCAAATTCCAAGTTTGCAAAATGCCAATCCAATATCTGCCGATCCTTGGACGATAAGTAGACGTCACTGAATGCAAACAAAATATTTATATATCAATATATATAATTTGTAAGTCCATTTTTGATTATTTATAATTTACGACAGCATTTACAAAACAAATCCATTTATAATTTTATATGGCACATTTAATGTATTTTGTATTTCAATTTTTTTTTAATTTTCTGTATTATCAATACACATAAATTAATAAACAGATTTCTCAACAAATTATATATTACTTAAAGTATAATTTAGATTATAGATTTTTAATTTAAATATAGAATATAATAAATTTACCTTGGTGGTGAAGCCTCCAATTCTTGCAGCTTTGCTTCGATTTCCTTTTGTTGATCTGATAACTGATCCCATTCCTAAAGTAAGAATACAAAATAAGAATATATTATTACTTATCGTAAAAAAAATAATATATATTATCTATAACTTTGATTTAAAAATTCATCATTAAATTATGCACCTTGCAAGCATTATGGAGATCGCGTAACTTGGATCGGAGCACAAACTCTTGCGTTATATCTCGAGTTTGTAATTTACTTTCCGTCATTTCTTTGTATTGTTTATTCAGTTCCACCAAACGATCCATAATGGAAATCATCTACAAAATAAATTACAATTTAATCATATAATTTCATACATTTCATGCAATTTATTATATTATCTCGTGTGTACACATTAAAAATATGTATTTAATTAAAAAATGTTTAATTGTACATACTCTGTGTTGATTAGTAACTAATCGTCCTTGCAAGGAGAGTACAGAGCGCAAATGCGCTACTTGGCGTTGTTTTACACCTTGTTCTTGCAAACGTATTACCCATTCTAATGCTTGACCCAAAGACACTGGACGTGTATTACCGCTTTGTCCTCCAGATCCTGCACTGTTTACATAATTAAAATCTAGTTGATGCGAAAGATAAGAGGTGGCTTCCAGTAATCTATTAAACTCTCTTTCAACCATTTCATCTTTATCTTTTGGAACCTGCAACAAATATAATACATATTTTATTTATACTTTGATATATAATTAGTATATATTTATGTACATATTAATAGTACAATAATATAGGAAAATCTTTAATTTTCTTGTTGTTAAAACAGTTATAATAATAACTGCATTATATTTTATAATATATAATAGTAATAAAAATGAGATATATATTATATGTATATTGAATTATTTTAATAAAATATTTTAAACATACCGTTTGACCATCGCTTTCATACAATGGACACTTTTGTCGAATTTTATGTAGTTCCATATTAATTTGTTTACTAAGCGTCGTTACAGGATTTCCACCTAAACCTGTGACCACCATAGCTCCCAAATCCGCAATATAATTTGATTTACGAAATGTAGCGATTCGACCACCAACACGATCCTAAACAGAAATTAATAATAGTTTAGGAAAAATTAATTTATACAAAGCTAAAGATAAGTTAAAATAAAATGAAATAGTTAATTGACAACTTACTCTAGCTTCCAAGACAATTACTTCTAAGCCAAATTGTTGCATCTGCTGAGCTGCAGCTAACCCAGCAATACCAGCACCGATTACAATGACTTTACCTAATTTTTTGGTCGGTAAGGACTGCAACAAGCAAATATAAATATTAATAATTATTAATTTTTTTAGTAACAACTAATGTCTATATATATAATATAATAAAATTATAATATTAATCTAGTATTAAAATGAAATAAATACATGGCATTAATCTGTTCAAAATAATAATGTAATTTATATGTTTATTAAATTACCTTTATGCGTTTAAAGATTCCAAAGTTTATAAAACCATGTCGTTCTAAAAAGGCATGAATCCTACGAGTAAGCACAGTGTCGCTATTATAAGGTGGCTCAACTTGTGGTAATGCACTCTCGATGATCAATTGTTGTTTAGGATTTTCCAACCATATTTGTAACTAAAATATAAGATCAAATTAGAAAAGGAATAACAAAATTTCATAGCTTATAATTTACATACTTACAAGTCTGTTCCTGATGTGTAGGAAGACTTTCTGTGTTTGCGGTGGTCCACCAGAAACATCAGGAAAACATGCAGCTTCGGTAGATGTCAATTTGTCAAATGGAAGGCGACTTTGAAAGGCTGCACCTTCCAAGCCATTCAATAATTCCTTCACTAATGTAAAAACAAAATTAATTGTTTGCATCAACACTGTAAAATTTAAATAACTTTTTTATAAAAAGAAAAATACCATGTGGATCTTCATGATCACTGTCTTGCTCATCTTCCTCTTTGACTTCACTTTTTGAAGCGGAAGGTACAGGTGCAGGCACCGTAGATTCAGATTCTTTTTTCACTTCAGTGGAAACTTTCTTCTCTGGCGTTACAAGACCAGTTTTAGATTTCTCTGATGTATCCGAGGCATTCTCATCTTCCAACTGATTATATTTTTCCTCCATTTCTCTGTACTCCACCTATAATTATATTTTCTTGTATAAAATCAATATTAATAACTGCATATAAATATAAAAAGTATTAAAAATTTCGAAGCATTCTCATCTTCTAATTTTATTTATTTTTTTTTTTTTTTTTTCAATTCTATGTACTCTAGCTAATAATTAGATATATTTTCTCGCACAAGATATATACAAAATATAGCTGTATTATAAAATTAGAGATATTATAAAAATTTTATATAAATAAAGAAAGATCTTTTTTAAAGAAAAGATTTAAATAATGCTTTGTAGAATGATAAAATAATAACCAGATAAAAATCTGAACATATACACAATCAAAACATAGCCTCCCTAGCATGAAGAAAAGAAAATTTGCAAAAAATCATAAAAAATTGCAAAGAAAATTTATTCGTCTGATTTATTATCGCAATAGTAAAAGAATAATAACACATGATCGCGAAAAATGACAGCATCACAATCTTATCGTTACGTTGATTGATATCGACATTCGTAAGCACAAATATACAAAACATTATCATAATGAATCTGAAAGAAATAAAAGCACGCACCTTCGCTCTTTTCCTGCGGCTCATGTTGTCTCAATTATTTCAACTTGTACGTCGATTTAAAGGCGTCAGGAGCGATCGCTAGAATGTAAAAATTTCTCGAGTTTGTTTTGATGCTTGAAACAGCCGGCACATACAAATGTTAACCTAAAATGCGACCCTCGCGATTGCGCGAGCCCTCTTGCGACAGAGAAGCACAGGAGTGCACTTTGACAGAAAGACGGAAAATATTGACGTGACCAATCGTTAATAACTCGAGCACCTTATTTATAAAAAATAAATGATAAAAGATAAGGACTTACACATCATATATAATTACACTTGTACAATGTAAATTATGTATAGATATGTAAGTAACAACTCGTTATAGCTGAAGACTCACGTGATAATATATGTATAAATTGTACGTACAATAATTTTATATATATATATTTATGCTACATATTTTTAATATTTTTAAAATATTTATAGTGATTATATATTTTATGTACAATATAATATATATATATATATATAGGTATATAAATTATGTGTATATATATATATTATATACATATAATTTATATATTGTCAGATTTATTCCTTTATGTTACATATTTTTAATATTTTTAAAATATTTACAGTGATTATATAATATTTTAGAAGCCAGAGAATCTATCACATTACTTAATGATGACTGAAATAATTATACGGAGAGCTAGACGCGAAGATTGCCAAACTATCAGGACACTTATACAGGTAAATTTTACTGATAACAAAGAAATATTTTAGATAACATAAAAGATATTGTTTTACAGGAATTAGCAGACTATGAGAAGATGCCTGATGGACCAAAAATTGATTATAAAAGTGAGATTTATATACATTTGTATGTTACGTTACATAAATTGTCTAAAAATGACTCTATATCATGAAAAAAAAATATATATATATATTTAGCTTTAGAAAGAGATGGCTTCGATGGGCAACCATTATTTCTCTGCAATGTGGCAACATCCAATGAGAAGGTTATTGGTTATACTATCTTTTATTATATTTATTCTACATGGCGTGGAAAAGCTATGTATCTGGAGGATATTTATGTGACACCAGAGTTCCGAGGAAAACATGTTGGCACCAAGCTTCTGAAAGCTGTCGCAAAAGTATGTTTAATCTAGAATTAGATATGCGACATGAATCTGATTGCAAAATCTTTGCAGGAAGCAGTGGAGAATAATTGCAGCAAGTTGAATTTTATGGTTCTCAAGTGGAATCCAGCACGAGAGTTTTACAAAATACTTGGAGCTAATGATCTAACTTCTGAAGAACAGTGGCATTTTTATAATTTCTCTGACACAGATTTAAAAAGATTAGCATCTGATTCTGAATAGGAATAAAATCAAAATATTCTAAAAATTAGTATATAATTAAGATATAAAGAATATATATTTATATAATAATCAATCATTTGTGATATTAAATATATGAATAAATATCTTATGTACCTCAAATATGCCTTAAATTCTTGTTATAATTTTAATGAAAAATTTTGTATACATAATTCACGAGTATTTAATGGATATATCATTAAAATTTACACATTCTTGAAATAGACGAACATTTATTGAAATTCATTTAAATAATATATATTATAGGATTGTCCGATTATCTTTTCTCGGCATATTTGATGACTTTTCTCAATATTTTCGATGCTATATGCTTATTTGTAGACAATAATTTCAAGCTACGGTCGCGCGGAGTTTTCTTGACAAAACTGTCGCAAGCGTATATTATATCGATAAAATTGTATTGTATTTGTTATTTATATTATGTTTATGCATAATAAGACTGCAACCTAATATTTTTCTTAACAGTCACGATATTTTTCTCGACATTTCTGATACACTTAATGATATATTTTCAATATTTTTTCAGTATTCCCGATATATATATATATATATATTTTTTTTATTTGCGAGTTCTCACCGAGAAATGTAGTGCCCGAGAATAAATATTGCGTAATTATAAGGCAATTTATATTAAAAATATAAAGAAAACTATCAAACGTGCGACAGTTTCATCAAGTGAACTCCACGCAACCGTAATGTCGGGCGCAATGATTAAACAAATAAGTTTATCAAGAAATTAAAGTGCATTGAGAGATTAATTCAATTTCTATGCTTCGAAATATACAAAATATGAACGGTAAATATGAAAAATTCAAAAGTTAAATCTTTATATTAAATATACTCACATTATTTTCGTGACTCTGGACTGTTTCTCGACCGTTCTCCCGCGCGATTCTTCCGCGTCAGTGACGCGCATGCACAGTTATAGAAAAGCAGTCTAGGCAACCTAATTCGATCTGCCTTGTCCGAAGTGCGTTCAAATATATGTTATCACAGAGCAACATTTTATTGACCAATTAGGGTGAAGCAAAGATTCCCTTGTTGTGATCAGCTGATTGCACAGTGTCGAAATAATAAACATAAACAATGGCATTACATGTATGATATTTGTTGCTATTTATTATTTTTTTTATATCTTTTATGCAGATTATGTGAAAATTTTTAATTTTTATACTTTATTTTAACTTTTTAAAAACAATTGCATGAATGAAAAGGCAATATATGTGTGTGCAAATATATGGATTTATTTTTCTCAATTATTCTTTATATTGTAAGTAAATGTTATATGAATGTTACAGATATTAAATAGAATGTCAGTTACCATAAATCATTGCAAAAAAGTACCTGATAGAGGATTTTTTTATTGGTTAACAGTAATATTTAACAGGTATTTATATGTAAATTATTATATTGGAGTATTATGTGAAATTACTTGCTTATACATCATTTTTAAGCTAATAATAAGTAATAATTTTAAGAGTTGATCAAGAAAGAATCCGATCAGTTGGTCCAGATCGTGCATGTGCTGAATGGCTTTTAAGGAATGGTGCAAGTGTCAGATGGAAAAATGTTACACAATATTTGAAAGATTATAATAGTTTATCATCGGAAAAAAGTCAATATTACATTCAAGCTGTAGATGCTACCGACTCTGGAGTAACTCATGTTGGATTTCCACATTTTGGTATCAAATTTAATTATTTGCAATGAAATATCCTGAGAAAGGATCTTTAACAATGATAATATATTTGATATTGTTTAAAACAATATTTTAATAGACTTTTAAGATTTTTAATATATAGAACAGCTTATGTAGTATTTTAATATTTGATATTACAAAATATAAACTGTATGCTCGACTCATTTATTCACTTATTGTAAATTAATTGTCAAATAGTATATATGTAATTATGCAATATTTATTCCTACAATATTTTTATAATATTTTTACTCTACTGATAGAAATTTAGTTGGTTGCAGGTATATTGATGAGATGAAATTTGTAAAATGTATTTACTTATATGTTCATGCTCTGCCATTGTTATCAGCAGTGAAGGATACCTTGACAACACTTGAAATTAGAGATTGTAAGAGTATAACTGATCAAGGAGTGCGTAGTTTGAAAAATCTAAAGTATGTATTTCATAATTATATTCCCAGATAGCAAATGTACATCATTTTGACGTTTAATGATATCAGTTTGTTATTTGAATTGTTAATAAGATATATGATATTATGGCTATTTTTTCGTAACATTTTCAAATTATAAAAATATTCAGTTTTCAAATATAAAGTTTTGTTTTTGTATTTTACAGAAACCTGAAGACTTTAAAGCTTGCTGGGATGCCATATTTGGAGGATAAAGCTTTGCTTAGGAAAGAACTTGCAGAAGCTTTGCCAGATTGCGCAATAGAATTGAAATAAATTATATGAAACATCAATTTAAAAGTTTTAATATTATCTTTATAAAATAATATAGTTCTTATATTAATACAGTTCTTATATTAAATATGTATATATTTTTTGAGACATTATTAATGTAATATTATATACTTTATTTAAAGCAATATAAGATTTCTCTTTAAATTTGGTTTCAATAAATATTTAGTTTTCCTCTGCATATATATATAAATATATATATATATATATATATAATATAATAATATCAGGGTTGGGAAAGTTACTTTGTAAAAGTAACTAGTTACAGTTACAGTTATTTCATTGAAAAAGTAACTAGTTACAGTTACAAGTTACCAATTTTAAAAAATAACTCGTTACAGTTACAGTTACTAACGAGTCGTTACTTTTCAGTTACTTTTTAAAAATAATTATACATTGTTTTAAATATAAGGAGCTTACATTTTATGCACAATTACAGTCAAGTATTTAAAAAAATTTCTTGAATGTAATATTGATCGATTTGCTTGCGACTTTGCAATTAACATCAATGTATGAATGACCTTTATATACAACAGTAAAAATAGTTATAGTAAATTACTAAATGGTAATCGCAAAGTCGCAAGCAAATCGATCAATTATTACCTTTAAGAATTTTTTTAAATATTTGACTGTAATTGGTCGATCTTAATTATGTGTTATATTATTTTATGTACACAAAATGAAAATTTTAGGTAAAAGATTAAATCATATGAAGATCCATATGCTACTGTTAAACAATACTTTTAGCGCATGTTTCCAAAAAAAGTAACTAATAAAGTAACTATTAAAATAGTTACTAGTTACTAAAAAAATGTAACTAAGTTACAGTTACAGTTACAGATGGAGAAAAGTAACGAAGTTAAGTTATAGTTACCGAAAAAAAGTAACTGTAACTGTAACTTCGTTACAAGTAACTTGTTACAACCCTGATTAATTTATTATCATAATTATGATTATAACTATAATAGAAGTTTGTTCGTAAAAAGTCCACTCTCCATGTATTCAGTTTTTTTATGTTGCATACAGGCATGCGTAACTCTTGTATATTGGCTGCACTTGTTAGAGATTTGATTGTAAAGGACAACGGAAGAAGGAAATATTTCTTACAGGGAGAAACCTTTGTTTCCTAAGTTTGCATCCGGTGCGTCCACGTTCTTTCCAAACTCCAAACCATTGATAGAAACTCACGCTCAAGCAGCAATATCAGAAAAAGAAGACGTTAAAGGAATTCAGTTACAAACGATAAACAAGAAGAAGACGTCCGTGCTCTGTTATAATTTTGTTTTCAAGTTTCAACAGATTTATATTCAATCAGAGAGAAAGATGAGCTGGACAATATCGTCACCGGTGATATCGTCGTTAAAGTTACGCGTTGCTCGTCCAGAACCTAAAAGAACACGTAGGTTGAGCCCACACGAGCTCGGGTTAGCTCCGTCTTTATTGAAGAAAGAGTCGCAAGAAAGAGAATTGTTGCGAACAAGAACCAGATTGCCGCAACAAATAAAATTGTCGCAAAAAATGATCGTTTTACGTTGTGATTCCTGCAAAATGTATCAAGTAAGCAAAAAATATAAAAAATGATTAATATTAATATTTACTATAACTTTATTCTTTATCTTATATTTTTGCATTCTTACAGGTGCATATAAATAAAAATTTATCCAAATGGACTTGCCAGGTGTGCCATGTAAAGAGCTCTGTAAAGCAGGTACATATTTAACCCCTTAGCAGTGAGGCGAAAATAAGCTTTTCGTGCCATTTTTGTCTTGGAAAAAAATTTTCATTGATTTATTTACAATCGAATCGATGAAGTATAAACATGTTTTTATTCAAATGCGCACATATGCGTCATGAGACAAAAATGGCACGACTTTTTTCTGCGCATATGTGCGTCACTCACAGTTAAGGGGTTAAACATTAATGATAATAATTATAATAATAATTAATTGCTTATTAAGTATTCATAATAATTTTCAATATATTTTATGATTAAATTTCATTTTTATTTCTAGATATGTTTTCAAGGACCTCGATCAAATTGTCGTTACCTGATTCAAAAACTTAATAAAGGAGCAGATCATACAGTTTCTATACCTTCTCGACGAGATGCCATTGGTGCTACTTATAATCCATTTGTAAACTATTATAAAGAATCTGGCAATAACAGTGGTGCTAAGAGCAAATATCTATGGGAATTTCTTACATTGCCAAAGATAGAAGATCTCAAAGATGTGGAAAATTTGATGAGTAATAATGAAGCCAACAATACAACATCAAGTAAGAAATTTTCATATAATAATATAAAGATTCAGTTTTTAGTTTTAAACGTTTTTTTTAGCTGATACTAGCTCTGAAAATGAGGATGATGGTGATACTAGCTCGGAAGGTGAGGATGTTAGTGATACTAGCTCTGAAAGTGAGGATGATGGTGATACTAGCTGTGAAAGTAAGAATGGTGGCTATGAGACAGAAGGATTACGTACCACAAGCTTTAACCGTAATTCCAATATTGATGATGAATGCAATATGCTGAATAACACTAAACCTTACAAGTTTAACAACACTATTGCTTATCTCACTTCCATTAGAATTGAGGATTTATTATATAGGCAAGAATTGAGAACATCAAGTAAGAAATTTTTATATAATAATAATATAAATAAAGATTCAGTTTTTAGTTTTTAACGTTTTTTTAGCTGATACTAACTCTGAAAGTGAGGATGTTAATGATACTAGCTGTGAAAGTAAAGATGTTGGCAATGAGACAGAGGGATTACGTACCACAAGCTGTAACCATAATTTCAATATTGATGATGGACGCAATATGCTGGTTAACATTGATCCTTTAGAGTTACACCACAATCTTATTTGTTTCACTGATACATTGAAGGAGTTATGTGAGTTAAAGATAGAAGATCTCAAATATATGGAAGATATGTTTGATAATTAGAAAATAAAGAAATTTTCATATAATAATATAAATAAAGATTCAGTTTTTAGTTTTGAACGTTTTTTTAGCTGATACTAACTCTGAAAGTGAGGATGATGGTGATACTAGCTGTGAAAGTAAAGATGTTGGCAATGAGACAGAGGGATTACGTACCACAAGCTGTAACCATAATTTCAATATTGATGATGGACGTAATATGCTGGATAACATTGATCCTTTCGAGTTAGACCACAGTCCTATTTCTTTGCCTGATACATTGAAGGAGTTATGTGAGTTAAAGATAGAAGATCTCAAATATATGGAAGATATGTTCAATAATTAGAAAATAAAGAAATTTTCACATATAATAATATAAATAAAGATTCAGTTTTTAGTTTTGAACGTTTTTTTAGCTGATACTAACTCTGAAAGTGAGGATGATGGTGATACTAGCTGTGAAAGTAAAGATGTTGGCAATGAGACAGAGGGATTACGTACCACAAGCTGTAACCATAATTTCAATATTGATGATGGACGCAATATGCTGGATAACATTGATTCTTTCACGTTACACTACATTCCTATTTCTTTGTCTGATACATTGAAGGAGTTATGTGAGTTATGTGAGTTAAAGATAGAAGATCTCAAATATATGGAAGATATGTTTGATAATTAGAAAATAAAGAAATTTTCATATAATAATATAAATAAAGATTCAGTTTTTAGTTTTGAACGTTTTTTTAGTTGATACTAGCTTTGAAAGTGAGGATGATGGTGATACTAGCTGTGAAAGTAAGGATGTTGGCAATGAGACAGAGGGATTATGTACCACAAGCTTTAACCGTAATTCCAATATTGATGATGGACGCAATATGCTGGATAACATTGATCCTTTCGAGTTTGACAGTTTTATTTGTTTCACTGATACAATGAAGAAGTTAGGTGAGTTAAAGATAGAAGATCTCAAATATATAGAAGATATGTTCAAAAATTAGAAAATAAAGAAATTTTCATATAATAATATAAATAAAGATTCAGTTTTTAGTTTTGAACGTTTTTTTAGGTGATACTAGCTCTGATGATACTAGATTCCTCTGAAAGTGAGGATGATGGTGATACTAGCTTTGAAGATGAGGATGTTAGTAATATTAGCTCTGAAAGTGAGGATGATGGTGATACTAGCTTTGAAGATGAGGATGTTAGTAATATTAGCTCTGAAAGTGAGGATGATGGTGATACTAGCTCTGAAGGTGAGGATGTTAGTGATACTATCTCTGAAAGTGAGGATGTTGATGAAACCTTGATAGGTTCAGTGTTATCCTGGATATTGCGTCTATCATCAATATTGTTTATCTGACTCCCATTACATGTGAGAATTTAATAGATGAAGTTATAAATTGTGATTTATATTTCTGATCTTTTATATAATATTGAATGGAAAGATAATAGGAAACTGTACTGTGCATTAATATAAATGTTAATTTTCTAAAAAGTAATATTTTATTATAGAATTTAATGCATACAAAATACAACAAAAAATTTGTCGAATTATTTCTTCCATCAATTTGTTCAACATCCTATGATATCAATCCTATTAATAATCTAGAATGTAGAAAATAAACTTTGTTTCTGTGGTATAAAATACTACATTTTTCTCTTTGATCAAGGAGAGAAGAGATATTAAACTAAAATGATTTATATATATATATATATATATATAAATATGTGTGTGTGTGTGTGTATATATCATTTTAGTTTAATATCTCTTCTCTCCTTGATCAAAGAAAGAAATGTAGTATTTCATACCAAAGACACAAAAAGTTCATTTTCTACATTCTAGATTATTTGAATACATTGTTTCCTCCTATTATATTTGTTTTGATAAGAATTTTGTCAGGAAAGATAAAATGCTGATTAGAAATTAATTGCTATTGCTACATAGGATTTCAAGTCTATATAATATTACAATAAGAATATCTTAGATAATAAACTAAATGATCATAAAATGTTGCATAATTATATCATCAAAAAGCTGGTGAAATAAAAAGACATTAAAAAACTCGTTTTTAAGAAATATAATATATATGTTAAAATACACATATATGTATTACATATATTATTTTTTTGTCTCAATAAATGTTATCTAGTAATTCTTTCTTTTAAACATATCAGCATTCTAATTTTACTAATATTGTACATTGCTAATTATAATTATATTTATTCTACTGATGAAACAGTTGTGCATTCATTTTAAAGCAATAATGGCTGATAAATATATAAAATTAAAATAAAAATTCTATATAATTATGTACATACAATATTTACAATTTTCACGTGATCTTGAAAAAAATTCTAAAAAGTTTAGATTTTTCTTGGTCTCAAAATCAATATTTATCAATATATATAATTAATATAATACTTGATTAAATTTTTTGGCAGAGCATTTTTAATAGCATATCTGTATTTTCATTTTCATATATTTTGGCAATGTAGATGAGAGTTAAAAATTAAATTGCCACACAGCACATTGGATAAATTCTTCCGATTATTATGCAAATAATAATATTCGTGTAGATCAGACAATTATTATTGGCAAGAAAAGATCGAGTTACTCGATCTTTTTCGTTGTGCGTTCAAGTCTTCTATTACACAGCTGATTCCATAAATAAAATTTCTCAAAAAAATTTTTAAAAAGATAAAATAATTATTCATAAATAAGAAATAAAATAGAATCATCTTTAATTGTAATTCTAATAATGTAAAATTTCGAAGATCTATCTAATATGCAGGTTCAAGAGATTAATTTAAATATTATCATAGTCTTGTTATTAATCATTAAATAAATTATAGGGTACTAAATGCATCGCGAAATCAAATATTAATTTATTATCATAATTATATGATTATAATAAGTTTATTCACATGATGTAATAAGACATCTTATTACATCATCATAGGTTTATTCGTAAAAGGTCCACTCTCCGTATATACATTTTTTAGGTTCAAGAGATTAATTTAAATATTATCATAGTCTTGTTATTAATCATTAAATAAATTATAGGGTACTAAATGCATCGCGAAATCAAATATTAATTTATTATCATAATTATAAGATTATAATAGGTTTATTCACATGATGTAATAAGACATCTTATTACATCATCATAGGTTTATTCGTAAAAAGTCCACTCTCCATATATACATTTTTTATTTTTTGCATCTTGTATGTTGGCTACACTTGTTAGAGATTTAAAGTTGCACAATTCTCTCTCACGATTTGTTTTCAAATTTGAAGAGGTTTTTGTGTTTAACGATGCCGCAAGAAATGAATATTTTGTGTTGTTATTCTTGCAAAATGTATCAAGTAAGCAAAAAATAAAAAAATAATTAATATTACCATTTGCTATAACTTTACTCTTTATCTTCTTATATTTTTGTATTTTTACTTTTTACAGGTGCATATAGTTAAAAAAGCACCCAAATGGAACTGCAAGGTGTGCAATGCAAAGCAATCCGTAAAGCAAGTACATATTGAAACATCATTAATGATATTAATTATGACAATGGCTCATTAATCATTAATAATAACTTTTAATATATTTTATGATTAAATTTCATCTTTACTTCTAGATATATTTTCAAGGATCTGGACGAGATTGTCGTCTTCAGGTTCAACAATTGAATGCTATGAAAGCAAATGATACATTTTTTACACCTTCTGGACCAGATGACGGTGCTTGTGATACATTTGCAAACATTTCTGGAGAATCTGACTGTGACAGCGCTGGTGAGAATAAATGGACAACATGTATTAGATCGTCAGAGATAGAAGGTTTCGAAGATGTGGAAGATTTGGTGTTCAATAATGCAGCCATCAATGTAACATCAAGTAAGAAATTTTAATATAATAATAATAATAATATAAATAATGATTCAGTTTTTAGTTTTGAATAATATTTAGATGTTGATTCTGAAAGTGAGGATGTTGACAATGAGACAGAGGGATTACGTACCACAAACTTTAACCATAACTCCAATATTGATGATAAATGCAATATGCAGGATAATACAAAACCTAACGAGGATTACAACAACGTTGCTAACATTTTTGAAACTTGCAGTGAATTAGATGATCCACTTGATTTTTAAGTTTCTTGAATGATTCATAAATTTGTTATCCTCCATATAATATTTAACGAAAGGATGATAGGAAGCTATGCTGTGCTTTAATTAATATAAATTTGTTAATTTTCTGAAAAGTAACATTTTATTACAGAATTTAATGCATACAAAATACAAAAAAATATTTGTCGAATTATTTCTTCCATCAATTTGTTCAACATCCTATGATTTCAATCCTACAATTTGAAAACATAAATTATTTGTCTATTTTTCATTGCCTATATACATACACATGTATATATGATTTCCTGTGGTAACTAAATAATCATTTTAGTTTAATGTGTCTCTTCTCTCTTTGGTCAAAGAGAGAAATGTAGTATTTTATACCACAGAGACAAAATTTATTATCTAAAGTTTATTTTCTACATTCTAGATGATTTGAATACATTGTTTCCTCCTATTACATTTGTTTCGATGAAAATAAATGAATAACAGTTTAATATACGATACAGAGTTTTATTAGGAAAGATAGAATGCTGATTAGAAAATTAATTGCTATTGCTACATAAGATGTCAAGTCTTTATGTAATATTACAATAAGAATATCTTAAACAATAAATTAAATGATCATAAAATGTTGTATAATTATATCATTAAAAAGTTCGCGAAATACGAAGACAAATTAATTAACAAATTAAATTACCAAAAACTTATGTTTTAATCAGAAATATAATATATATGTTGAAATACACATATGTGTACTATATTTTTTTTCTTTTTTAATCAATGTTATCTAGTAATTCTGTTAACCCCCCTTCCCCCCATTCCAGCATTCTATTTTTCCTAATATTGTACATTGCTAATAATTATTTATTCTACTGCTAAAATAGCTGTGCATTTATTAAAGCAATATAAAATGGCTGATAAATATATATAATTAAAATAGAAATTCCAAATAAAAATTTTATGTAATTACGTACAATGATATTTACAATTTTCATGTGATCTTGAAAAACATTCAACTTAAAAAGTTTAGATATCTTTCTTGGTCTTAAAAATCAATATTTATCAATATATATAATTAATATCAATACTTGATAAATTTTTGGCAGTGCATTTTTAAGAGCATCTGTATTTTCATATACAATATTTTATATGAAGGCAATATAGAGGAGAGTTTAAAAATTAAATTGGCAGCATTGGATAAATTCTTCCGATTATTATGCAAATAATAATATTTGTAGATCATACAATTGGCAAGAAAAGATCGAGTCACTCTTTTTCGTTGTGCGTTCACAGTCTTTTATTACACAGCTGATTCCAGTATCGCAATTAGAAAATTTTCGAAAGATGTATATTTTGTCATTAGTTTATGTCGATACGTTTATATGTCACACTGGGGAAAATAGTAATAGTATTTAATTAATTTACGAAGAAATGCAATTACACACATGTCACGTATATCTCGAAAATTTCGAAATATGATTAGACAAGTTTTTTTACTTCCCTATATTTTTATTTGCTTATTAAATATTTCTAAAGAAACTTTCAAAAAGATAAAATAATTTTTCATAAATAGTAAGAAATAAAATAGAAATGTCTCTATATGTCTTTAATTGTAATTTTAATAATATAAAATTCGCATATCTATAAATTTAAAAGTATGCTCCACACCTGTGGTGTACGTAAAATTCCTATAGCTAAATGCAATAGTTGCCACAAAATATTACATTGAAAACATGCTATGATGTGGATGATGAACATCTAATATGCAGGATCGAAAGATTAATTTAAATATCACCATGGTGTCTTTGTTATATTTATCACTAAATAAATTAGGCTACTAAATGCATCGCGAAATCAAATGTATATACCTAAGGCATTTTTCACGCGGTTGTTGAAGCGTATATATAAGAAAAAAAGGTATATCGATCAATATTGATGTCTATTACTATGACGTCGGGGATTCATTGTCTCTTGATGATGTCGCCAGTTATTTTGCCATCTTCTATTGCGCCTGTTCCAACTAAAATTAAAAAAAAATAAAAAAATAAAAAAAAAAATATATATATATATTACATATTAAATACACAAACATATTTAAATTAAGGCTCCTAGTACTAACCGCAGCCATGTTAGAGCGTGACGTCAGAGATTAGAAAATATACGCTGAAAATTTTTACGTGTCGTTTTCAGATAAAAAAGATCTTTTGATGAAACACAACTTTAAATGGATTTAGCACATTTTTAAAATCCGAAAAATATTTTTCCCCTTGACAGTAAATCAACAATCGTAAAATAATTGTGATATCAGACTTTGTCGTGCAAAATGAGTATCCATGTGCAAGACTATTTACAGATCAAGCCTCGTATCACAGTTATTGCTTGATTATAAAAAGAAAAAAAGATAATTTTCAAAAAATTTTAAAAGTGTTAAAGTCATCTAAAGTGATGTTTTATCGAAATATTCTTTTATCTAAAAACGACACGTAAAAATGTTTATCGTATACTTTCTCGTCTCTGACGTCACAATTCCAACATGGTCGACAAGGGCCCAGAAGCCTTAAATTGTTCTGAGAAAAAAATTAAAAATTATATCTCTTACTTATTCAACTTCTTCCGTCTTTTATTCAGTGGGCCGCCGAGTTCGCTTTCGCGTATAATTTGTAATGTCGAAGGTGCAAATACATCTTCTGTTAAAATAATTATGATAAAAGTTCGTCAAATTTTGATAGCTGAACTCTTACGTTCTACATTCTAAATATATGACGTATAAATATGTTTCACGAAAACGTACCGAACGCATCGTTATATTTTCTCTTCGCGCTATATCGTTGATGTTGTTGCAACTGTGGCACGGCCTCTTTAGCGCTGCCGATCGTACAGTCCCACGTTCCCTTGCATCCCTTTAAATGCTCCAGTTGATCGTGCAGATACGATCTTTCGGAAGATGTCAGAGACGACACTCTGTTCCACTGTTCGAACGGATCTGAGGAAATGAAGACATATATCTTCAGTCTCGTCTCTCATCCCTCGAGCTGTCGCGTCCGAAGACTTTTTTCAGGTATACCCACCGATTCTTAGATTGTAATACGTCACCAGTCCAGTCGTGAACTCGCAGTAAAGGAAATTGTGCGTCGCGTTGATGGTACGTATGCAGGAGTACGTGTTGTTGTTGGCGTTCATGCAAAAGCAGAATGGTCCCGCGGTCCACAGAGGCGCGGTTCGCCAGTGATCGTTATCATGCTCGAAGCAGTTCATTCTCTCTGTCAGACATTCCTTCTCCATCTTGGCTTTCTTCCTCAGCTTCCGCTCCTTCTTCTTCAAACGCTCCTCCTTCAATCTGCGTCTCTCCTCCCTCGCTAGATCCTTCTCGTCCTTCTTCGTGTCCGGCGCGCAGTAACAGCTGTGTCGTGCCTCCGATGGATTATTGTTCATCAACGGTAACCGGCTGTTATTGTTGTTGATGGTTGCGATACCTGGATTAAAAATGGTACGATGAGAAACAAATCAAAGATGAAGTTGAAGCTAGCAGAAAGATCATAAATACAGGGTGTATACTCTTTGGAAAAACCTGGAATTCTCAGGGAATTTTGTTCTACTTTATAAAATCCTGGAATTATCATGATTTGATTTTAAAATATAGTTTTAACAAATATAACTAAAAAATATAATAAAATTTTATAGAAAGTATATATCGAAATATATTTTATTATAATATAATACTATATTACATTATTATATTAAAAAAATACTTTATTTATGTTAAAAAATTATGTATAACAAATAAACTAAAATTGTATTCTAAATATTATTTAAAATACTTTAACTTATCAGGAATTTTGAACAAAAGTACCTGGAAAATCATGGAATCCTCAAGGAATTTATTTCTAATTGTAAGTATCTCTTGAGTATTTCTTAAGTATACACCCTGAAGTATTTTTTTTATTCGCAATCTTTACTATGTTTATGTTTCCTCTCGGGAGCTTCGAGAATGGTGACGTCTATCCTAGCTGGTCCCAGAGTTCCTGTTCTATTTCTTGGTATCTTGGAATACTTTCTCGGCAGTGGCGTGGTAGTCTGTGTCAGGGATGTATTTCGAGGTCGATTAGAACTCGAGCCTTTCCCGACGAAGGAGCTGGTTCGCGGAATGTTTTCCGTCGTGTACATCGAAGTCCCGGTCGTTCCCGATTCGGTAATCGCGATTGATTCCGTGGTGCGATCTTGATTGAAGTCGCTGCTGGTCCTGAATACATCGACCGTAGTAGGAACAGTCGTGTATCTTCGTGCCTCGCGAGTCATTGCAGGATCTTGAGCGGTTGTAGACGACGCCACGTCGCTGATATCGGTTGTGTTCGCGTGAGGAATATCGTCGTGAACACTATTGGTCAGCAGCGTGTTATTTTTACGATGATGATGATGCACTTTTCTGCGTCTCTGCGTCTTGTCCTCTTCAACTTCCGTCCTGTTCGCGGACGTTTCCTTCGTCCTGTGACGACGGGTCGTCTTCTTCGGTTTGAGCGTCGTCGTTGACGTTTCGACGAAAGTTTCGGCGGTGAAGGCCTCCAAGGGAGTTGTATCGTACTTATCCAGCTTCCCTTCAATCGTCGTCAACGACACCCTCTCGTTACTTAGGGTTGTACCGATCTTAGCAATGGACTCCGTAGTTGCGTCGCGATCCGTGGTGGTGTGAGCAGCTTTGTCGTGTTTCTTATGATGACGACTCGCGTGAGGCTTCGGCGGATGATGATGAATCTTGTGCGAATCGAGGCTTTCTTCAGCGTCGGCGAGCTTCTCCTCATTTTCCGCGAACTGGGGTCGTTTGATCATCAAGTGCCGGCGAATCTCCTGCGAAGATGTTTATTAGCACAATTAATTATTATTATATATACAAGGTGTCCCATAGAAAATTGCTGAAACTAATCAGCTGTCATTTTTTAATGCATACAGTTATTGAGAAAACCAAAATTGTGTCGACAGAGGAAAGTCTGCAGTTTTTAATGGATATAAATAAAATGTTTGTATAATATCAGTTTATTTTATTGAAAAAAAGTAATGAAAAAAGTGCTAATAATTACATGTGTAAACTAATGATAAATATTTTCGAAGTGCACACCATTTGAATTGGTACAAAATTCTGTTCTTTTACGAAAACTCGTAAAAACTTTTTCTAACATGCCATTTTTAATATTATTGATGATCCTTTTAATAGCTGCTATTAAATCTGGCACTGTTGAAAATATTTATCATTAGTTTATTTTATGTAATTATTAGCACTTTTTTCATTACTTTTTATCAATAAAATAAACTATTATACAAATATTTTATTTATATCCATTAAAAACTGCAGACTTTCCTCTATCTAATACAATTTTTGTTTTCTCAATAACTGCATACATTAAAAAATGACAGCTGATTAGTTTCAGCAATTTCCTATGGGACACCCTATACATTTAAAAAATTAATAATTACATACTTATTATATACATATATATATTTTTTAAAAATATATACTAAATATATATATATATATATATATATATATATATTACATAAATATATTAAATATTAAATGTATATTAATTATTAATAGAATATTAATTAATTAATTAATCAGTACTAATTTACCTTCAACGTTTCTAGTTGCATTCGCATCTCCCGGATTTGTTGCTCGATCTCTCGTCTCGATATCCGCCATTCGTTAGGATCCTGGTACACGGCTTCGGTGCAATTCACGCCGCCTTCCGGCAAAACCAGACATTTTGGCGACTTCTCTATCTCGGATGAGTGACGAACTTGAGTTTGCTATTGATAAGAAGATTGCAAATCGGCCTTTTTATCGCGCGACGATACGCGAAATAGCTGTACTGTGAGAGAGATTCCTTGATACCAAATCTTACCTTCAGGTCATCCAATTCTTCCTCTATGCTCTCCATGATCTTGGTGACGTGCTCTATAGGATCCTTCTTCGTGACGCTCCTTCGTACTCTCCGGTGCCTCTTCACGACGTCGTCCACATTTAGACGGCCTTTAATCACCTTATCCAAGGTGAGATCAAAGTCGTCCATAGTGTAGCCGTAATCCAGGTAGTCGAGGACGGGTTTATCTTGCCGGTTGCTTTCATCGTCACGAACGTCCATGTTTCTTATTTCATTGCCATCTCTGAAATGCAAATCACGCGTGCATATCATCCATTTCGTAATAAATTTACGCCAACGTCGCGATATCTGATGTGATATCATCTTCATACCTGGCTCGTGCAGTCTCGTACACTTCCTGTGCCAACATATCCAACTCCTGGAGGAAGTTCTCGTCATCTTCCTCGTCGATCGCACGCCTGTCCCGGTCGTCCTCCAAGTTGAAATAATCGAAAAACTCCTCGTCTGACACTTCTCGCTTGCCTATTGTCAAATGATCATTTTACACAAATAATTTTATAACAATTAATAATTAATTTTATTAATATTATTATATTGTATTAATATTATATTATATTAATTTATATATAATAAATATTAGAATATAAATATTATATTATTATATTAATATTAATATTATTATTATCAATATTAATAATATAATTTATACATAATATATATATAATAAATATTGTATTAATTAATTTTTTTAAATATTAAAAATGAAATTGACTTTAAACATTTAAAATTTTCTTGAGGAATTTATCTGTACTGGTTCCTTTATTTTCTTATCAACGATAAAATATATAAACTTATATAGGATTGTCACAGCTAAGAAATATTCACCGCGCTTGCTGACATATCCTCTCGCGTCATCATAAGGATCCGCAAGTCGATGATCCCTAGGGGGGCTGTATCTCTGCCCGTCATAATCGTTGGATTCGAGCCTCGTGTAGACCACTCCGTGGGGTGTGAAACAAGCGCACTTCTTGGAGGACACCCTCTGCGGCGTAGGCACCGCGTATCTGCACTTGTGTCGTCGCCACCGGTGTCCGTCCCTTTCGCATCGCCACTTCTGTCCCGGAAGACAGTCGGCCTGCGCTTCCGGTCGCGAGCACTCCGCCGCGAGACGTTCGTGCTTCGTCGCGAAGGGCGAGTGCACCCTGTTGTCGAGATGCGGATCCGAACCTGGAAGATTCAGGGTACAAATAAATACGTGATTTTGTAATGAAGGATCTTTTCGATTAAAGCATTTAAATTATAATTGAATTAATTCAAATTATAATTTAATGGACATCTGCGAATTTATTTACAAGAAAATTGTGAAACTAATTTTCGCAGAATAAAATATTTATTTGAGACAAGTTTTATAAAATTGATTTACAAAAATATAAAATAAATGTTTATGCTGCAAAAATTAGTTTCATTTTCTTTCAAATAAATTCGCGGATCTGTATATCTAAACTTGAAAGAATACGCGTAGAAATAATTTTCTAATTAATTTCTCTCATCAACGCATGTCCACGAATTTATTTTAATAACTTAAGGTACTTAAATTAATAAAGACATTCTTACAGCAAAATATTTATAAGAAATTTTTTTATAAAATTAATTCTGGTATGCACTTTATTATCGAAATGCAAATCCAAACTTGGAAAAATACATATATCTTTTTCTAATTAATTTCTCTCTTTGACATACATGTGTCCGCGAATTTATTGAAAAGAAATTTATGAAGCCAACAATTTTTGCAGCATAAAAATATTTGAGACAATTTTTTATGCTGCCAGAATTAGCTTCATAATTTTTGTTCAATAAATTCGCGGATATTTAAACTTGAAAGAATACGAGTAGAAATAATTTTCTAATTAATTTCTCTCATCAACATGTCCACGAATTTATAATATTTTAATAAATTAAGGAATTTAAAGTGATAAAGGTATTTTGTAAAGTTAATTTAGGCAACAAAAATATTTATGGGAAACAATTTTAATAAAATTAATTCTAATAAAAAAATGAAGAAAGATTATATTTATAAGAAATTTTTTTATAAAATTAATTCTGGTATGCACTTTATTATCGAAATGCAAATCCAAACTTGGGAAAATACATATCCTTTTCTAATTAATTTCTCTCTTTGACATACATGTGTCCGCGAATTTATAGAAAAGAAATTTATGACGCCAATAATTTTCGCAGCATAAAAATATATATCAGCATAAAAAATATGTAACATATTATCAGAGAAATTTAAATATGCACGATTCTTCTTTTGTAAAAAGTTTCCACTTTTGAATGCAAGATATGCAAGATGTCATTCACAGAGGAAAGAAATTTGGCCGAAGTGGTCCCAGAATAAAACGGATTTTTGATCGCGAGACATTTATGACATATGAAACATATTACAGCTATTAACACGAAAATTTAAATGGACGCAGACAATTGTAAAATTAAAGATGACGCGATATTAGAGCAATGAAACTCAGTTTGGTTGAAGCTTTTTACGTCCGCGACGATAAAGAAGAATTGTCCGACGTTATTATTGCGAACTCTGTCGAGAGTGAGAAAATAAATTGCGCTTTTATATATATATAAGTACTATTCGTGGACGGCAATAAAGTAGGATTAGAACTTGAACGTCGTGTGTTTCTGTGCAAGAATCCCTAAAAAGAAACTGAAGACCCGCTTGTAAGACCACCTCTTCGCTGCGATAACTCAACCAAGAGTTGTATCCCTTACACGAGTTTGAGAAAAGATCTTCTCTCGCGAGGCACACGCATTCCTGTGTATTTGCATCGCTTTTGGAGACACCGGGTCTTCTTTTATCGAAAATATCCCGGTGACAAAGTGGCCGATAATCTCGAAAGATGTATAACAGGACGTAGGATGCGTCCTGTCAATCCCAGGAACCGGGTATTTATGCTAATACTAATCCATATCAGGGAGAGAACTCGTTCTTCCACGCTTGTACACGTAATATACGGAATATTACAGCAGCTGGCTGTAACGGCAACTCTTGTAATGCGTTTCGAGAGTTTTTGCCCTCGAATCGAATCGATGGATCTAGCCACATTTTTTTGAAATCGATTTATTTACTGTCATGAACTGAAATCCGATTATGCGACTATATCAAAGATATTTTAGAATGATAAGAGAACTGATGAAAATCATTACATCGTAAATCATCGTTGGAGATATGCGTGACATTTATTATTTTAAATTATTATTTTATAGTAAGTATTAATTATATAATTAATATCAATATTAATATTAATTATATTATATAATTATTATTATAGCTCAATAATTTATTAATATCAATATTAATTATAATTAATATAATTGACTTATTGTTAGTGTTCAAGCAAATCTGATTCTGATCTTGAACTCTTCTTATATGCTTTAAACAGGAACACATGAATCGATTAAAATGTCCATTTATATAGAATTAGCACATTTTGATTAAATTTTTTGAATAATAAAAAAGAGGAATTGCTTGATGTCAACCACTAAATGGCTCATTTCCATTAATCGATTTTAATATTGGAATAATTCACAATGAAATGAATTATATAAATCTGTACAATCTCATAAATTTCAATAATTCGTCGAGTGTAATAACTTTATAAATTAATATTGATTAATCATTTGCATGTGCATATATATAAATTCTTAATTCTTTTCTTTCATTTTTATCTTACATATAATAATTTTCATCTTTTTTATTCTTATCTTTTATATAATTATTATTTTTAGCTTTTAAATTATAATTCTTATATTAAAAAATTTTTTTAAATCTCCAAATATAATGTAGGTATTTTACACACATATTTCAAGATTTTAAGAATTTTAAAAGAAAATTTTACAAGAATTATAATTTGAAAGATAAAGAATTATTATAAGGAATAAAAGATATGAATTATAATTTAAAAATTGTTATATTATATAATTTTAAAAGAATTTTTATTTCGTTCGAAAGTTTATTTTTTTGGAAATATATTGTCGCGATGTAAATTATATAAAAATTTCTATACACAAGAGCGTTCAAATTAAACCGAGATTTGAAGAATTATACAATTGTATATAATTCTTAAAATTTCGGTTTAATTCGAACGCTCGTGTATAAAAATTTGTATACAATTTACATCGCGACAAAATTTCCCCAAAAAACTTCTGAACGAAATAAAAATTCTGATATTATAATAGCAAATGACTGACTTGTCTCGTCGATAATGGAATCTTCGAGGTCCTCATCGTCCGATATATCCTGATCGCTTCCGATGTCGCTCTCCGTAAATCGATGCTCCGTTTCCGCATCCGCATCCGCATCGGGGATATCGTCGTTCTCTTCCGGAAGTGTCGAGCTCGATGACTGCTTAGCTTGAGTAGCGTTTTGCCTCTTGGCTTCCCGCGCCCTCGACTCTGCGATGGATTCCGGAGTCTCACGGCGACCAGAGGACTCGATCAGGAATGTATCGGGCCACTTGAACTTCAATCTTCTGCCGTGCTTGCCACTGCAACAAGGACCCTCATTTAGAAACGAGGAACGCGATGGCACATAGAAGCTTCAGATATTACGATTACGCTTATTCGCGTAATACAGGCTATCCCATATAGGAAATTAATCAGCTGCATGCATTTTTTAAGTATAATGTTATTTGTATACCAGTTTATTTGATTGATAAAAGACAATGAAAAAGAGCTAATAATTACATATGTATAATGATAAATATTTGCGAAATGTGCACCATTCACAGTAGAAAAATTTGTGTTTATTACTTGTTAAAAACGGTCCCCGTGAAAATTTTTGTGTTAAATATTTAACACATTCATGTGTTAATTTAACATATTACTGTTCTGTTAATTGAACTCAAATGTAGAATTATTAAAGAAACTAAAAAAAAAAAAATAAAAATAACACAATGTGCATCTATTTTTAATTTTACACAATAAATATGTTCTGCTTTATCAGTGACAGGATTTATCTGTTAAAATTTACAGAAAAATGTTGATTTTCTATTTTATAATATAAGTGAAGATGATAAAATCTAAAATTAACATATTTTTTGTTAATTTTTACATTAAAAGTATGTTAATTTTATACAAAATTTATTTTAAATTATTTGAAGTTTTGCATTTATTTAGTGCTAAAATATTAACACAATATTCGTGTCTCCATTTAACATATCCATATTATATTAAATTAACACAAAAATTTCGGTGTATCGTTTGGAACTTCTGTTAAATTCAACAGAAATTTTTCAACTGTGTTTGAATTTGTACAAAATTCTGTTCTTTTACGAAAACTCGTAAAAAGTTTTATTAACATGTCATCTTTAATGTTATTAACGATTTTTTTAATAGCTGCTATTAAATTTGGAACTGTTGAAAATATTATCATTAATTTATACAATTATTAACACTTTTTTCATTAGTTTTTATCAATAAAATAAACTGGTATACATTTTATTTATATATCCATTAACAATTATAGACTTTCCTCTTTTCAACACAATTTTTTTTCTCAATAACTACATGCATTAAAAAATGATAGCTGATTAGTTTCAGCCATTTCTTCTAGGACATTCTGTATATGTATAACGAGATGTAAATTATAATATTGTTCAACAAAAATAATTTTTTCATCGGATTAGGCGTTTTTTTATACTTTTTTGAATACGAATCCGGGTTCTAAATTGCTCCATCACGTCACAATTTTTTAATTAAAGTTGTAAAAAAAAAAGAAGAAAATTTGTTAACCTGACTAAATCTTTCAACAAAATTATTATTTTATTAATTGAACATATATTAGTATTTAAATCGAATATACTTTTGTTAGATTTAATATGCTATTATATATTTAAATATTTTTTTATATTCAATTAACAAAATATTTTGTTGAAAGTTTAGTCGAGTCAACAAATTTTTTTTCACTGTACAACATGTGACACGTTGGAAAAGTTTTATTTAAAAATAAAGTATGTTATTACAATGAAAAAAAATTTATTGAATTCGAATAAGTATTTATTTCAATATTCCCAAATAAATCATTTATTTGAAATTAATAATATTGATTTGATGTGAAAAATATTTATTTGATATAAGACAATCCTTTTCAAAAAACAAATAAATATTGATTTTTTCAAATAAATAATTTATTAAGCAGTGTGTGTGTGTGTGTTGAAATAAATATTTATTAATTTAGTAATTTTTTTAGTGCAAGATTTTCAACCCTCAAAGGAATTTTTGGTGTCGAAACAATACACTTTATTTTGATTGCAATAAAAGTACTCTAGCACGTCATACATATTGTCATAATATAACAAAGTTTGTAAAAATAACCCTTTTTGCAATATTAATTAAAAATTTTTTAAATTGTGACATGATGGAATAATTTAAACATCAGATTTGTATTCAACATTCAAAAAATGATAAGAAACGATTAGTTTCGTTTCGGTAAATTTTTTTTGTTGAACATTAATAATTACAAAATTAAATTAAAATTTATAATTAGATTAATTATACTTAATATATAATTAAAATAATTTCAACGGAATTACACACAAGATGGAAATTTTCATTTTCGCTACAGAGTACAGAGTAAAATTTACACAAAGCGGTGCCAGAGAGCAAAGAGCAGACTTTAATAACGTGATTTCGCTTAATCAAATCAGAAAGTTCTGATAGATTATAATAAAGTTACAAGAAATAAAATATAGTACTTTTTAAACTCGCTATGGACTTGCGAAATCCGATTACGTGACCCGCATTAAAGTTGGATATTTAAGAGTGTTAAGCTCTACGTCCACACAACTGCAAATTATTTGACATCAGAGATACGCCACGTAATAAATCATTATTTCACTTACGTAATATTTAATCAAATTATTTTTCTTAAATATTATATAAATAATTTAATAAAACTATTTTTCTAAATTTTTTTCCAATTAAAAGTTTTGCAAAAAATTAAGCTAAAGGATTAAAACAGAACGTCTGAAATGAATGATCTCGAGGCAAAGAACCAACTGTACACTTACTTTAGGAAGAGTTTCTTGAAGGAACGACCATCCATCTGCGGTGGCGTTTCGACGCCAGCAATATCCAGGAACGTCGGTGCCAGATCGATGTTCAAAACTATGTCGTCTACTCTGCAACGTTATGTGGATTATATTTTATTACGACCTTAATATCGGGGGCTTACACGTCTCTGACGTTTATTTGTTCTTAAACGACTTTCCGCGAACGAAACCCAATTCGTGCACTGGCCAAAGTTTCGCGAACATTATAATCTCGTACACTACTCAACACACTTTCGTATCGACTTCTTGTAGCCATATGCTCGCATTTTCAGAACATTCCAATTATTTGAAATAAAGATTTATCGAATTTTTGATTTTTTTATTAGACAGAAATTTATAATTACAAATTTTACAATTGCCACAACAAAATTTTAATATTGTCGAATTAATTCTACTTGATTTTTTTCTTATATCTTATCATTGACATAACTGTAGCTTGAAATAAAAAATAATAAAAATTTTTAATCCATATTTTCTATTTTCAATGAATAATAAATTATTTCTTCTAATTTATTTTCCATTTCTCTTGTTCCTAATAATTTTCATTAGAAGAATTCAGAATATTCGAATTATTTGAAATAAAGAAAATTTATCGAATTTCTGATTTTTTATTGGACAGAAATTTATAATTACAAATTTTATAATTGCCACAACAAAATTTTAATATTGTCGAATTAATTCTACTTGATTCCGTATTTAAGGGAAAAAAATTTTCTTATCATATCTTATCATTGACATATATAACTGTAGCTTAAAATAAAAAATAATAACAATTTTTAATCCATATTTTTCCATTTTCAATGAATAAAAAATGATTTCTTTTAATTTATTTTCCATTTCTCTTGCACCTAATAATTTTCATTAGAAGATGCAGTATTCGTCGAAAAGAATGATTCAATTTTCTGAAAGTGCTATTCGGTTGGAATAACGATCGTATTGTTAACGCGGTGTAATTAGGGTGTAATTAAGGGAGCCCCAGTTCTTTTAATTGCCGCGTTAAACCATCCGTCTTTCATAGCTCTCAGTTTCACGGACTATAAAGATAATTTATTTCGGGGCTCTCGGCAGTGTCCGGAACTCCGTAATTTCAGGAGACGACCGTACAACGGCCACTTATTTATTACCGTGAAAATCTTGCCAGGAGTTTAAGCCAACAAGTAGATGGTACCTTTGATGTCGAACTGTGACAAGGCATCGGAACCGCCTCGCCATGCTACTGCATTCCCTCGTTTATTAACGAGGAATTATTGCACATTGCTTGCTTTGAATCGTTATCCTCTCGAGATTGAGTGGAATATGTGTGTAAAACGAGGGACAATGTGTGTATATTATTTAGTAAGATAAAGAGAAAACATTCGACAAAATAAAATTAATATAATTGACAAGAGAACATTTATTATTATATAATGTATTTTTTATTTTATCTCTATATATAAATTCATTTTTTTAATTTTTTGCATCTACACTAAAAAAAATTTAGTTCATTCTTATATAAGTATTTAGTTCAATACATTCAAATAAATCATTTATTTGAAACTAATAATATTTATTTGATTAACAAAATAATATTTTGTTGAAAGGTTTAGTCAAGTCAACAAATTCTTTTTCAGTGTACAATATGTGACATGTTGGAAGTTTTATTTAAAAATAAAGTATGTTATTACATTGAAAAAAAAATTTATTGAATTCGAATAAGTATTTATTTCAATATTTCCAAATAAATCACTTTTTTATTTGAAACTATAATAATATTGATTTGATGCGTGAAAAATATTTATTTGATATAAGAAAATCCTTTTCAAAAAACAAATCAATATTGATTTTTTTCAAATAAATAATTTATTAGGCAGTGTTGAAATAAATATTTATTAATTTAGTCATTTCTTTTAGTGCAAGATTTTCAACCCTCAAAAGGAATCTTTGGTGTCGAAACAATATATAATACTTTATTTTAATTGCAATAAAAGTTCTCTAGCACATCACATATTTGTTACTATAATATAACAAAACTCGTAAAAATAACCCTTTTTACAATATTAATTAAAAATTACACTGAAAAAAAATTTATTAAACTCGAATAAGTATTTATTTCAATATTCCCAAATAAATCATTTATTTGAAACTACGTAATAATATTGATTTGGTATGGAAAATATTTTTTTGATATAAGAAAATCTTTTTCAAAACAAATAAATATTTATTTGTTTCAAATAAATGATTCATTTGAACGTATTGAACTAAATACTTGTTAATTTAACCAATTTTTTTCAATGTACTATTTTAATTTTCCTTTATTAATTTCCCTTTTTCTATCATTACGTTTATATTTTATCAAGATATAAATTAAGAGTTTAACGAGATATGTTTCGTTCAGACTGCATGTGATTCGTTTCATATAATTTTAAATCATTAATATTAATTAATATTTTGAAAACATATTGAATATATATATATATATATAACTTAAAAATAAAATAGACATCGAGATCAAACACGAACATTTGTAGAAAACGCTATTGAAAAGAAATACCGTGACAAATAGAACAAAGTCACAGCATTCCTTTAAGAAATTCCTTCTCGGTTGGTGGTATCTTTTAAGACCGCTTATCCTTTTTTATCTTTACAAACTCATTTTTCTTAAGATCTAAATGATTTGAAGGTACACACATAATATGGGACAACTGGAATTTAAATCATAGCGAGATAAAAGTTTTGTTTTTCATTACTTTTTTATTATTTGTCAAAACTTGTTCATCTAATTTTGTTAAATAAATTTTATTATTAATGCGGACTTTTTCTGGACTACACTTTTTTGTAAGCTTTTGTAATTAAAATTTTTATTTTGACTTCATTAAATTACAGAGAATTAATAAATGATCTCATTATGAGAAAGTATATAGGACAATATATTTTTTAAGGCAAAAATAAAAATCTTGTCTAGTATCGATCGTATTTTTCGTTTACGAGTAAAACCTATTGTTACAGTAGCAAGCATGGTACAGAAATGCAAAGTTCAAATATCGATACATACCTGATCGAATTTTCCGAATGTCATGAGATTCTAGAATTTATCTTTGTATAAAAAATGCGAAACAAAAATGCAAACTAAGTTTAACATTAAAAAAAGATGGTGAAATCCGTGATCTGAATACAGATATCAAAGAGATCGATTTTCAGAAAGTGACATATGAATATAATATATATATTTTTTCTATAAAAAAAAATATATATATGTATATTTATTTAATACACGTGCGTCCATTATTATAGCAAGCTTTACCTGTAGTTCCACTTCATGTAATAAACACATTTATTGCTGATTTTACACGTCTCTGTAAGCTATGTCCAACGACTGCGTCAAATCTAAAAGTGACAGTTCAAGTAAACGACCTATTCGGAAACAAAAATACGTTGCTGACCGGTCGACCAAGAAGCTTAAGTACACAAAAAAAAACATCTTAGATCGTAGGTCCAGCATAGCACCGTGGTCAAGGGTCCAGCTGTCCCGAAAATGGAGATCCCGAGTTCGAGTCCCGAGTCAGCCGCCTTCGTCCGACGTTCGCCACGCATACGACTATGTTACAATTTATGTTTGACTTAGTTTAGCCGTGGGGTACATCGAAGCACGAGCACCCCACACTACCAAAAATAATACGCCTAAGCTATATTGTATAGTTACAGTCAAACAGTCGTAGTGACCATTGACTGGGGGACCGCCTTCTTGATCACGGTAACCCCGACGCGGGTGTGATTATAACCAAATTTTTGGAATAGCGTTCTTATATAGACAGCTGGTGTTATTTTGCTCACGGAAATCACTTCTCGGTCCTCGCCATCTGTTGGGGAAAAGTAGATATAAAAATCCAAACACGCACACGTACATACACAAACACAGGTTTATATATACACACATATAAATATACAAATACATGTCTCTCTGAATTATATTTTCTTTTCCACAAGAGACGGCGATAAGCATGAAGTGATTCCTCGTAAGCAAAAATAAATCAGCTGTTCTATAAGGAACCTATTTCAAAAATAAGTTCCCATTCGACTTGGAAACACGTGTCGGAGAACCGTGATTAACAAGGCGATTCCTTCAGACAGAAGTCTGCTCGTGTGACTGATTCTCTGTAACTATGTAATAAAATAACATTTTTCGACAATGCTGAGGAGTCTTGCGCAACAGGAACTTCTCACGTAAATTAAAACTTTTAAAGTATTACTATAATAATAATTTATAGACAAAATTTATTTGCTCTTTCACATCTGAACACTTGAAAAAAAATTTCATAAACATTTATTTAAAATATTTTCGGATCTTCTAATCTTACAGAGAATGTTTTACGAGAAATAATTTCTAATTATATTATAATCGAATAAAGGATATTATATATTTTGTGAAGCTAAAAAATCTACAGTTATATAAATTATTTAATATACGAATACTGTAATCATTCATGTGTAATTTTAATTTCAGGTTTATATTTTATTAAATATTTTTTACTTTAGTTTTTGCATGTTTTACAATTATGTTTGCTTTATTTTTGCAATGGGATTTTAATGCAAATTCCTACAGATTCAAGAATTTAAATGACAATGAGTTTAAAATATTAAATTTATATTACAGATAAAATATTAATTTGTGTATTATATTCTACGAAATATGTTTTTATTTGCGTGAAATAAGTCATACTTATTAGAACAATAAGTTATGCTTATACGAACACAATACATTTAGGCAGAGAATATATTCAATTTATTATTTCCCGAGAGTGAAAATATGTTTGGAAGATTATAAATATACCAACGACAAGTAATATCACATCTTATAAATCAATATCTTACATTTCGTAATTGGTAATTAAACAAATTTTTGAATATGGGGATTTGTACTTTTGTACTCATATCCTAACATAAAATAACACAAACATAAATTGCAGAGTTCTGAGGAAGACTGAAGACTATACCAGATTAATTGTATTAATTTAATCGTATTAATTGTGAGACTCGAAATGTTAATTTCCCGAGTAATCGTTTTTGACAAGAATATTTGACAGAATGGAGTGATATTTTTTGACTCGCCCACTTTCGCGCTTATTAATCGTTTGCTTACGAAATACTTCATAAAATATTGTTTTAGATTGTATGTATCTGCTGCGAACACGCAGAAGTGTAATGCATTATAAAATGAACAATTAATGAATGTACCTGTCATTATTGAGCGATTTAATCCAACTTGAAATATATACATGCATATCACACATATATGTGCAGTAGAAGTGAATAGAAAATTTATTTACGAGGAAGATTATATTCTACTTTTGATAAAAAATATAATATTCAAGATATCAACAATATGTAGCATATAAAATGATCCAAAAATGCAAGAATTAATAAAATAAGACTGGAAAGTAAAATTACATTTGATCGATATAAATATATTCGAATATTAAATATTAAATATCTCTTTGTATGGTGTAGATTGTCAGCTTTGAAGAAAAAATATAAGATAATGTATAAAATAAAAATTAAAAATATAAAATGAAAATTAATTTGTTACAAAATTAAAAGATTAGAAGATATCTCGCGTAAATTTTTTTAGAGTACAGAACTTACGGTGTGATATTTTTTTCACCAATTTACGCGCGAAATTTACGAAATATTGAAGAGTACAAAATATAGAAGGTTTAAAACATGCAAAAACTAAAGTAAAAAGTATTTAATAAAATATAAACCCTAAAATTAAAATTACATATTAATGATTACAGTATTCGAATATTAAATAATTTATAATTGTTGATTTTTAGCCTCAAAAAATATATAATATCCACTTTATCTGTTTATAATAAAATTAGAAGATATTTCTCGTAAAACATTCATTATAATATTAGAAGATCCGAAAATATTTTAGATAAATGTTTATGAAATTATTTTTTTTTTTAAGTGTTCAAAGGTAAAAGAGCAAATAAATTTTGCCTATAAATTATTATTAGTGATACTTTCAGTTTTAATTTACGTGAGGTGTTCCTATTGCGCAAGATTCCTCAGCATTATCGAAAAATTATATGTCTATTTATAAAATATTCTCGACGTTTTTTCTAGCAATATTTTAATATGAGAACGAACAATAAATTTTAGAGAAAAGAAGAAATGTCTCGAATAATGCTAATTTATATACGGTGTGTATGCATTTTGCATATGTTCACATTAACATTTAAAGCTATACTTTCATTTTTTATCTCTATGTTTAGTTTATATTCTATATTATATTATGTTTTAAATATCGATTAAATAGGTTTAAAAATTGATTAAATATGTTTTTAAAAGCTGACGCTATTGAAAAGAAATACCGTGACCAAAAGAATGGTCGCAGCATTACTTTAAGAAATTCTTTCTCTGTTGGTGGTTTCTTTGAATTTCGCTTATCCTCTTTTTAACTTTCTTTAAAGATTACTTTTCTAAAGATCTAAATGATTTAAAGATACACACATAATATAGTTTAACTGGAATGTAATCTATGTCGAGTAAAAGTTTTATTTTTCATACCTTTATTATTTATTGCAACTCATTTGACTTTGTTAAACAAATTTTTATTATTAATGCGGGTTTTTTCTGCACTCCACTTTTACAAAGGCTTTACTGTGCAATGAGTTAAAATTTTTAACATGTATTTTCATTAAATTATTAATAATAATCTCGTTATGAGAGTGTATATAGAACAATGTATTTTTCAAAATAAAAATAAAAATCTTGAACAATATTAGTCGTATTTTTGCTATAGTTAATTGTTACAGTAGCAAGCATAAAACAGAAATTCGAATTTTAAATGTCCGATACATTCTTGATCGAATTTTCCGAATGTCGTGAGATTCCAGAATCTTTGAATAGAAAACGCGAAACAAAAGAAACGCTACAAAAGCTAAATTCAACTGACAACGAGAAAAAGACGACATCCGTCGTCTGCAGATACCAAACAGACAAGCATTGATTTTCTGAGAGTGACAAGTAAGAATGAGGATATTTCAGATGATAAATGTAAAAATTCGATTATTAATGGAATTATCGGTATGACTTTTTTTCTTTGGAGTTTCTATTCTTTTGTCATCTAGTTGTAATTTATTTCTCTGAAAATACTTTTTTTTGTGGATTTTATTTCTCTGTTTAATACAAAACTGATATTTTAATCAGATAAGTATAATTAAAATTCCAGATTAAAAACTAAATAGAGTAGCATTAATTATATTAAAAAATAAACATATATATATATATATATATATATATATATATACATACACATATATATACATTTTAATTCATTCAAAATTATGTGTAAAAAATTTTTATGATATTAATGTCACGCCAGGATTCGCATAGAACTTATTCAACTCAAAAACAGATGCTTAGCAAGCATATAATTAATGTTGCATTATGAAACTTATCGCGTATTTCGCATGGAAGCATGCATTTTTTCCCCTAGTACTTCCATAAATATCTGCATATTTTATCTTATGTTATCTCAATTATTAATAAAATTAAGTATATATAAATTAGTTTAATAAAGTTATAGACAAACATATTCTGATAAGTAGTAATAAATTAAATAAAAAATAAATAAATAAATTTGTATCCAATAAGAATTAAAATCCAGTAAAGCGGTATTTTGTACCTTCAAATCATTTAGACTTATTCAATAAAGAGATAAAGACATGCATCTAAAGTTTTATATGTAGTTTCATTTTATATGATAAATGTTTCGTAAAGTAACGCAGTTGTTGCTGACTTTACACGTCTCTTTAAACTATTTTCAGTGTTACAATGTTTCAAGTTCCAATTTATATTTGTTTTATTTTACGTGAGGAGTTCCTGTTGCGCAAGACTCCTCAGCATTGTCGAAAAATTATGTGTCTCTATAAAGTTACAGACAAGCAGTCATATATAAGTGCATAAAAATATTTTTGAAACAGGGTTCCTTATAGAACAGATGATTTAATCAAGAGACACGGTAGTGTCTCGCGACCAGTTAAGGGCGTAGCCGAGACACCGTGTATCTTAACGCGAGTCGGACATTTGAGTCTTTATAATATTTCGAATTCTCAATAACGGCTGAAGCAATCGAGTTTATACTAGACTTAATCGATAGATTGAGTTTGAATTATATAATAAAAGTGTCTTTATTTCTGCTCTACGTGATTTGTAAGCAGAGATATATAATTGCAAAGTCGAAATATGAAAAATTTCTTTTAAGAAACGTCCCCGTCATCATTGTCATCATCGACCACGCAAACATAGTAGTATCGTGCTACACGTATTCACACGTATACAACACATGCGCACACATATATCACACGTACACAACACATAAATAGATGCATGTATTGGAAATGTCCATCTCGCACGTTTTACAACAGACGGCGATAGTTGCCCTCCGCTATATTGACAGCGTGCGGGGTTAGATATTTTCAATCAATCAACGTGCGGGGTTAGATATTTTCAATTTCAATTTTTACATTCAATTTTAATGTTATTATTTGCAAATTTATGATCATAATATTTCAATAATATTTCAATTATATAAATGCCTATGTATGAGTATGCATATATTTTTAATAATAGTTGCCCTCCGCTATATTGACAGCGTGCGGGGTTAGATATTTTCAATTTCAATTTTTACATTCAATTTTAATGTTATTATTTGCAAATTTATTGTCATAATAATTTATGTGCAAGTTTACAGTCTGTGATACAAAATCAGATATTTTGCTATTATTTCAATAATATTTCAATTATATAAATGCCTATGTATGAGTATGCATATATTTTTAATAATTTTCTTAATTAGCTTCTATATTTTTTTCAGTTGTACATCAAGCAGGTAGCATTATCAGCTCACTTGTGAGCATGGGTTGGGCAATGGCTAGTTATCATCGCAGCATTCGATTAGCTTAACAAGATAAATCTAATATCAGTGCTATAGGAACTATTTTACAATTTTTCTGGCATTTTCTTATTGCAGGTACATATATATCCAATAATTAATATACAAAATTAAATATTATTCATCACACACTTTGTATCAAAATAATATATTTTTTTAAATTTATTTTAAATTTATTTAATCATTTTTATCATTGTGATTGTAGTGGCAAGGATCTTATTGCTCAGTGTCATTGCAAGCATCTGGCCTATATATACCATAATATATTGTGTAATACATTGGCTAAGTATGACAATATAGATTTTGATAGATTCCCATGGAATATTGGAATTTTGTCGGACTTACAGTCATCCACCACATATGCAGCCTACAATTAAAGAATGCATTTATTCCATATGATTTGCTTCCGTTATTGGAATATTTAAAATAAAAATTTTATTAATAAATTTCGATGAAATAATTTATAAGAGGTTGAAGAAACTATGAAACAAATTCAGTGTCATAAAAGGGTAGTTGGAACAATAGTGGTGAATGCAGAAGGTATTACATGAGATCATTGACATGATTTACTTGTAGTTGTAAACAAAAATTTATAAAATTATATTTGTTTTAGGTATTCCTATAAAGTCAACATTAGATAATACGACAACAGTTCAATACGCAGGTTTGATAAGTCAATTGTCAGATAAAGCTCGTTCTGTCGTACGTGACTTGAATCCAACAAATGATTTAACTTTCTTGCGCATACGTAGCAAAAAACATAAAATTATGATGGCACCAGATAAAGAATTCATATTAATAGTAGTACAAAATCCAGTTGATTGATATTTAAAAGAAACAAAAATATATTTCAAAGTTAAGATTTATTTTTTTGGTTGTTAATTTAATCTGTATGCTACATTGGATGTTAATATCTATTCAATTAAATAAAGAAAAATAAAAGAATAAAGCTTAAAAATTATACAAAATGCAGTATTTAATTACTAATTTAACAAATTATGAACTTTTAGAGTTTTTAAATAGTGCTTTCTTCTTTGGTAACAATATTATATTTTTAAGTTTGATAATTATGAAAATATGTATATATAGTAATTCATGGCATGTTTATTTTTGTATTTAATACAATTATAAATGTACATTTCTCATCAATAAAATATCACAGTATCTTTTTTATAATTTAATTTTAATATTGAGATTGTTTTTATTCAGTGGAAAAAAAAATGTGTAGTTGGTCCCTATTAATTATACATACATATAAGAGTGTCGCACAAATAATTCTATGCAGTCTTTTTAAGATAATATAAAAATACTTATAAATATAATCAATTAAAATACATATAATCAAAATTGTATGTATTAAAATTCAATAGCATATAAAAAAGATTTTTTTAAATTATATATATATAATAAAAATCCATCATTTTATATATATATATATATATATATATATATATTTATATATTGTATATCATAAATATATATTTATTTATTTATATTTACCTATCTTTTTTTATATATATGGTGGAAATACAATGTATGAGTTATTTTATTTTGCAAAATTTTTGAAAGTTAAACTATTAATTACAATGAAATTATTTCATATAATACCGAGATTCTTTTCATAATAAAGATTAAGAGAGAGTTAGATTTTATCATAAGATTTATAAAAGTCATAAGATAAGGTTAATTGCATATTGTATAGTTTATCTCTCATTTTTTAAAGTAAATAAATATCAAAGTTACATTGCTTGAACTGGTGCGTTTGAAGTATGTTGTCTTTTTGAGGGATGCAAGACAATATAGTACAAAAGCATTGCTGTAATTCCCAAGAAAAAGGAAATGATACAAATAATAAAGATTATATTAAAGTACTAAGCCTCTTTAACTGCAGGAGGACAAGCATATTGCCATAATAAATTTGCTGCAATATTTTCAAAAAAGCAGATAACATAGAAAGATAGATGTTTTCAAAATGTTTTGCTATCTACAGCATTGAGATATATAAAAATGTGCACTATCCCAATAACGGAAGCAAATAATATGGAATAAATGCGTTCTTTAATTGTAGGCTGCATATGTGGTGGATGACTGCAAGTCCGACAAAATTCCAATATTCCATGGGAATCTATCAAAATCCATATTGTCATACTTAGCCAATGTATTACACAATATATTATGGTATATACAGGCCAGATGCTTGCAATGACACTGAGCAATAAAATCCTTGCCACTACAATCACAATGATAAAAATGATTAAATAAATTTAAATAATTTTTAAAAATATATTATTTTGATACAAATTGTGTGATGAATAATATTTATTTTTGTATATTAATTATTGGATATATATGTACCTAAAATAAGAAAATGCCAGAAAATTGAATTTGCTTATTTATTTAAAGATGCTTATCATATACAAAAATGAATGATATAATCTCTAAAAACTCACCTTTAAAAAAGGTAAAAAAGGCGACCAGTTAAGGGCACGCCATTAACAAAATTATCCATTGCAAACCCCTGTACATAGAATTGTATGAAAATTCTCGATTATAAACCCAGTACAATCGTAACAAAAGTAATGAAATAAAAAAAAATTGCGCCAAGTGAAAGTAGAAACTTGTACCAGTGGAAAATTAAAGTTGCAGACATATATAGAGTCGAAACAAAAAAACGTTTACAAAAGCTAAATGTCAACTGACACAGAAAAAACGACATCTCTCTGAATACAAACAACAAGCATTGAACTGAGATGACAAGTCAAATGGCATTGTTCGAAAAATGTTAAAATCAAAAGAATATTTGATTTTTTTTCTATTTAGTACATCTATTGTAATTTATTTCTCTGAAAATACTTTTTTTGTGGCATTTTATTCTCGTAATACAAAACTATATTTTATCAAAAATAATTAAATTGTTAAAAACTAATGCAAGTAGAAATTATTTTAAAATAAAAAAATAATAAAATATTTAGTTAAAAAACACATATCGCTAGCATTATTATTAAAAGTTAACAATTTATGTTTATGTAGAGGATCCATAGAACTTATTTCACCTCCCAGTATTCTTTACACTAAATTTTTTATTATCTTTGTATTTGTAGATATTTTTTAACTTCATATATTGTTTTTAATTTTAATTTTAATAAAATGTTATTTAATTCGTTTAATAATTTGGACAACTTTTGTAAGATATTAATTTTAAACATAAATATTTTTTCCAATTTGATAGATTAGGTATTTTTACTTCAAAATCATTTTGTTAACACTTTCACATGGCGCATGGACTTGCATCTTGTTTATCTTTTTTATTATAGAAGTAAGTTTTTTTATGGTACAATATCTACATTGGCAAATTTAAATTTTATTGATTCATTAGACGACTCTAGATATAGTCTGCACTTTAATTTTCACTGGTACAAGTTTCTACGTTTCACTTGGCGCAATGTGGGTTTTTTATGGTTCATATACTTTTGTTACGATTGTACATTGGTTTATAATCGGGAATTTTTCATACAATTCTATTGTACATGGGTTTGCAATGGATAATTTTTGTTAATGGCGTGCCCTTAACTGGTCGCCTTTTTTTACCTTTTTTTAAAGGTGAGTTTTTAGAGTTTTGCTTACCCGGAATCACTTCATGCTTATCGCCGTCTCTTGTGGAAACAAAAATATAATTCAGAGACATGTATTTGTATATTTATATGTGTGTATATATAAACCTGTGTTTGTGTATGTACGTGTGCGTGTTTGGATTTTTATATCTTCTTTTCCCCAACAGATGGCGAGGACCGAGAAGTGATTTCCGTGAGCAAAATAACACCAGCTGATTATATAAGAACGCTATTTCAAAAATATGGTTATAAATGTTCAGGTGTAGCGTCGGGGATTACCGTGATCATGAAGGCGGTTCCCCCAGTCAATGGTCACTAGAACTGTTTGACTGTAACTATATACAATATAGCTTAGGCGCATTATTTTTGGTAGTGTGGGGTGCTCGTGCTTCGATGTACCCCACGGCTAAACTAAGTCAAACATAAATTGTAACATAGTCGTATGCGTGGCGAACGTCGGACGAAGGCGGCTGACTCGGGACTCGAACTCGGGATCTCCATTTTCGGGATGCTGGACCCTTGACCACGGTGCTATGCTGGACCTACGATCTGAGATGTTTTTTTCGTGTACTTAAGCTTCTTGGTCGACCGGTCAGCAACGTATTTTTGTTTCCGAATAGGTCGTTTACTTGAACTGTCACTTTTAAATTTCACGCAGTCATTGAAAATTGTTTGCAGAGTTGTGTAAAATCAGTAACAATTGCTTTACGAAATTATTCATCGTATAAAATTTTAACTACATATAAAACTTGAGGTGTATACATTTATTGAATAAATATTATTTACGGAAATAAATATATATATATATACATATATTTTACATTTAATAGCATAATACTTGAAATATTTGTTATATAAAATGAAATAACTTTTTCTCGTATGCACGCACATGCATCAAATTCATTTTTTAATATCACTCAAAATTTTTATAGGCAAAATAAATCAGAAGAAATTATTTTTGCCAAAAAATTGTGATTTTGTGTAATTATAATGTGTAATTACACTTTACAGATACATCGTTGTATTTGCAAAGTAAGTAACGTCCTAACAAGTTAGGCGTCATTAAATCGTCATAATGCAAGCACCAGAGAACTGCTATTTTATTATTTTTATTTTTATTCCCTTTTTTGGGCGACAATATTATCAAAGAATTAAAAACTGTAGAACTAACTGTTGACTAATATTTCTATATTATTTTTCGCAAATACGCATTATCGTATTATGCGATTGATTTTAATTACGATGCAAACATGCACATGTCACATATCCATGAAATATTTAATTTTTTAGTTAGTACATGTATAAATTTTTTAATTTTTCCTTTTATCTTTTTCTCTTGCATAACTTCGTCTAAAGTTTGTTATCCAACCAACCATTAGATGAAGCATGTAATTTTGAATTTTAATAACAAAGAACGCCGAAAATATTAAATATGTAATTGAGAGACTTACATGGATCCGGGTTCGACGCCAGGACCTCTGATGAGAAATGGCACCCTCACATCGAACTCGAACGGGAAGCTCTTGCCTTTTATAAGCCCGAACTGTCCCAAATGATATCCGTGATCGGACGTATAAATAATATACGTATTATCCAGTTCACCCAAATCCTTTAATTCTTGATAAATCTGTAATAGAATAAATAATATATACTTTAATATTTTTTCGATTTTATAAAAAAGTTCTCAAAACAAAATTATAATGACAAAATGTCATTAAAATGATTCTATTTAATCCATTTATTTAATTAAATTATTTAATTTTGTTAATTTAATTATATAGAATTATTTAATTTAATTAAAATTGTAAAATATAATTTTTTTATAATGCGATATTTTTAAATTTCAAGCATTGTAAGTCATTCAAATATAATACATACCCTGTCTACGGCAGCGTCGACGCTCTGTAAAGTTTGCAGTCTTTTTGTCATTAAGAGATCTGTAAACTGCTTATGAATGGGTTGCATCTTCTGCGTAACTTGAAGTATCCACTGCTTATCAGGATTCGGTGCATAATCGTACGCCGGCGTACTGAAATGCAAACAATGTAGACAATTACATTACGTCATTAAATTACTTTTTGATCGTATCTCGCAAAGATAATGAAAATATTTTATTTTCTCACTCTCAATTTTTTCTTAAATTAAAAATCTGCTTGTGATTGTAATAAATATTTTCTTAGCGAAATTTCTTTACAAAATTTCTTTTCATGTTTTAATAAGACTCTAATATGTGTATGAAGTTCATCATAGAAAAACGTGAGGCAAGTTGAAAATTGATATGGATATGACACTATTATATTAATACTACTATATTAATTATTACAAAGAATATATGAAGACAAAAATATCTAAGCAGTTAAAAAATTAATTTCGAAATATTTGCTAATTTTCATTCACATATATTATTTTTTTCAGGAAAAATAAAATGTAAAAATACACACACATACGCACTTAATTATTATCAATTTCTGCTGTTTCTACTTTTGAGATAATTTGCGTTCCTCACTTTATTCGGATAAGAATCGATAGATTATTCTAAGAATATAAATGATATTAAATGAACTTCCGGAAATGAACATTTTTCGAATTTGCTTCAACTATTTTTGTCATATTTATTTGTGTTTAGAGCTCTACAATTTATGTTTGTTTTAATCTTGCGGTGAAATTTTAATTCCCACACATTCAAAAATTTGTTTTTAGAATGAATCTGAAAATATTGCATAAAATGCGCACACAACGCTGCTTATTTTAATTTTAAAACATAAATATTCTATCCTATAATTCGGATATTTTGATTCGAAATATCTTAATAAGATAATAGAATAAGTCATACAAAAATTTCACTTTCTAAACAACATATTATATCATATTTTTATATACAGTTTTATATTTTTATAACATGACGAATTAAATTTTTATTAAACAGTAATCTACTAAGAAATTATGCAACTGCATTTTGCAGCTGTATTATTATCGCACAACATATATTCGTATTCAAGTTTCGTGTTTAATCGTTTGAATAGTCTCTTTTTGCAATATTATTTTAATTAGAAATCGTATATAACTGTTATGCATAATTTGTACATAATTCAATATGCTTTTGTGTGTATGTATTCCACTTAAAATTATTTTTCTTCAAGTGTTTAGAGGGTGAAAACTCAAATAAATTCTGGCTATATACAATACTCGTACATACATTATATGTATATATACGTATATATGCTTATATTTTCAGCAATACTTTTACTTGAGAAAAATTATTCATTTTAATTCGATTCAACATGTAGAAGTGCAATCGAGAGAATATATGTATATTTAAGGCACATCTTATTTAAAAAAAAATTAATATCCTATAGAATCCTATAGAAATAGAAGATAATTTGTTTCAAAATATCTTAATAATATAATAAAATAAACCATGCAAAAATTTCACTTTCTACTAATATTACCAATATATTTTTATCACAGTTTATTACAGTTTTATATTTTTATAGAATGAAAAAATGAATTTATTTTCATCACTAATTGAAAAATGATGCAATTGCATTTTGCAGCTTCATTATTATCGCACTACAAAAGTTCGAGATCAAGTTTTATGTTAAATCACTCGAATCGTTTTTTTTCAATATTATTTTATTACTTAAAAATCATATATGCACATTTAATAAGCATAATTTAATGATTGTGCGTATAAGTTCCACTTATATTAATTTTGACGTAATACTAAAAGAGAATTAGATACAAATTGGTTCTCGTAAATAAAAATTTGACCACATATTTACTGATTGTAACATAAATTATAGTATACACAAATGCTTCTAAGTACGTACATAAATGAGTTTAAAAATATCATTTTGTGGATATTAGTCTTCTGTCCAACGTCATCTTTAAAAGAGTAAGAAATGAACAAACTAACTTTTCGAATCTGCTCGATCAATCTCGTCATCTCCGTTTATACACAGAGCTCAAATTTATGTTTGTTTTATTTTGCGAGTTTTACCCCACACTTCCAAAAATTTATACATGCACAATTATAGTTAATTACAGTTATTTACAGTTAATTATAGTTAATTATTTTTGTACAATTAAATGACTAAACCTTAATAATTAACTTATTGTAAGAATAAATAAGGCTTAATAATAAATATTACTAATACTTAATACTAATAATAAATAAATCTTAATTATAAGGCTTAATCATAAGTTGTGATCAACTTTTAATTAAGCCTTATAATTAGAATAAGCTTTCAATTAGATAAGGATATCGACTCTCGTTCGTATATTTATACTCTACTAAACATATTTTCGTTTACGAGAAAGTAAGGTGTGTGTGAAGTTGGCGTATCATTTTGCGGAAACTCATTATATTTTGAGAGTTCTGACTTCCTTTTTAATAGTTCTAGAGTTCCTGATAGGTAAAACACATAGTTCTGCTCGTTAAAGCCAAAAAATTGCTTAGTGCAAAGTGAGACGTCAACTTCACGCAGCGTCTCACTTTGTCCTACGACATTTTCCGTATCAGAAATGATCAGAAATGAAAAGATCTATAGTTCTACATGAGTTCTAAGAAGAGTTCTACCTTCTAAAAGCAGAAAATATTAATTAAACCAAAATTAAGATAATCGGATACCTGTATCTATAGATGTCGAAGGGAGACGCCAGTCAATTTTTAACAGTTCTGCTTATTATAAAGTAGTTCTCGTATAGTTCTGGGTATGTACGATGAATTTCCAAAGAGTTCTGATAATTAAAACTCTTACAAATTATTTTAATTAATTATTTTACCCGAAAAACGTCTATTTTCGACACTAAAGGTGAGACGCCAGTCGATTTTCGAGAGTTCTGTTTTTTCTAAAACAGTTCTCGTATAGTATTAGACATGTATATTGAGTTTCCAAAGAGTTCTGATAATTAAAACACTTACAAATTATTTTAATTAATTATTTTACCCGAAAAACATCTAATTTCGACTGTAAAGGTGAGACGCCAGTTGATTTTCGACAGTTCTGATTATTATAAAGTAGTTCTCGTATAGTATTTGTCATGTACAATGAGTTTCCAAAGAGTTCTGATAATTGAAACTCTTACAAATTATTTTAATTAATTATTTTACCCGAAAAACGCCTATTTTCGACACTAAAGGTGAGACGCCAGTCGATTTTCGAGAGTTCTGTTTTTTCTAAAACAGTTCTCGTATAGTATTAGACATGTACAATGAGTTTCCAAAGAGTTCTGATAATTAAAACTCTTACAAATTATTTTAATTAATTATTTTACCCGAAAAACGCCTATTTTCGACATCTAAAGGTGAGACGCCAGTCGATTTTCGAGAGTTCTGTTTTTTCTAAAACAGTTCTCGTATAGTATTAGTACATGTACAATGAGTTTCCAAAGAGTTCTGATAATTAAAACTCTTACAAATTATTTTAATTAATTATTTTACCCGAAAAACGTCCTATTTTCGACTCTAAAGGTGAGACGCCAGTCGATTTTCGAGAGTTCTGATTATTTCTAAAAGTAGTTCTCGTATAGTATTTGTCATGTACAATGAGTTTCCAAAGAGTTCTGATAATTGAAACTCTTACAAATTATTTTAATTAATTATTTTACCCGAAAAACGTCTATTTTCGACTCTAAAGGTGAGACGCCAGTCGATTTTCGAGAGTTCTGTTTTTTCTAAGACAGTTCTCGTATAGTATTAGACATGTATATTGAGTTTCCAAAGAGTTCTGATAATTAAAACACTTACAAATTATTTTAATTAATTATTTTACCCGAAAAACGTCTAATTTCGACTGTAAAGGTGAGACGCCAGTTGATTTTCGACAGTTCTGATTATTATAAAGTAGTTCTCGTATAGTATTTGTCATGTACAATGAGTTTCCAAAGAGTTCTGATAATTGAAACTCTTACAAATTATTTTAATTAATTATTTTACCCGAAAAACGTCTATTTTCGACATTAAAGGTGAGACGCCAGTCGATTTTCGAGAGTTCTGTTTTTTCTAAAACAGTTCTCGTATAGTATTAGACATGTATATTGAGTTTCCAAAGAGTTCTGATAATTAAAACACTTACAAATTATTTTAATTAATTATTTTACCCGAAAAACGCCTATTTTCCACTCTAAAGGTGAGACGCCAGTCGATTTTCGACAGTTCTGATTATTATAAAGTAGTTCTCGTATAGTATTTGTCATGTACAATGAGTTTCCAAAGAGTTCTGATAATTGAAACTCTTACAAATTATTTTAATTAATTATTTTACCCGAAAAACGTCTATTTTCGACATCTAAAGGTGAGACGCCAGTCGATTTTCGAGAGTTCTGTTTTTTCTAAAACAGTTCTCGTATAGTATTAGACATGTATATTGAGTTTCCAAAGAGTTCTGATAATTAAAACACTTACAAATTATTTTAATTAATTATTTTACCCGAAAAACGTCTAATTTCGACTGTAAAGGTGAGACGCCAGTTGATTTTCGACAGTTCTGATTATTATAAAGTAGTTCTCGTATAGTATTTGTCATGTACAATGAGTTTCCAAAGAGTTCTGATAATTGAAACTCTTACAAATTATTTTAATTAATTATTTTACCCGAAAAACGTCTATTTTCGACACTAAAGGTGAGACGCCAGTCGATTTTCGAGAGTTCTGTTTTTTCTAAAACAGTTCTCGTATAGTATTGGACATGTATATTGAGTTTCACAAGAGTTCTGATAATTAAAACACGTACAAATTATTTTAATTAATTATTTTACCCGAAAAACGTCTAATTTCGACTGTAAAGGTGAGACGCCAGTTGATTTTCGACAGTTCTGATTATTATAAAGTAGTTCTCGTATAGTATTTGTCATGTACAATGAGTTTCCAAAGAGTTCTGAGAATTGAAACTCTTACAAATTATTTTAATTAATTATTTTACTCGAAAAACGCCTATTTTCGATTCTAAAGGTGAGACGCGTCTCACCTTTACAGTCGAAATTAGACGTTTTTTGGGTAAAATAATTAATTAAAATAATTTGTAAGAGTTTCAATTATCAGAACTCTTTGGAAACTCATTGTACATGACAAATACTATACGAGAACTGTTTTAGAAAAAACAGAACTCTCGAAAATCGACTGGCGTCTCACCTTTAGAGTGGAAAATAGGCGTTTTTCGGGTAAAATAATTAATTAAAATAATTTGTAAGAGTTTCAATTATCAGAACTCTTTGGAAACTCATTGTACATGACAAATACTATACGAGAACTGTTTTAGAAAAAACAGAACTCTCGAAAATCGACTGGCGTCTCACCTTTAGAGTGGAAAATAGGCGTTTTTCGGGTAAAATAATTAATTAAAATAATTTGTAAGAGTTTTAATTATCAGAACTCTTTGGAAACTCATTGTACATGACAAATACTATACGAGAACTGTTTTAGAAAAAACAGAACTCTCGAAAATCGACTGGCGTCTCACCTTTAGAGTGAAAAATAGGCGTTTTCGGGTAAAATAATTAATTAAAATAATTTGTAAGAGTTTTAATTATCAGAACTCTTTGGAAACTCATTGTACATGACTAAATACTATACGAGAACTGTTTTAGTAAAAACAGAACTCTCGAAAATCGACTGGCGTCTCACCTTTAGTGTCGAAAATAGGCGTTTTTCGGGTAAAATAATTAATTAAAATAATTTGTAAGAGTTTCAATTATCAGAACTCTTTGGAAACTCATTGTACATGACAAATACTATACGAGAACTACTTTATAATAATCAGAACTGTCGAAAATCAACTGGCGTCTCACCTTTACAGTCGAAATTAGACGTTTTTCGGGTAAAATAATTAATTAAAATAATTTGTGTTTTAATTATCAGAACTCTTTGGAAACTCAATATACATGTCTAATACTATACGAGAACTGTTTTAGAAAAAACAGAACTCTCGAAAATCGACTGGCGTCTCACCTTTAGTGTCGAAAATAGACGTTTTTCGGGTGAAATAATTAATTAAAATAATTTGTTAGAGTTTTAATTATCAGAACTCTTTGGAAATTCATCGTACATACCCAGAACTATACGAGAACTACTTTATAATAAGCAGAACTGTTAAAAATTGACTGGCGTCTCCCTTCGACATCTATAGATACAGATATCCGATCATCTTAATTTTGGTTTAATTAATATTTTCTGCTTTTAGAAGGTAGAACTCTTCTTAGAACTCATGTAGAACTATAGATCTTTTCATTTCTGATCATTTCTGATACGGAAAATGTCGTAGGACAAAGTGAGACGCTGCGTGAAGTTGGCGTCTCACTTTGCACTAAGCAATTTTTTGGCTTTAACGAGCAGAACTATGTGTTTTACCTATCAGGAACTCTAGAACTATTAAAAAGGAAGTCAGAACTCTCAAAATATAATGAGTTTCCGCAAAATGATACGCCAACTTCACACACACGAAAGTAAGTCATGCTTGACTACATCTAAATATATTTAAAACACAGAGGACGATTTAAAAGATGAACAATTTATTCTGTTCCTAAATATACTATTTTCATACACTGGATGGAATCAAACATTTATTTCTCGTAAATTGTAAACTGAAAATATGTTTGACAGAATATGTAAAAATTTGAAAAAATAGCCTTTCTGATAACATTATCCGTACATTTTAAAATAATATAAGATTAATATAAATTAAACATTTTATACTCAGTCATTTAAATTCTTGAATGTGTAGGTATTAGCAATAAAATCCCACCGCAAAAATAAAGCAAACATAAATTGTAGAACTCCGAGCGGAGATGACAAAAATAATCGAGCAGACACGAAAAATTATTCATTTTGAGCACTTTTCATAAAGAATAGGACTGATACCCGCTCGCATACTTACAAGTATTCATTTATTCGCATGTATTATAATTCATATATTATAATCAGTAAATATATTTGGTACCTATGATTTGTTTCGTGAAAAATAATTTATATCTAATTTCTTCTATTTTATGTGTTAAATTATATAAGCATAAGACACATCATCGAATTATGCAGTTTGGAAAAGTAATATCTCATTTATGATTTCTAGATAAACTATATACACTATACGCGAGATATCTTCCAATTTTTTAATTTTGTAACAAATTAATTTGATATATTTTTTTCCTTTAAAGCTGACAATCTACGCTACAAAGAGTTGCAGAGTATTTAATATTCGAATATTTATATATCGATCAAATGTGATTTTACGTTCTGGTCTTATATGTTTTATTAATCTTTGCATTTTTGGATTATTTTATGTTATATATTCTTGAAGTTTTATTTTTAAAAATAGAATAATTGTTCTCGTGAATAAAATTTTACTTCATAAATAATGTCCCAAATATATATTCTAATTCAATAAATTTTTTTAGAGTGCAGAACTAACGGTGTGATATTTTTTTACTCACCAATTTACGCGCCTATTGATCGTATTTATTTACGAAAAACATTATTCTACTTACAAAATATTGAAGAGTACAAAATATAAAAGATTTAAAACATGCAAAAAGCCAAAACTGAAGTAAAAAGTATTTAATAAACCATAAAATTTCAATTACATAGAAACGATTATATTCGAATATTAAATAATGTATAACTGTTGATTTTTAGCTTCAAAAAATATATAATATCTACTTTATTTGTTTATAATAAAATTAGTAGGTATTGCTTGTAAAACATTCACTAGAAGATTAGAAGATCCGAAAATATTTTAGATAAATGTTTATAAAATTATAATTACAGTTTCTTCAAGTGTTCAGAGGTAAAAGAGCAAATAAATTTTGCCTATTAATTATTATTAGTAATACTTTTCGTTTTAATTTAAGTGAGAAGTTCCTGTTGCGCAAGACTCCTCAGCATTGTCGAAAAATTGTGTCTAACTATGTTACATACAAAAAGGTTCCCCCCGCTTCAGCTGCTTTTCGGACCTATATTTTTCTCGCCTATTTTTCTCCATATGTAAGTTCAAGATTAATTTATATATGGAACTTAGTAATCTCAAACCAAGAGATACAGTTCCGAAGAATTAATTTTTCGCGCTTGGGCTCTATTGGCTGATTTAAAATTCATGTATTATTATTACAACTTCTGTCTGAAATATTTTTTTCTAAAGTGCATCATTTATGAAACATTCGACAGTTTCCGAACTTATTTAATATATTTTTTCCATAATATATATATATATATATATATATACCTATATTTATTTCTATAAAAAAATATTATATTATATATATATATATATATATATATATAATATGACAGCTGATTAGTTTTCAGCAATTTCCTATGGAACATCCTGTATATATAATTATATTATATATTTATTTCCATACATATATATATTATATATTAAATTCTATAGAAAAAATATTTTTTTTTACAATACACGTGCGTTTATTATTAAAGCAAGCTTTACATGCGTAGTTCCACTTCATGTAATAAATACGTTTGCTACACATTTATTGCTGATTTTACGTCTCTGTATAAGCTATGTCCAATGATTGCGTGAAATCTAAAAGTGACAGTTCAGGTCAACGAACTGTTCGGAAACAAAAATATTTTGTTGACCGGCCGACCAAAAAGCTTAAGTATACGAAAAAAAGATCTCGAGTCGTAGGTCCTGAATAGCACGGTGGTCAAGAGTCCAGCTGTGAGATCCTGAGTTTCCTTCGTCCGACATTCGCCACGCTTATACAATTATGTTACAATTTATGTTTGACTTAGTTTAGCAGTGGGGGCAATTCCTCAAAAATTAACCGTCTAATTATTGTATAATTACAGACAAGCTACCTGTTGTATGTAACCATATTATTTTTGAAAAAGCGTTCTTATCTAGGACAGCTGGCATATTTTTGCGTGTGTGAAAGTAGAGATAATGAAGAGAGGCGTACAGATTAGGTCAAAAATCCGGAAACAGGCGAATATTTGACAAACAATGTATTTTAGAAAAAAATGTTTCAGATGAAAATTGTACTGTTTAAAAGTATCTATTTACTGATCTTCTCACTTCGACTTTGGGTGGCGTTGCTAAGATCAGGGCAAAATTACCTTAAATTTTGTTAATGGAACTATCATATTTTTTTATATATATCGATTCCTCTCATTTTTTTATGTATGGAAATATTATGGTAAGATCATCGAAAAATGAATATTTAATGAAATATTTCATAGGATTCATGTAAGCTTATGTCAAGTTAAAGTATGAAATATTTTATAAATTATTTATTTTTTTACCATCTTACTCTTATAATCTTTTATGCATAATATTTCGAGAAATCGATTTATATAAGAAAAATATGGTGGTTCCATATAAAAAATTCAAGATAATCCCTGACCTTAGCAACGCCATTCATGGTCAAACTCGTACTGCGCCGTTGAATTCATATATGTATATCTATTGAAACATTACAACTTTTGTCTGAAAGATTTTTTTCTAAAGTGCATCGTTTATGAGACATTCGACTGTTTCCGAACTTTTGGCTCACTCTGTATAATCCTATACGTAATATCTCTTTGTTGCGCGAGATACCATTAACTTGTGAGGGACAATCGTTATTAATTGCAACCGCGAAGAAATGCATTTATTGTCGAGAATGGCAGCCTAATGGAGGCTGACGGTATAAGACTCATTTCACAGAAAAAAAAGAATCCTTGATTCAAGTATATTTTTATTCTTGAACGCTATTTGATTGATTTAAGCATAGAATGCTCTTTATAATCAAAAATTTTCATTTGCCTTAATAATAAATAAGTTTGTGTGAAGTATATTTTATCCTTAAGATATATTCATGTTTTAAATATCGCATATGGTAAAAACAAACTTAGTCACATTTAAACTAAGAATTATTATATATACTTAAAAGTATCGCTTATATCCGATGCTCACTTGTCCTTGCAATATTTATAAGTAAATTTCAGCTTCAACCAAGAATATTTTGCACTTTGTTTTAAGGATAAATTATCCTTTATCCAAAATTATTTATATTTGGCGCTATTATAAGAATAAAATATACTTGAATCAAGGCATATTTGCATTCTTTAAGGATACTGTTTTTTCTGTGTTATAAATCAATATATGAATAAGTAAAAGGCTGGAGGTAAATTTATGAGGCGGTTCCAGCTTAACCCCCTACGCGATTCTGTAAGTGTTAATAGTTCGTCATATGTTCAATATACGCATACTGAATACAAATTTATTGAATTTGAATAAGTATATTTATTTTAATATATTTATTTAAATACTGTCTATATAATAAGTGTCATTTATTTGAAACTATATAATAATATTGACTGGATTTGAAAAATTATTTGATTTCAAAAAATTCTTTTTAAAACAGTATAATATTTTTTTTCAAATGATTTTATTAAGCAATATTGAAATAAAATATTTATTAATTTAATTTTTTTCGGTGTGTCCAATATATCGTGATTAAAAGTGTTTGTTTCGGTAATGAACATTTCAAGTCTATATTCAACTAATCTTTGTGGCCTTCGTTTATCCCCAAAGCTTTACCATTTTTTATTTGTTTCATTTTTGCGATACAGGTATTAAAAAATTCATACAACATTTTACCACTTCTATAAACGAATTTATTGATCATTGTTGGTTTATTATAGTCTATAGAAAAATATTCTTATATACGAAATATATGTCATATTTTTCCATTCTATGTAGTGTACTATAACGGTATATTTAGGCATAATATCAGACTGTTTTTACTAATTAAATAATTTTTTCAATGCATAAATATGCGTCGTCTCTGTCTCGCAGTATTATAATTTATGTTTGTGTTATTTTGCGGCGAGGTATAAGTACAAAAGTACAAATCCGCACATTCAAAAATTAGGAAAAGAAAGTATGTGATTTATTGTCAATTGTTAATTGTCGTTCATTGGTGTATTATAATCTATCGAACATATTTCACTCTCGAGAAATAAGTCATGTTCGACTCCATTCGGTGTATGAAAATAAAAATAAGCAGTGAACGATTTAAAACACGAGTGTTGAATATATATACTTTATGCCTAAATATACTGTTAAAGTACACTACATGGAATCAAATATGACATATTTTTTGTACATGAAAGCATTTTATCGTAGACTAATAAACCAACGATAATCAATAAATTCGTCTAGGAGTAATAAATTGTGTAATGGATTTTTTAAATGCCCGTATCACAAAAATAAAACAAATAACAAATTGCAATGCTTTGGAAATAAACGAATGTAACAAGGATTAGTTGAGTAGACTTGAAATATTTATTATCGAAAGAAACCTTTAACCACGATATTGGACACGTCGAAAAAAAATATTAAATTAATAAATATTTTATTTGAATACTGCCTTAGAAATCATTTACATAAAACAATAAGTATCAAATCATTATTATTAAAATGAAATAAATAATTTATAAAGCAGTATTGAAATATAGATATTTATTCAAATTCAATAAATTTTTTTAGAGTGCAGAACTTACGGAGTGATATTTTTTACTCACTAATTTACGCGCATATTGATCATATTTATTTACGAAGATGATTATTCTATTTACGAAATTTTGAAGAGTACAAAATATAGAAGGTTTAAAATATGGAAAAAGCAAAAACTAAAATAAAATTTCATTATTAAAATATAAACCCCCTAAAATTAAAATTTCATATAAAGCATTACAGTATTTTAATATTAAATAATTTATAATTGTAGATTAGTTTCAAAAAAATATACAATATCCCCTTTTTTGTTTATAGTAAAATTAGAAGGTATATTTCGTAAAACATTCTCTATAAGATGAGAAGAACATCCAAAAATATTTTAGATAAATGTTTATGAAATTTTGTTCACAAGTGTTCCGAGATAAAAAAGTAAATAATTAATTTCGGTGAAGAGTTCCTGTTGCACAAGACTTTTGAGGATTGTCAAAAAATTATGTGTCTATTACATAGTTGCAGAGAAGCAGTCACACGAGCAGACTTCTATCTGAAGGAATCGCCTTATTAATCACGGTTTTCCGACACGTATTTCCAAGTCAAATGGGAACTTATTTCTTAAATAGGGTTCCTTATAGAACAGCTTATTTTATTTTGCTTACGCGGAATCACTTCATGCTTATCGCCGTCTCTTGTGGAAACAAAAATATAATTCAGAGAGACATGTATTTGTATATTTATATGTGTGTATATATAAACCTGTGTTTGTGTATGTACGTGTGCGTGTTTGGATTTTTATATCTACTTTTCCCCAACAGATGGCGAGGACCGAGAAGTGATTCCGTGAGCAAAATAACACCAGCTGTCTATATAAGAACGCTATTTCAAAAATATGGTTATAAATGTTCAGATGTAGCGTCGGGGATTACCGTGATCAAGAAGGCGGTTCTCCCTCAGTCATTAGGACTATGCGCAGCTTGACTGTAAGCTATACATCGTATGTTACAATATAGCTTAGGCGCATAATTTTTGGTAGTGTGGGGTGCTCGTGCTTCGATGTACCCCACGGCTAAACTAAGTCAAACATAAATTGTAACATAGTCGTATGCGTGGCGAACGTCGGACGAAGGCGGCTGACTCGGGACTCGAACTCGGGATCTCCATTTTCGGGAATGCTGGACCCTTGACCACGGTGCTATGCTGGACCTACGATCTGAAATGTTTTTTTCGTGACTTAAGCTTCTTGGTCGACCGGTCAGCAACGTATTTTTGTTTCCGAATAGGTCGTTTACTTGAACTGTCACTTTTAAATTTCACGCAGTCATTGAAAATTGTTTGCAGAGTTGTGTAAAATCAGTAACAATTGCTTTACGAAATTATTCATCATATAAAATTTTAACTACATATAAAACTTGAGGTGTATACATTCATTGAATAAATTATTTACGGAAATAAATATATATATACATATATTTTACATTTAATAGCATAATACTTGAAATATTTGTTATATAAAATAAAATAACTTTTTCTCGTATGCACGCACATGCATCAAATTCATTTTTTAATATCACTCAAAATTTTTATAGGCAATTTCTAGCAATATTTCTAGCAATATTATAGTAGGTATAAGCATGAAGAATAAATTTTAGAGAAAAGAAGAAATGTATCGAATAATGCTAATTTATATATATATATATATATATATGCGTTGTGTATGCATTTTGCATGTGCTCACATTCACATTTAAATTTATCTTACTTTCATTTTTTATCTCTATGTTTAATCTATATTATACTATGTTTTAACAATAAAACATCTGCATAACAATGCAGAATAGAAGATAAAATTTCAAATTACGTATACAATAAATAAATAGATTTACAGATAAATAAATAGGATTTATTAATATATAAATTATTAATATTATTAATATATTTATTAATATAAAGTTTTATTTTCATAGAATGACGTGAGAAATTGATTTTTGTTAAAAAATCCATTTTAAAAAATGATGCAGTTGCATTTTGCATTATTTCCACATCACAAAAATTCGAGTTTAAGTCTCGTGTTAAATGCTTTTGTTATTTGAACTTTTGTCTCTATATTATTTTACTTACAATTAAAATTCTTAAATGATATGTATCTTTACAATATTCATAATTCAATGCTTGTGTGTGCATCTGTGTATTTCTCTTATATGAATTTTGATGTTTCTCATAAATAAAAATATGGGTTTTTGTTGATTGTAATATATAAATTACAGTATAAGAAGAAATGCAGTACAAGAATACCGAATACGTTTTTAAATATGTGCATGAGCGGAGAAATATTAGTCTGTAATTCTTATTCTACATCGTCATTAAAAGCGATATAATAATTAATTTTCGAATTTGCTTGACTAATTTTGTTATCATCGTTTATGCTCGGAGCATCTACAATTTATGTTTGTCTTCAGTTTGCGGTGGGGTTTTATCCCCACACAATTCCAAAAAATTTGTTGTAAAGCAGTCTTTCGAATTGGAAAATCGTGAACTTAAAAACTAAGTCTTAATCAACTATAGAATAACTAACTCATACATATAAATCTTAAAAACTAATTGTAAGTTATATACATATACATATAGTATAAGTTATAACTTACAAATAAGCCTTAACATTACATCTTACAATTAAGTCTTATAATTAAGTTCTTATATAGATATAAAGATATCGACTATCGTTCGTGTATTTATACTCTACTGAACATATTTTCGTTTACGAGAAACAAATTATATTTGACTCCATCTAGTGTCTAAAAATGGATTTAAAACACAGAGAACAATTTAAAAGATAAACAATATATACTCTGTCCTTAGATATACTGTTTTCGTACATGTAGGTGGAATTAAACATTTATTTCTCGTAAACGAAAATATGTTTGACAGAATATTAATATATAAACGAATATTTATCTAAATATTGAGCACTCGTTATATCCTATATAAATTTTTGTATGTGTGAGAATATGCATATTCCGTAAAAATAAAATAAACAAGTAGAACTTCAATTTATTTCTCATAAATAAAAATGTTTGGGAGAATACACAAACAGTCATATATTCATTTAGTCATTAAAGTTAAGAATTAATGATTAATAATTAGTCGGCTATAAACGTTATCATTAATCTTTGAAAAATATGTGACGATTCTGACATTCGTAAAAATGTAACAAAATATTAAATGTATAATTCGGCATAAAAACAAAGATGACTATATAGTCAAATGAACAACTTTTTGAATCTGCTTGAATATATATAATCTTGTCCTCTTTCTTTGTGCTCTATACAATTTATGTTAGTTTTATTTTACGGTGGGTTTTTACGTTTTACCGCAAATCCCCACACATTCCAAAAAATGTGTAGTGTAATATTATTTATAAGTTTAAAGAAGAAATAATATAACTTATAAACTAGCCTTAATAACTAATAATAAATTAGTCTTAATAACTATAAATAAATAAGGCTTAATATTAAACAATAAATATACATCTTAATTAAAAGACTTAATAATAAGTTATAATTAACTTTCAATTAAGTCTTATAATTAAGTTCTTAATTAGTTAAAGATATCGATTCTCGTTCGTGTATTATATATACACTAGCAAATATATTTTCGTTTACGAGAAAGTAAGTTATGTTTGACTCTATCTATTTTTCGTACTCACTGAAAAAAACGACTAAAATAAATAATTATTTGTTTTGGAAAAGATTTTCTTATATCAAATAAATATATTTCATATCAAATAAATATTATTAGTTTCTAATAAATGATTTATTTGACAGTATTGAAATGCACTAGATGGAATCAAACATTTATTTGATAGAATATAATACACGATCAAATAATTATCTAAATACTGAGTTTATAAGATTAGAAGATGTAAAAATATTTTAGATAAATGTTTATGAAATTATTTTTCTTCAAGTGTTCAGATGCAAATGATTTTACATAAAAATCATAAATAAAATTCACTTGCTCATATGCATAATTTTCCGCTTGTGTTTTGTATATTTTTGTACATCAATTTTGATGTATCTTAAATAGGAGCTAGATATAAATTAGTTTTGCTAAATAAAAACAAGATTAAATATTTATTGATTCTAATGTACAAATTACCAATAATTTTTTTTTATTGCATAAATATGCGTCATCTCTGTCTCGCATACATCGATAAAAGAATCGATCCATGCGTAATATTGCGTCGCTCCTTTTTGAGCAATATTCGCTTCGATATTTTATGAATCGTAAATTTCCATGATTGAACAGATTTGAATTTCATGAATCCAAAACGAATTTTACCATTGTTAATATGATTATGTTTTACCGAGTAAGATCCTTTGAATACAATCGCGCATGAATTAATCTTCTAATTCCTCTAATTCAAGTCTTCCAACGTTAATTACATTATGATATTGCTTAAGCAAGCATAAATTAATTTTTTGCAAATGATAGTTATCACAAAAATTTAGTCATTTCATCGTTTTTTTTCCTTTTTAAGAATACATATTGATTATTTCTTTTGAAAAAATTGATATTTGTAATAAGAAATAACGCAGCATTTTTTATCAATTATGTATACACTGTTATTTGATAATTATGAATATATATATATACTTTATGTCTAAATATACTGTTATAGTACATGGAATCAAGTATGACATATATCTAGTACATAAAAACATTTTTTTATATAGACTGTAATAAACCAACAATGATCAATAAATCTATCTAGGAGTGGTAAAATGTTGTATGAATTTTTTAATACCCGTATCGCAAAAATGAAATAAATAAAAAATTGTAAAGCTTTGCAGATAAACGAAGGCAACAAAGATTAGTTGAGTAGACTTAAAATGTTCATTACCGAAGCAAACGCTTTCAATTACGATATTATTGCTGGACACGTCGAGAAAAAAATATTAAATTAATTAATATTTTATTTCAATACTGCCTTAGAAATCAATTACTTGCAATAAAACAAATAAGTATCAACTCAATATTATTAGTTTCAAATAAATGATTTATAAAGGAGTATTGAAATAAATATATTTGTTCGAATTCAATAAATTTTTTTTTAAAGTGTAGAACTTATGAAGTATAATATTTTTTTCACCAATTTACGCGCCTGTTGATCGTACTTATTTAAGAAAAACATTATTCTATTTATGAAATTTTGAATAATACAGAATATAGAAGGTTTGAAACATGCAAAGACCAAAAACTAAAGTAAAAAGTATTTAATAAAATATAAACCCTAAAATTAAAATTACACGATGAACGATTAATAGTATTCGAGTATTAAATAATTTATACCTGTGGATTTCTAGCTTCAAAAAATATATAATATTATTTATTTGTTTATAATATAATTAGAAAGTATTTCTCGTAAAACATTCTTTATAAGATTAGAAGATCCGAAAATATTAAAAAATTTTTTTTTTTAAGTATTCAGAGGTAAAAAAACAAATAAATTTTGCCTATAAATTATTATTAGTGATACTTTTAGTTTTAATTTTGGTGAGGAGTTCTTGTTGCACAAGACTTTTGAGTATTGTCGAAAAATCGTACGGATTGTCACACTCAGCTTCGCCACGTGCGCCAAACTTCCACACTCTCGGCCGATTTACGATCCCCTGCACTTGTTAGCTAATTTACTATTTCTTGTACATATATGTATATATATAATATATATATATATATATATATATATATGCACGCACATGTATATATCAATTTAATTTTTTTTTTCAATAACGTCACTCAAATATTATTAATAAGCAAAATAAACAACAAGAAGAAATAATTTCTGTCATAAAATTGTAATTTTGTGTTATTATAATGTGTAATATTACACTTTATAGATACATCGTGTTGTATCTGCGCAAAATAAGCAAAGTTCTAATATATTAGGCATCATTAAATAGTCATAAGTCAAGCATCAGAGAACCACTATTTTAATTTTTTATTTTTATTCCTTCTTTTAAGTGACAATATTATCAATGAATGAAAAACTTGCAAATATTGACTAACAATCCCATTTCCATATTATTTTTCGTAAATACGCATTATCGTATTATGCGATTTTAATTATGATTGATCTACGCAGACAGATACATGTGACATATTCGTTAAATATTTAATTTTTTATTAGTTCGTACATATATTTTTATAATTTTTCCTTCGATTTTTTTTATCTTGCATAACTGTCTAAAGTTTGTTATCCAACTAACCATTAATAAGTAAAGTATGTAATTTTAAATTTTAATAACAAAGAACCCAGGACTTCATTTTCAGGTCATTTTTTGAACCCTTGACCATCGTGCTATGCGGGATCTATATGACCTGACATTTTTTTGTGTATTTGAGCGGTTCTTTGTCAGACGGTTAACAATGCATTTTTGTTTCCGGATACATATACAGGGTGTCCGGTAACTAACGGACCAACGATTACAAATGGATTCTTTGGTCAATTTGGGAACGATTTTTCCTCAGCGAAAATGTCGAAAAAGGTCATCATTTTTTACAACTTTCCAATATTTGTCATTATGTATCTTTATAACTAAGCCTCAAATTAAAACTTTATTATAGTAAACTCTACCTGAAATTAACTGAAGAATGTAATTATGTTAGACTTTTAACTCCAAAACGTTTAGTTTTTAAAAAACCCATTTTTTTCAATCGCTTATAACTCGAAAATTATTGACTTCTCAATGTTTTTGCTAAGGAAAAATCGTCTCCAAATTGACCAGAGAATCCGCCCTTAATCATTGGTCCGTTAGTTACCGGACACCCTGTATATAAATGTATATATATGTTTATTTCGATAACATATTATTCAAGTAAATAAATCAAAAGAAACCATTACTGTCACAATAATCATGTATTATTTAACAAAAGGTAGAAATGCATTAAATAAATGTTTTTTATATGTTTAGAAAAAGTAATGTTTCAAAAAGTTGGACATTGAGGTATTAAATCGTTGGTGCGTGCGTGATTTACACTCTAACACGTCACTTTTTTCTGTTGTTAATAGTAAAAAAAACATAATTTATCATAATTCAAAATTTGAATTATTTTATATCTAGTTTCATTTATTTGTGTGATTATTTGATTAAATAAAAAATATTATAAGAAGAAAATAAATAAAAATTCTTAAAATTCTGGCGTTTCTTTAATTATTTTTCAGCAATTAAATGCTTTATTTAATAACGATATGCAGTATGTCTGAAATTTGTATCATAGACGATCGAAATACGCGTAACTATAATATTTAAATTATACTTATACATATTGCACTTTCTTAAGATATTATAAATTTGCAAAAAAATTCATTGTCAAATTCAGATATTTTTTAAATAAAATATTTTTGTATAAATATCTCGTATATAATATAAAATGCCTTTCAAAAGTTATTACTAATTGAAACAGTCATTATCACAAACTGATTCCCATTGAAATTCCATTATTTTTATAATATATCGACAATATGTTCAATATAACTTTCGAGCAATATACTAATTCCATTTAAATATGTAGCAATTATAGTATTAAATGTACTTTTGCTCAAACAATGCGTTGTACAACTGAACAAAAATTTATATTTATTTCAACAAAAGTTAATTTTGACTGACAAAAAATAAGAGAGAAAAAAATGAAGAAAGAAATTATTTAATTTATTATATTATACACATATACATATATTTGCAATTACACGGTATCATTATAACATCACATGATTATTTTGATAAAAATGACTTCTGCTTTATTGGCTTGAATAATATTATCAAGAGAAATGAATAATTTATCGCATTCACACGCGTTGTATTTCATTCTGTTATATTATATTACTATAAAAAAATATATAATATATTAAAATATATATACATTTCCATAGAAAAAGTGTATTTATTTAATATACGTGCGTCCATTATTATAGCAAGTTTTTTACATATAGTTCATGTAAAAAATACGTTTGCTACGCATTTATTGCTAATTTTACGCATCTCTGTAAGCTATGTCCAACGACTGCGTGAAATCTAAACGTGACAGTTCAGGTAACCGAACTATTCGGAAACAAAAATATGTTATTGACCGGCCGACCAAAAAGCTTATGTATACGAAAAAAAGATCTCAGATCGTAGGTCCTGAATAGCACAGTGGTCAAGAGTCCAGCTGTGAGATCCTGAGTTTCCTTCGTCCGACATTCGCCACGCTTATACAACTATGTTACAATTTATGTTTGACTTAGTTTAGCAGTGGAGGCAATTCCCCAAAAATTAAGCGTCTAATTATTGTATAATTACCGACAAGCTACCTGTTGTATGTAACCATATTATTTTTGAAAAAGCGTTCTTATCTAGGACAGCTGGCATATTTTTGCGTGTGTGAAAGCAGAGATAATGAAGAGAGGCGTTCAAAGGCGAGATGTCCAACGACTGCGTGAAATCTAAAAGTGACAGTTCAGGTAACCGAACTATTCGGAAACAAAAATATGTTATTGACCGGCAGACCAAGAAGCTTAAGTACACGAAAAAAACATTTCAGATCGTAGGTCCAGCATAGCACCGTGGTCAAGGGTCCAGCATCCCGAAAATGGAGATCCCAAGTTCGAGTCCCGAGTCAGCCGCCTTCGTCCGACGTTCGCCACGCATACGACTATGTTACAATTTATGTTTGACTTAGTTTAGCCGTGGGGTACATCGAAGCACGAGCACCCCACACTACCAAAAATTATGCGCCTAAGCTATATTGTAACATACGATGTATAGCTTACAGTCAAGCTGCGCATAGTCCTAATGACTGGAGGAGAACCGCCTTCTTGATCACGGTAATCCCCGACGCTTATATAGATATAACCATATTTTTGAAATAGCGTTCTTATATAGACAGCTGGTGTTATTTTGCTCACGGGAATCACTTCTCGGTCCTCGCCATCTGTTGGGGAAAAGTAGATATAAAAATCCAAACACGCACACGTACATACACAAACACAGGTTTATATATACACACATATAAATATACAAATACATGTCTCTCTGAATTATATTTTTGTTTCCACAAGAGACGGCGATAAGCATGAAGTGATTCCGCGTAAGCAAAATAAAATCAGCTGTTCTATAAGGAACCCTATTTAAGAAATAAGTTCCCATTTGACTTGGAAATACGTGTCGGAAAACCGTGATTAATAAGGCGATTCCTTCAGATAGAAGTCTGCTCGTGTGACTGCTTCTCTGCAACTATGTTATAGTTAGGCATATAATTTTTAGACAATACTGAGGAGTCTTGTGCAACAGAAACTCCTCATTTAAATTAAAACTAAAAGTATCACTAATAATAATTTATAAGCAGAAATTTGCTCTTTTACCTCTGAACACTTGAAGAAAATTTTAATTTTATAAACTTTTATCGAAAATATTTTCGGATTTTCTAATCTTATAGAGAATGTTTTACGAGAAATACTTTACATATATATTGTGAACAAGTAAAAGAGTTATATATTTTTTGAAACTAAAAATCCACAGATATAAATTATTTAATATTCGAATACTATAATTGTTCATATGTAATTTTAATTTTAGGGTTTATGTTAAATACTTTTTACTTTAGTTTTTTCTTTTCGCATGTTTTAAAGCTTTTGTATTTTCTGTACTCTTCAAAATTTCGTAAGTAGAATAATTGTTTTCGTAAATATAACTACGATCAATTGGCGCTTAAAAAGATGCAATAATTTTTTATGGTCTTCTACAGAGAGAAGAAATATTTTCGATATAAAACAAAAAAAAAGAGTGAAATTCTTGTCTGTAAAGTTTGCAAAAAATATTTATCTAATACATGATCAAGACCATATAATCTAGCACATTTGTGATGTGATAATATAATGCAGCTGCAAAATGCAATTGCATAATTTCTTAAATGGACTCTTTAACAAAAATTAATTTCTCTCGACATTCTATATGAAAATATATAAAACTTTGTATAAAGATATACAGATAATATTATCGGACGTTGAAATTTTTTACAAATTTTTGCATATTTTATTGTAAGATATTTCAGATAAAACATTATTGAATCGAGTTAAAGATGAATAATGTCTCATAAATAAAAGTATCGAGATAATAACATTTAGGCAAAATTTATTTAACTTTTCACTCTCTGAACACTAGACGCAAAATAATTCTATAAACATTTATCTTATATATTTTCAGATTTTGTAATCCTATAAAAAAAAATGAACGATTTTTTCGCGATATCTTCGAACCCTTTAATTGTATAACGTATAAATATAATATATGATATATTAGTTCCATAATTATCTGAAGCTAATTAACAATCTATAATTACAGAATATTTAATATTACAGAGAATGATTTAGGAGACAAACAATAAGTATATGAATGTGTAATAATCAATCCATTATAGGGTTGATTATTAATTATTAAGAATTATTCAACTACAAACAGTATCATTATTTTTTGGAATTGTATGAGATTTGCATTTGCACTTCACCGCAAAAATATTAACATAATAAACATAAAATTAAGTAAGAAAAGATGACTACATTAATTTTTCATTTTTCGGAAAATCGCTTTCGATTGTTTTTTAATAGAACTTATACAAAAGTTTTTTGTTTATCTACTTTTGCGTTTATATTATGCACATTTGTCTACAAAATATTTTATAAAATATGCTATCTGATCCTGAAAAGAGCAGTATATTTAGAATATGTTCAGTGCTTTTAAATTGTAATAATAAGGAAAAAGTATCAATCTTCAAGTCCTGTCTTTTATCAAAACCGCTCAGAAATGAACATTTTAAATATACTCAACTAATCTTTTGATCTATGTGCTTAGAGCTCTACAATTTATGTTTGTGTTACTTTTGCGGTGGGATTTTATCCCCACACATTCAAAAATTAATTAGCAAATCATTCGACTTAAAATTAAATTCTTATATCTAGATAAAGAGATCGACTCTCGTTCGTAATTTATATTCTACTAAACATATTTTCGTTTACGAGAAAGTAAGTCATGTTTGACTCTATCTAGTGTGTGAAAATAAATTTAAAACACAGAGGCCGATTTAAAAGACGAACAATTTATGCTGCCCCTAAATATACTGTTTTCATACACTAAATGGAATCAAACATTTATTTCTCGTAAATTGTAAACGAAAATATGTTTGATAGAATTTAATACACGAACGAATATTCATCTAAATATTGTTTATTTAAATTTTTGAATATATAAGGACTTGCATGTCCGTACCTAATCGTAAATATGAAACAAACATGTGTTGTAGAACTCCAACAGAAACGAAAACTACATAACTAATTGGGCAAACTCTATTAAAATTGTTCATTTTTGGGAAAATTACTTTTGACGTCATTGGAAAAGACTTACGAATATTTTTTCTCTGATACTTAAGTATATACTTATTGAGAGAAGCAGCAACATAATCGTTTCGTGAAATACTCCGTAAAATGTCATTATAAATATAATGCAATTGCTCAGAACAGCGTACACGAAAAACGTGTGATACATAAAATTAATAGATGTCCCTGACATTATCGAGCGACTTAATTATGCTTGACCTGTGTATGCAAACGACATAATCATAAAAAATAAATAATAAAAAATGTTATTTACGCGTAAATAATAATTCTCGCGAGAACGATTATTATACTTTTGATAAAGAAACTTTAAAAATATAGCATGTAAATGTAGAATAATCAAATAGTGAAGGAAGCAATAAAATATAAGATCTAAAAGTAAAATAACAATCGATCAATAAGGATATTCAAATTAATTAAATTTAAATATTCTTTAATTGTATATTTTAATTTTGGAAAAAATGATGATGTTTATTTGTTAAAAAATTAAAAGGATTGAAAGTATCGCCTAAAGCGTTCACCGTTTAAAAAATGTGAAGATATCACACATTATAAATGTCATATTATTATGAGATTATACCTTCAAGGTAGTCCTATGCATAATAGAGAAAATATTAAGAAGAAGTATTAAATATTAGAAATAAAATATTAGAGGAATAGAAATTATTTTAAAATAATTAAAAACTATTATTTAGTTTGTTTTATTTTTATTATAGAACGTGTTAGAATTATATATAAACTAAATTTTTATTTATGAGAAATAATTTATATCTATATAATTCCATCTATGAAGAAAATTAATTTTATTATCAGAATGTATATCGTCACAGACGCACAAAATTCAAATTATTATTCCCCTTTAAGTAAATAAATTTCTCTTTATCATTAATGGACACATTTTCAATTATCGCTGTATTATATATCAGAAAAAAACATGCTAAATATCGCTTTTCGTGATTTCCACTACTAATTGAACTGATTCACCTTGACGCGGTTTCGGTCCTCGAGTCTAGCATCTGCACCGTGAGTATATATTCCCGAAAACGTTGTCTTTGATCTCTCATTTTCGCGAGAGACTCGCCGATCGCTGACGCAGACACGCTATATATCGCGAAGCCACGCGACATCGTCCTTAATTGCAATCGCGCGTTCCGCCGAGGTCTTAAGCGCGCCGGGAATTCGGGAAGGCGCAACATAGTTTTGTGTCCCAGAGAAGTCTCCCGCCGTCATTCGAGACCGAAATTGAATTAATTTCTTCGCGGCCAGCGAAGACGGCGAGCCGAAGTGCAGAGGAGACGGAAACTCTTGAGACGGACTTTTTCTCCTCCAATTACGCGGGACACGAAATTATGGGTAATTGGCTCTTCACCTTCCTTCGCGTCTTTCAGAAACGCTCATACCGCACGCAGAATCTTTGAGTTCTCGTGCGAACGCGTCGCGGAAACGGGTCTTTGAATATGCATGTATTCTAAATTTCAGACAAAAAGAACGAGAAGCCGATAAAAGCTGGAAATATAATCCTCCTTTTAAGGGGATGTTGACCATGACTGTTTTACTGACTTTGAGTTCAAGGGCTCTTCTTTTTATTGGTAATATACAGATTGAAAAATCCTTCTCCACAATTAAATACTGATAATAATGAACGAGGAGCGCTGTAATTTTGTATAAAAAAACGATAAAAGTTAAAAAATTACAATTTTTTATCGGCCTTGCATCAGCTCGTAACAATACTTATTCAATACAAAAGTTCTGCAGTTTATTTGTGCACAAAATATGGCGCTCCCAATAGAGATGTCATGAAAAAATAATACAGAAGTAATATAAAGTACTTTCATTGTGGAAAATTTTTCAATCTGTATATTCAATAAAAAGTGAACCTACAACTTAAAGTCGATAAAACAGATGTTAGTAGCGTATAATATCGAGACATGATAAATTAATTAATTAATTAAATATGATGTATTAATTTATTGTTTTAAAATAATTTGATAATAATGAACGAGGAGCGCTGTAATTTCGTATAAAAAAAAACAATAAAAGTTAAAAAATTAAAGGTTTTTTTATCGGCCTCTTGCATCAGCTCATAACAATATTTATTTAATACAAAAATTCTGCAGTTTATTTGTGCACAAAATATGACGCTCCTAATAGAGAAGACATGAAAGAATAAATTATTATTAGTACTTTCATTGTGGAGAATTTTTCAATCTCTATATTCAATAAAAAGTGAACCTAACTTAAAGTCGATAAAACAGATGTTAGTAGCATATGATATCAAGACATGATAAATTAATTAATTAATTAAATATGATGTATTAATTTATTGTTTTAAAATAATTTCCCTAAATACAATTTTTTTCAGTTGTAAATCTTAGCAATTTTTCACCCTAAATGAATTAATTAATATCGTATCAATTTAGTTAATGTATAGTAATTTATAGTTTTAAAGTTAATTTCCCTAAATTAAACAATTTTTCAGTTATTTATATCGTAGCAATTTTTCACAATAATTAAATGATTTAATTTATTAATGATAATGGAAATGGATTCATATATCTAAATATGATTCATGTGTATGACAAAATTATGCTAATGATATTAAGTCATAATTAATTACAATTTTTCATTTTTTTATTCCCATCATTTTGATCATTAAAAATTATCAAGAGATATAAAAAACTATAAAAAATTATATAAGATTTAGACAAATTAATTTCACAAATATTAAATAAATAATCGTATTTTTTCAAAATAAATTTAAGAGAAATTTTTAATTTAAAATATATTTAATGTTGAAAATTAAAATATACTGACTGCTTTTTGTTTCTTCAAGAGATAATGAAAATATAATTAAATTTTTGCCAAATTGTATAGAGAACTAATGATAAAAAAAATATAAAGTTTGAATCTATCTAAATCTTAAAATTTTTGCTAACATCTTTGAAGCTAAAATATTTGAATTTTTTAGTGCATAAAATTACATTTATATATAAATCTTATTTTTGTGAAATTTAAATAATTCATTGCAAGTCACAAAACCAGAAGTACCTCGAAAAAAGGAAATGAAAAATAACTAAACTTTGCAGAAAAAATCGTAAACAAAGCGATGCATATGAAGACAGAAAAGGAGGAGCTCTTTGATTGTAAAAAAAAATTTTAAAGTTTCAAGTTAATTTATTTAAATCTTAAAACTTTTGCTAACATTTTCAAAGGTAAAATATTAAAATTTTTTGTGTATAAAATTATATTTATATATATATATGTATATAAGTTTAGTTTTTATAAAAGCTAAATAATTCGTTGCAAGTCGCGGTCAAAAGCAGATGGTCCCTCGAAAAAAAAAATGAAAAAAAATTAGTTAAACTTTGAAGAGAAATATATAACAGAAGCATATGAAGATAGAAGGGGAGGATAACTCTTTAATTGTAAGAAAGAAATATTTGAAGTTTTGAAATTAATTTATTTAAATCTTAAAATCTTTGCTAACATTTTTGAAATTTAAAACACTTAATTTTTTTGTGTATAAAATTATATGTCTTATTTTTACTAAATCTAAATAATTCGTTGCAAGTCGCGACCAGAAACACAGATGGTTCCTCGAAAAAAAAGTAAAAAAAAATTAGTTAAATTTTGCAGAAAAAATGTAACAGAAGCGATGCATGAAGGTAAAAAGGAAACTCATCTTTAATATACATGTACTCGTGTTAATTCTATCGTATGATCTTTCGGAGCTCGCGTGTGCGCTCGCTATCGTAAATTTTCCGCGCTTTAAAGCAAATTCGAAGCGAAATGCGCAATCCAGCCACGTCAGTCGCGAACGGAGATATCGTGTCTCCTTAATTGTGGCCTGTTCTGCGTTTACCACGTCTCGCCACGACCACTTAACTCGCCCACGAGGAGATCGCGAATTATATTTACACCCAGACGGGTGTCGTCGTCGGCTCACTTATATCCTCGTTCGTCTTCTCGCCGAGCTTCCTTGTTTTAGTCCAATAAAATTAGACTTTCACTTCAAACAAATTATAATCAAACTGAATTTTTGTGTGAAGACCTTATTTATTTCGATATTCTAATGAAATCCTGAAAAGTATATACCCTTAATTTCAGCCAGGACGTTTTTTTATGGGAGATGAAAAGGGATAAATTGTAGTTTTTTGCTATTATCTCGAAGACTATCAATTTTTCGAGAAAAATAGTTATTATTAAAATTGTAGCTCATAAAATTCCCTACAAAAAAAAGTCATACTTGTTTCCGTGGAATTAATCGTTTCGAAGATATAGAGCGAATTAAGTCTGAAAGAAAAGGTGCACATTACTACTTTGTAAGAAGTGCAGAAAAATTATATTAGAAATAGAATATTGCAACTTTACCGCACGTTTTACTCAAAAACGATTAGTTGTACGAAAAAAAGTATAATGATCTTTTTGTAGAGAATTTTCTGAGCTACAATTTTAATAATAACAATTTTTCTCGAAAAGTTGATAATTTTCGAGATAATTACAAAAAACTAAAATTTACCCCCCATAAAAAATGCCTTGGCTGAAATTAAAAGTACTTTTCAGAATTTCATTAAAACATCAAAATTTTGACGTTATTTATAAATAAAGGTCTATTGTTATTTATTAATAAAGGTCTCCACAAAACTTCAGCCTGATTATAATTTTTTTGAAATTTTGCCCTTTTCAAGTTTAATTTTACTGGGCTATAGTTTTGCGTAGAAGCGCGCGATTAATACAAATTGGAGGTAAAAATAGAACGCGCGTAGAAATATATACGATAAATGACCGGCTAAATGAGTGTATCGTGTTGTAGTTTTTTTCTTTCATCAAATATACATTGTGTAGAGTTCTATTTTTAGATAATATTGTCCCGGATGTCTCGGCCAACGCACGCAAAATATATACACAATATGTCAAAATTAATTTCGCGTATTATTTTTTTCTTTCTTCTTTTCATAACGTTTCATTCGCAGATAAATTATGTTTTATTACTATATAATTTTACAAATTTGCAAAAGCAACGAAACAATTAGATCTGATTGATATAATACAGACTAAAGTATATTATTTGTAGCTTTATATATTTTCTGTCAAATTCATTGTCAAAAATTATAATCGCAATTTATCACACAAAACATATTTCATCAATCAAATATGCTTTTTTAAAATTAAATTTTATTTATTTTATTTTTTATTAAATAGTATTAATAAAGGTATAATAAACAAAAATAATTATTTCTAATGATAATTTTTCGTATGTTTATCAAATCTATTGTTTATCACATTTCTTCTTTTCTTTAAAATTTATTATTCGTTCTTATACTAAAATATTGCTATAAAAAACATCCAGAATATTTCATCTATTTACACATGTATATTATTTAAAATTTTACCTTCTATTCTACATCATTATGCAGATGTTTCATTGTCAATATTTTCATCATACTTTCTGATATTATACGCTTAATATTTCTTTCTGATATTCGCGTCTCGGTAAAATATTTCTAAGTGACTAAATAAAATCTGAAAACGGTAGTTCAAGGAAACAAACGGTCTGTCAACGAAAATGCATTGACGATCCGACGAAAAATCGCTTTAAATACACGAACAAAAAGGTGTCAGGTCGTAGGTCCTGCATCCTTATCATTTTTTAAAATGGAGTTTTTAACAAAAATCAATTCCTCACGTCATTCTATGAAAATAAAACTTTATATTAATAAATATATTAATAATATTAATAATTTATATATTAATAATATTAATAATTTATATATTAATAAATTCTATTTATTTATCTGTAAATCTATTTATTTATTGTATATGTAATTTAAAATTTTATCTTCTATTCTGCATCGTTATACAGATATTTTATTGTTAAAACATAGTATAATATAGATAGATTAAACATAGAGATAAAAAATGAAAGTAAGATAGATTAAAATGTGAATGTGAGCACATGCAAAATGCATACACAACGCATATATATATATATATATATATATATATATATATATATATATAAATTAGCATTATTCGATACATTTCTTCTTTTCTTTAAAATTTATTCTTCATGCTTATACCTACTAAAATATTGCTAGAAATATTGCTAGAAATTGCCTATAAAAATTTTGAGTAATATTAAAAAATGAATTTGATGCATGTGCGTGCATACGACATAAAGTTATTTCATTTTATATAACAAATATTTCAAGTATTATGCTATTAAATGTAAAATATATGTATATATATATATATATAATTATTTCCGTAAATAATATTTATTCAATAAATGTATACACTTCAAGTTTTATATGTAGTTAAAATTTTATACGATGAATAATTTCGTAAAGCAATTGTTACTGATTTTACACAACTCTGCAAACAATTTTTAATGACTGCGTGAAATTTAAAAGTGACAGTTCAAGTAAACGACCTATTCGGAAACAAAAATACGTTGCTGACCGGTCGACCAAGAAGCTTAAGTACACGAAAAAAACATTTCAGATCGTAGGTCCAGCATAGCACCAAAAATTAAGCGTCTAATTATTGTATAATTACCGACAAGATACCTGTTGTATGTAACCATATTATTTTTGAAAAAGCGTTCTTATCTAGGACAGCTGGCATATTTTTGCGTGTGTGAAAGTAGAGATAATGAAGAGAAGCGTTCAAAGGCGAGATGTCCACCGACTGCGTGAAATCTAAAAGTGACAGTTCAAGTAACCGAACTATTCGGAAACAAAAATATGTTATTGACCGGCAGACCAAGAAGCTTAAGTACACGAAAAAAACATTTTAGATCGTAGGTCCAGCATAGCACCGTGGTCAAGGGTCCAGCATCCCGAAAATGGAGATCCCGAGTTCGAGTCCCGAGTCAGCCGCCTTTGTCAAGACGTACGCCACGCATACGAGTATGTTACAATTTATGTTTGACTTAGTTTAGCCGTGGGGTACATCGAAGCACGAGCACCCCACACTACCAAAAATTATGCGCCTAAGCTATATTGTAACATACGATGTATAGCTTACAGTCAAGCTGCGCATAGTCCTAATGACTGAGGGAGAACCGCCTTCTTGATCACGGTAATCCCCGACGCTACACCTGAACACTTATAACCATATTTTTGAAATAGCGTTCTTATATAGACAGCTGGTGTTATTTTGCTCACGGGAATCACTTCTCGGTCCTCGCCATCTGTTGGGGAAAAGTAGATATAAAAATCCAAACACGCACACGTACATACACAAACACAGGTTTATATATACACACATATAAATATACAAATACATGTCTCTCTGAATTATATTTTTGTTTCCACAAGAGACGGCGATAAGCATGAAGTGATTCCTCGTAAGCAAAAATAAATCATTTGTTCTATAAGGAACCCTATTTAAGAAATAAGTTCCTATTCGACTTGGAAACAGGTGTCAGAGAACCGTGATTTACAAGGCGATTTCTTCAGACAGAAGTTTGCTCGTGTGACTGCTTCTCTGCAACTATGTAATAAACACATAATTTTTTGACAATCCTCAAAAGTCTTGTGCAACAGAAACTGTTCACCGAAATTAATTATTTACTCTTTTATCTCGGAACACTTGTGAACAAAATTTCATAAACATATATCTAAAATATTTTTGGATGTTCTAATCTTATAGAGAATGTTTTACGAAATATACCTTCTAATTTTACTATAAACAAAAAAGGGGATATTATATATTCTTTTGAAACTAATCTACAATTATAAATTATTTAATATTAGAATACTGTAATGCTTTATATAAAATTTAAATTTTAGGGGGTTTATATTTTAATAATAATATTTTATTTTAGTTTTTGCTTTTTCCATATTTTAAACCTTCTATATTTTGTACTCTTCAAAATTTCGTAAATAGAATAATCATTTTCGTAAATAAATATGATTAATATGCGCGTAAATTAGTGAGTAAAAAATATCACTCCGTAAGGGCTGCACTCTAAAAAAATTTATTGAATTTGAATAAATATCTATATTTCAAAATACTGCCTTATAAATTATTTATTTGATTTTAATAATAATGATTTGATACTTATTGTTTCATGTAAATGATTTCTAAGGCAGTATTGAAATAAAATATTTATTAATTTAATATTTTTTTTCGACGTGTCCAATATCGTGACTAAAGGGTTTCTTTCGATAATAAATATTTCAAGTCTACTTAACTTATCCTTGTTACATTCGTTTATTTCCAAAGCTTTGCAATTTTTTATTTGTTTTATTTTTGTGATACGGGCATTAAAAAAATCCATTACACAATTTATTACTCCTAAACGAATTTATTGATTATCGTTGGTTTATTAGTCTACGGTAAAATGTTTTCATGTACAAAAAATATGTCATATTTGATTCCATGTAGTGTACTTTAACAGTATATTTAGGCATAAAGTATATATATTCAACACTCGTGTTTTAAATCGTTCACTGCTTATTTTTATTTTCATACACCGAATGGAGTCGAACATGACTTATTTCTCGAGAGTGAAATATGTTCGATAGATTATAATACACCAATGAACGACAATTAACAATTGACAATAAATCACATACTTTCTTTTCCTAATTTTGGATTGTGCGGATTTGTACTTTTGAACTTATACCTCGCCGCAAAATAACACAAACATAAATTATAGATCTAAATGCGAAATGAATATGATAAAAATTGAGCAGATCGAAAAACTGAACATATTTCTAAATGATGATAACATGTTTCGTGGACTAATACAATAATACGATTTGTTCATTTCAACAATTATTTATCATATATGTATGTATATAATACATTTAATATTATATAATATTTTATAACATTTATAAAAAGTAATTAAATATAAATTTAAGAATAATTAAACTAATGATCAATAAATTTATCTTATCATAATTACTAAAACTCTATATTTTTGATAAGAAATGTGGAATGTGTGTAAACTTTTATGTCTTATCCGAAAAATTAAAAATAAATTGTAGAGTTCTGAACACGAAAATGTTTCGCTCTCACATTTTGATTATATTTTTCAAATATTTATATAGACTTGTCTCTCGATTTTTTATGCTGAATATTGCAAAGTAAAATAGATATTCTTTTCTCCTTTATATATCCAAAAATCAAACGAGAAAAATTGTAATTGTTGATAGAAAATTTTATATTTATTAGTTGCATTTTATGATTATTAGTCAGGTGTAAAAAGATTTTCGCAATAATATCTCGCTAGTCTTGATATTCATGTATTAGATAGATATTTTTTGCAAAATTTATACAGACAAAAAATTTGACTCTTTTATTTTATATCTAAAAATATTTTTTTTCTGTGGAAGACTATCCTTTTTTATTTACGAAATGTCTCATAATTGATAAAAACACCCCGTTAATCCTTATTACAAATATCAATTTTGGCAAAACAAAAAATATATATATTCTTAAAAAAAGAAAAAAGAGTGAAATAAATTAAATTTTTGTGATAGCTATCATTTACAAAAAAAATTAATTTATACCTGCTTAAAAACTGAAGCAATATTATAACGTAATTAACGTTAGAAGACTTGAATTAGAGGAATTAAAAGATTAATTCTCACGCGCGATTGTATTCCAAGGATCTTACTCAGTGACACGTAATTATATTAACAATGGTAAAATTTGTTTTGGATTCATGAAATTCAAATCTCCTGTTCAATCATGGAAATTTACGATTCATAAAATATCGAAGCGAATATCGCACGAAAAGGAGCGATGCAATATTACGCATGGATCGATTCTTTTATCGATGTATGCGAGACAGAGACGACGCATATTTACGCAATAAAAAATTATTTAATTAGTAAAAACAGTTTAATATTATGCCTAAATATACCGTTATAGTACACTACATGGAATGGAAAAATATGACATATATTTCGTATATAAGAATATTTTTCTATAGACTATAATAAACCAACAATGATCAATAAATTCGTCTATAGGAGTGGTAAAATGTTGTATGAATTTTTTAATACCCGTATCACATAAATGAAATAAATAAAAAATTGTAAAGCTTTGCAGATAAACGAAGGCAACAAAGATTAGTTGAGTAGACTTAAAATGTTCATTACCGAAACAAACATTTTTAATCACGATATATTGGACACACCGACAAAAATTAAATTATTAAATATTTTATTTCAATATTGCTTAATAAAAACATTTGAAAAAAAAATATTAATCTGTTTTAAAAAGAATTTTTTGAAATCAAATAATTTTTCACATCCACTCAATATTATTATATAGTTTCAAATAAATGACACTTATTATATAGACAGTATTTAAATAAATATATTTAAATAAATATATTTAAATAAATATACTTATTCAAATTCAATAAATTTGTATTCAGTGTGCGTATATTCAACATATGACAAACTATTAACACTTACAGAATCGCGTAGGGGATTAAGCTGGAACCGCATCATAAATTTACCTCCAGCCTTTTACTTATTCATATATTGGATTATAAATGAGTTTTATACCGTCAGCCTTCATTAGCTGCCATTCTCGACAATAAATGCATTTTCTCGCGGTTGCAATTAATAACGATTGTCTCTCACAAGTTAATGGTATCTCGCGCAACAAAGAGCAATTACGTATAGGATTATACAGAGTGGGCCAAAAGTTCGGAAACAGTCGAATGTCTCATAAACGATGCACTTTAGAAAAAAATCTTTCAGACAAAAGTTGTAATGTTTCAATAGATATACATATATGAATTCAACGGCGCAGTACGAGTTTGACCATGAATGGCGTTGCTAAGGTCAGGGATTATCTTGAATTTTTTATATGGAACCACCATATTTTTCTTATATAAATCAATTTCTCGAAATATTATGCATAAAAGATTATAAGAGTAAGATGGTAAAAAAATAAATAATTTATAAAATATTTCATACTTTAACTTGACATAGGCTTACATGAATCCTATGAAATATATATATTTCATTAAATATTCATTTTTCGATGATCTTACCATAATATTTCCATACATTAAAAAATGAGAGGAATTGATATATATAAAAAAATATGATAGTTCCATTAATAAAATTCAAGGTAATCTTGCCCTGATTTTAGCAACGCCACCCAAAGTCGAAGTGAGAAGATCAGTAAGTAGATACTTTTAAACAGTACAATGTTCATCTAAAACATCTTTTTCTAAAATACATTGTTTGTCAAATATTCGCCTGTTTCCGGATTTTTGACCTAATCTGTACGCCTCTCTTCATTATCTCTACTTTCACACACGCAAAAATATGCCAGCTGTCCTAGATAAGAACGCTTTTTCAAAAATAATATGGTTACATACAACAGGTAGCTTGTCTGTAATTATACGATGATTAGACACTTAATTTTTGGCAAATTGCCCCCACTGCTAAATTAAGTCAAACATAAATTGTAACATAGTTGTATAAGCGTGGCGAATGTCGGACGAAGGAAACTCAGGATCTCACAGCTGGACTCTTGACCACCGTGCTATCCAGGACCTACGACCCGAGATCTTTTTTTCGTATACTTAAGCTTTTTGGTCGGCCGGTCAACAAAATATTTTTGTTTCCGAACAGTTCGTTTACCTGAACTGTCACTTTTAGATTTCACGCAGTCATTGGACATAGCTTATACAGAGACGCGTAAAATCAGCAATAAATGTGTAGCAAACGTATTTATTACATGAAGTAGAACTACGCATGTAAAGCTTGCTTTAATAATGGACGCACGTGTATTGTAAAAAAAATATTTTTTCTACAGAAATTAATATATAACATATATATGTATGGAAATAAATATATAATATAATTATATTATATATATATATATATATATATATATATATATAGATATAATATAAATATTTTTCTATAGAAATAAATAAATATATATATATACATATATATATATTATATATTTATTATAGAAAAAATATATTAAATAAAGTTCGGAAACTGTCGAATGTTTCATAAACGATGCACTTTAGAAAAAAATATTTCAGACAAAAGTTCTAATGTTTCAACAGACGCATTCAACGGCGGTACATGCAAAAAAAATATATTAAATAAATATTAATTAGTGAACTTCTTGTCTCTTGACCAAATTGGCAGATGTATTTGTTAATTACAATCACGTTCCGACCATTGTTTTTAGGTCCTTATCAAGTGATAAAACGTAATATATATTTGTAATTACGTAATATAATTGTAATTACGTTTTATCACTTGATAAAGACCTAAAAATAATGGTCGAAACGTTGTGATTGTAATTAACAAATATATCTGCCAGTTTGAACAAGAAACAAAGGGTGAACTCGAGTTCACTATTTTTTATTCTATCAGTAGTGAGTGTCAATATCCATGCACATATATACTAATTAAATAAATATATTTTTTCTATAGAAATAAATATATATAATATACATATTATATAATTATTTCTATACCAAAAATATATTTATTTAATGTACGTGCGTCCATTATTAAAGCAAGCTGTAGTTCCATTTCATGTAATAAACACATTTATTGCTATGCATTTATTGCTGATTTTACACGTCTCTGTAAGCTATGTCCAACGACTGCGTCAAATCTAAAAGTGACAATTTAGGTGAACGAACTATTCAGAAACAATACGAAAAAAAGTTATTTCATTTTATATAACAAATATTTCAAGTATTATGCTATTAAATGTAATATATACCATATATATATATATATATATTTATATTTATTTCCGTAAATAATATTTATTCAATAAATGTATACACCTCAAGTTTTATATGTAGTTAAAATTTTATACGATGAATAATTTCGTAAAGCAATTGTTCCTGATCTTACACAACTCTGCAAACAATTTTCAATGACTGCGTGAAATTTAAAAGTGACAGTTCAAGTAAACGATCTATTCGGAAACAAAAATACGGCTAATTGCTGACCGGTCGACCAAGAAGCTTAAGTATACGAAAAAAATATCTCAGTTCGTAGGTCCAGCATGCACCGTGGTCAAGGGTCCAGCATCCCGAAAATGGAGATCCCGAGTTCGAGTCCCGAGTCAGCCGCTTTCGTCCGACGTTCGCCACGCATACAACTATGTTACAATTTATGTTTGACTTAGTTTAGCCGTGGGGTACATCGAAGCACGAGCACCCCACACTACCAAAAATTATGCGCCTAAGCTATATTGTATATAGTTACAGTCAAGCAGTCCTAATGACCATTGACTGGGAGACCGCCTTCTTGATCACGGTAACCCCGACGCTACATGAGTATAAACCATATTTTTGAAATAGCGTTCTTATATAGACAGCTGGTGTTATTTCGCTTACGGAAATCACTTCTCAGTCCTCGCCATCTGTTGGGGAAAAGTAGATATAAAAATCCAAACACGCACACGTACATACACAAACACAGGTTTATATATACACACATATAAATATACAAATACATGTCTCTCTGAATTATATTTTTGTTTCCACAAGAGACGGCGATAAGCATGAAGTGATTCCTCGTAAGCAAAAATAAATCAGCTGTTCGATAAACCCTATTTAAAAAATATGTTCGTATTCGACTTAGAAACACGTATCGAGGAACCGTGATTCGCTCGTGTGACTGCTTGTCTGTAACTATGTAACATAGTTAGACACAATTTTTCGACAATGCTGAGGAGTCTTGCGCAACAGAAACTCCTTACAGAAATTAAAACAAACATAAATTGTAATTTGTAACATTGTAACACTGAAAATAATTTACAGACGTGTAAAATCAGCAACATGCGTTATGGAACATATTCATCATATGAAATGAAACTACATATAAGACTTGAGATGCACTTCTGTTGCATAAATCGAAAAGATTCGAAAATACGCAAAATATTGCTTTACCGGATTTTAATCCATAACGGATAAAAATTTATTTTATTTTTCATAATTTTATTTCTTATCAGAACAGATTTGTCTGACTTCGTGTTAAACGAGTTTATATACTTAATATTATTAATAATGAAAGTAATAAGTATAAGGTATGTAAGTAAAAATCCGGTATATTTATGGGAGTAAAATTTTGCATACGAGATGCATACGTATAATTCTATATACAAGTTTTAACAAATTGTCATTGAAATAAATAAAAAAGCCCATTATTAATTTGCAATAATGTTGTCTTGCGATGCACTTAATCTTCCTTTGATCGAACGGAAATTAGATTAGCCACTGATTGCTGCTTAAAGGCGCGCCAATAATAAAAGCGCCCTGAAAGCACGCATTACTTTGGATGCCGTCCGACACATTAATTTCTCTCGATTAGCTTTTGAGTAGCACGACACAGCAATGGCGTGAATGTACATGCGAAATAAAAACCTCGACATTAAAATGTCGGTCGGCACTCGGCATAAGTGGTTCTGATATTTATTATGCATATATATATATATATATATATATATATATATATATATATAACGCCTCGTAATTAAATTTAGTTTACAATGTCGAGACGTTAACTCATTTCTGCGAATTCTCAAGAAAAAAAAATAATTACCGTAGCTGAATTTTACGATAATTATATAATATTTGCTATCGTATATAACTATAATATTTTTAAGGCATAATTTTAGTAGAAAATTTCCTATTAAATTATAATAAAAAATATGAATTACCTAGCTAAAATTTTGACAGATGCATCTGTCAAAATTAAATGGTAATTAAATTTCAATTGTAATGTAAGAGCATCTAAATTTTGACTATTTGAATTTTTTTAACTATTTTTTTCGGTACATTTTTAATATTTAAAGTTGCTTCAGATGGAAATGAAATTAAAGAGCGATAGCAGGTCTCCGTCAAAGTTTCGTTTCCTTCGATCACAAAACGCGGTGAAATCTGTTTTTCTTTTTTCCGTCTTGAAAGTCCCCGACGATAATAAATTGCATGCTATCAGGAACGTACACGTGGTGCACCGGAAATTCTTTTTATTCGCCGTGACAGGAGACAACCGCGAGATGCAATGACAGCCGCCGACAATTTTTTGCACGTCGATTTTCTGCAAAACTTGGCACTAGAAATTCGCCGCGACGGGAATAGACGGGATGGAGGAAGCTTATTTTCAGATCATCCGTACTTAATATACATCGGAGAACTGTCCGATGTAAATTACGCGCCTATTTTTTTTTTGCTTACTCGAATTCTAATTTTAAACAGGTTGTCAAAATCCATCGAATATAATGACGTTTCGCACCGCGGATCTTCTCTATTATTGTCCGATCAAGAATAGAGATCTCTCTTTCTGTTCAAAGAATTCGAATGCAACTTTAATAATTAAATTAATAGTTAAAAATGTGTCGGTCATTGACAGAAGTGAGACGTTTTTATACCGAAAAAAATATTATAATAAAAAAGTATATATATTTAAGAAAATATTAGAATAAAGGAACATTTAAAAAAATATTGGAATAAAAAGTATTTAAAGAAATATTAAAATGGCCAAATTTCTAGGTATAGATAATTAATATTTTTAAGAGGAAATTCTCTATCGGGAAAATTTCAATCACTCTCGTAGCGAGTTTTTTGAATCATTGACATAAGTGTTGATCTTTTTACATAAAAAAAATATTAAAAAATATTAAAATAAAAAAGTATTTAAAAAATATTAAAATAAAACAACATTAAAAAAATATTAGAATAAAAAGTATTTTAAAAAATATTAAAGTGGCTAAATTTCAGCTGTAGGTAATTAATATTTTTAAGAGGAAATTCTCTATCGGGAAAATTTCTATCACTCTCGTAGCGAGTTTTTTGAATCATTGACATAAGTGTTGATCTTTTTACACCGAAAAAAAATATTAAAAAATATTAAAATAAAAAAGTATTTAAAAAATATTAAAATAAAGAAACATTAAAAAAATATTAGAATAAAAAGTATTTTAAAAAATATTAAAGTGGCTAAATTTAAGCTGTAGGTAATTAATATTTTTAAGAGGAAATTCTCTATCGGGAAAATTTCTATCACTCTCGTAGCGAGTTTTTTGAATCATTGACATAAGTATTGATCTTTTTACACAAAAAAAAATATTAAAAAATATTAAAATAAAAAAGTATTTGAAAAATATTATTGTAAAATAAAGAAACATTAAAAATATAATATATTAGAATAAAAAGTATTTTAAAAAATATTAAAGTGGCCAAATTTCAGCTGTACAGGTAATTAATATTTTTAAGAGGAAATTTTCTATCGGGAAAATTTCTATCACTCTCGTAGTGAATTTCGCGACACGCAAAAACCCTTTCATTTTTGTTGCGGTGGACACGCAGGTGCGCGTAATAATACCTGTCTCTCGTGGACGCACAATAACGCAGAGCTGGACCGGTAGAAGGACGCGTCCCCCTTAGCCCCCTGTTTTTTTTCAACATCGCTCTCACAGCGTGCGGTGCGTAAGGGCACTCCATCACTCTCGACGATGATTCCGCTATCCACCAGGCAGATATATCTATCCGTCTGGTCTAGGACCAGAATTCAGCGTTGACGCGCCCTTCACTCCGACAGGTGCGAATCCGGTCTTGTTTTCTATTTCCGGTCCCACCGCTAATTGTATATTTGATATCCGAAAAAGGCGCAGATTTTTTTTACGAATTTTTAGGCGCTCGATGCATTGTTGAGGGAAGAATGAGAAGCCCGAAGAGAGAGAGGAGGTTTATCGACGTCGCGAGGGTTGTTTATTTCTCCCCTTCAACCCCCTCCTGTTTTTCCGCCAGGACAATCCTTATTGTCTGCTGTACCTACATGTTAACGGGAGCGGAGAAAAGCGGTTGTGTAACAACGAAAAATAATAGGTGCGCTGTTCGATGAAGTTGCGGTTGTCATGACAGCATCCGGCTCGACATATCGAAGCCAGTGATTCGAAACAAATAAATAACATCGAGGGTGAAAATTGTATATTCTGAGGCCCCCCTTTTTTTAGAAATTTTTTAAGAAACTACTGATGTCATATGGACGTCCGCAGAATTTTTTCCAGGAAGAGGCATAGTTAAATTTTATAATTGTTTAAATTTATTTTTTTATTTTCATTTTTTAATATTTAATATACAAATATATTCCAGTGTTTATTTAAAAGACGAGCAAATGCTTAATTTTTATATTCTGAGGCCCCCTTTTTTTAGAAATTTTCTAAAAAACTACTAATGTCATATGAGCGTCTGCAGAATTTTTTCCAGGAAGAGGCATAGTTAAATTTTATAATTGTTTAAATTTATTTTTTTATTTTCATTTTTTAATATTTAATATACAAATAAATTCCAGTGTTTATTTAAAAGACGAGCAAATGCTTAATTTTTATATTCTGAGGCCCCCTTTTTTTTAGAAATTTTCTAAAAAATTACTGATGTTATATGGACGTCCGCAAAATTTTTTCCAGAAAGAGGCATAGTTAAATTTTATAATTGTTTAAATTTATTTTTTTTATTTTCATTTTTTAATATTTAATAAACAAATATATTCCAGTGTTTATTTAAAAGACGAGCAAATGCTTAATTTTTTTATTAATTCCAAGGGGGAACAAATGCTGCCTCTGATCTATTAATTTTCGGAACCTTATCGCGAATTATTAGATTCTCAAAAATTAAGACTGATCCATCTTTCATATCGCGCAAATTGTATAAATTCGAAATTCTCATTATTGCACGATTACACACTTTTTGATGAAGTCACCGCGACAGAAATATAAACTCTCTCTCGAGAAAAAGGCGTTTTACCGAGGAGAGGAGACCGCAATGAAGGACGTAAAAAACAGAAAAATAAAGAGGATTGTGTGTACTTTCCCTGAAGAAGATTATATACGAGTATATATGCAAGATAGAAAATAACGCGCGATTAACACCGCGGCAAAACAATCATAAATCCTTTCTTATATTCTCAAAGTTAATTTTTCAAATGTTGGAAAAATTGTTTTAATTTAGTCTGTAACAGCAAACTCCTACAAATGTTGTATTAAAAATTATCTTTGTTGACATTTGCACTTTCGAAATAATCGTGCTTTTTTATATTAATTTCTTACCTTGTTAAGATCCAGCTTTTTAATTTCTTACCTTGTTAAGATCCAGCTGATTATGAGATGTCTTGAATATTCAAGATCGAAACTCAACTGTGTCGTTGATTAATTAATTTTTACGATACGCAATATGTGTATAAAAATATAAAATCACGTTTTTCTGTATATGTGCATGTATATATGTATATATATGCATGCATAAGACAAATTATATCAAATCCAATTAAAGGACACGAAAGCATCGCGATAATGAAATTTTGTATCGTAAACGGAATGAAAAACATTGACATAAAATTAAATAAAAATAAGCTAATTATTCTCACGACAAGATCCACGGCTCCTGTAATTTTCTCTTATTTGAAAAAAATTCTCTCTATTCGCAATTAAACATACATATTGTATGTTGCATAGAATATTTGCTCTTATTCGAAAAAAATATTCATTTTTACGTATCGCACTAATTAGAGCAAATTATGCGGAGCAATTTACAAATTTTTATTGCGGATCGAAAAATCATATTAAAATAATAAGGATATTATTTTTTTCCATACACACACACACACACACGTATATACGTGTGTGTTTATGACTAATTAGAGGAAATTGCGGTGAGGGCGATTTGCAAACAAATATTTTGATTACGGATCGAAAAAGGCGCGTGCAAATACGAGAGCGGAGATAGTTTGCTGTGTACTCACTGATGAGTGGTAACGTTGAAGAAGAGATGCGAGAACTGCGGCGCCGAGTCCTCCGGGCCGTGTGGAGCGGGAAAGCTCGCGACCAACATGACCGGTTTCCGGGCGGAATTGTGTTTGCTCTGTCTTAGGAAAGCCACGCTGTCGTTGGCTATCAGGTCCGGGTAATAGTCCCTGCTGTACTCGAAGCCGTGCTTTATCTTCTTGCCGTTCATATTGACGCTGTAGTTGTAGTAGCGCGAGTTCATTATAAGACCGCCCCATTCCCGCCATCCTGGCGGGATATAAGAGCCGTTGTACTTGTTCAAATACTTGCCAAAGTACCCTGAAATCATGGAAAAAGTATCGCAAAAATTTCAATTATTTTATTTCATTTCTCATTTATTTTTTATCATTAAAAAATAGTCATGACAAAAATAATCTTGAATAATAGTCATATATAATGATAAACATAGTCATGAATAATAGTCATATATATAATGACAAAACTAATCTTAAAAATAATAGTCATAAATAATAAATAATAGTCCCGAATAGTCATCAATAAAATAGTCACTATCATGGAATCATGGAAAAAATATCGCAAAAAATTCAATTATTTTATTTCATTTCTCATTTATTTTTTATCATTAAAAAATAGTCATGACAAAAATAATCTTGAATAATAGTCATATATAATGATAAACATAGTCATGAATAATAGTCATATATATAATGACAAAACTAGTCTTAAAAATAATAGTCATAAATAATAAATAATCGTCACGAATAGTCATCAATTAAATAGTCACTATCATGTAATCATGGAAAAAATATCGCAAAAAATTAAATTATTTTACTTCATTTCTCATTTATTTTTTATCATTAAAAAATAGTCACGACGAAAATAATCACGAATAATAGTCATATAAAATGACAAATAATTATGAATAGTCATATATAATGACAAAAATAGTCATAAATAATAGTCACGAATAATCATCAATAAAATAGTCACTAATTTATATTTTTATATTTTAGTTGGTTTAATCTCGTGTCTTTCAATTATTATAATATGATAACACAGATATAAAAATGCATATATATATATATATATATATATATATATATATATATGCATATAGTTTAATTATGCTATTCATATCGCTATGTCAAAAACTCGCGCTTATTTGCGAAATATTACTTGTCATTCATTTAACAAGTTTTATGACTAAACTGTGGATGTGAAAATTATTATATTTCCCATCAAACAAGTTAAATTAAGTGGATTAAGAGATTGTTGCAATCAATATTTAATACGAGAAAATTTGTGGCTTACACCTGTATTTTTTTCGATTATACTATACTGATTTAATGTACATAAAAAATTAAATAAGCCATGAACATGAAGTTTTAGATGTTGGATTAATGTAAAAAAGGATTTGTTCTTACCCTCAATCAATAAGACAATAATAATTAATATGGCTCGGGCACGCAATGTTACAAGGACTGACTCATGTAATAAATCGGCCACACGGCATTTCGACTTTGCGTTACTTGACGCGAAAGCGGAAAGTAGAATTAATCAAGTTAAACTAAACACGCGATGACGAAGAATGTGAGCAAAAATTTACAAGGGTTTTATACATGACTCATGTGCACTCGATTTATTCATTATGCAGTAATAATGTTGACGATTAATCTAGTCATCTAACTAAAGTTCTAGTCATCTTACTAAAGTTTATATTAATTTTTGGTCTAATGAAAAAAAAACATAATACACAAAATACTAACATGCAAAATTTAAAATTTTTACCATTTAGTTATTTAAAAATTTAATTTATCGTTTTTTTAGAAAATGCCAGTTTTTGCTGGGTTTTTCCGGAAAATACCGTTTTTTACCATTAATATGGACTTTAAAAAAAAAGAGGAATTTTACTAACCCTGAAAATTATACATGAATATATCAATATATGTATCAATCACAGTATATAAAGAGGAATTAAATTTTGACAAACATAATTAATAAATTGTAGAGCTCTGATCATAAATGAAGATGACGAGATTAATTGAACAGACTCTGAAAGTTATTGTTCATTTCATTATCCGAGCAATCATTTTTGATGATGATTGCGGTAGATAGGACTGATACTTTTTTGCTCGCACATTTGTGAGCGTATATATTTGCTAACTCATACATTATAATTTTTATATTACGGTCAGTTAATATTTATGTCACATTTCTTTAAACTGAGAATTAATTTATATTTGACTTCCATCTGATATATCAAAATTGATATAAGCGAGACACAAGTATTGAATTATACATATTAAATAAGTATATTTCATTTACAATTTCTAAATAAAATAATAAAGAGGAAAGAGTCAAATTATATATAACACATAACTTTTATGATGCCATAAGATACGAATTCCTAAGTTCTTAATTTTCTGTGTATATATACATATATATTATGTGTTTAGAAATATGTTCAATTTTTCGATTTGCTCAATTCTTGTCATATTTATTTCACATATTTAGATCAATTTATGTTTGTGTTATTTTATATGTAAAATCTGCACATACTAAAAATTTATTTTCCAGCAGAGTTATAGATATTATAGTCGTCATAACTAAAGCATCTGCAAAATGCAATTGCATCATTTTTCAAGTGAATTCTTTAATAAAAATTAATTCTTCTATAAAAGTGTACAAATTTGTAATATAAAATTATGTGGATAATGTTATGGGTCATAAAATTTTTGCAAATTTTTGCATACTTTATTCTACTTTTAAGATATTTCGGATAAAATGATATTTAATTTTTTAATTAAGATGTTTTAAACGTTCTTTTATACACTAAATCGAATTAAACATAAATCATTTATATATATCGTCATAAAAATATGACTCTTCTATTAATATTTAATCTATCAGTAGATATAAACAAGTTGTATCTGTTCAAGTGCGTGATTTATTTTATACACATGAAACATTTTAACTCCTATATTTGTCGAAGAAAATCCAATATTTGTTTACAGCTAGTAAAAAAAAATAAATAAATAAAAAAATAATAAAAAAACAATTGAGATGAATTGATAGTAAAAACAATTTGGACAAAAATGATCGCGCTATTACTTTTATTATATTATAGAGCGTACGAAATAAGAGAGAATTTTATAAAAAATAATTCTTTCTTGAGAAAAACGTTGCAGTTATAATTTTTCTCTCTTTATTATTTGCAGCTTAAAAAAATTTGTGCGGCGAATACATACACATTTATATTAATAAATTATCAATAATCACACGGAAAAAAATTTATTAAAGTCAAAAAAATAAGTTTCTTTGAATTTAATTTTCTTAATTTAAAGAAGTATTTGATAATTTTAAGAAAACAGTTTTATTTAAAAAAAAATGTGTTTTAAAAACAAAATATTTTTTTTAAATATAAATATTTTAATTTTAAAAAAGATTTATTTAATTTTAAATATTGTAGCATATAAAAAATAATAAATGATTTCTTTTAAATAAGCAAATAAATTTTTTAAAATATAAAAAAATGTCAAACAAAAAAGGAAAAGAAATATGAGAAAAATATCAAAAAAACTATATTATGGAGAATAAATATTAAAAAAAATCCCCAAAGTGAATATTCCGCTATATACCGATGATAAATCAAAAAGCAATTCCATTTGCCCGCTTCTATCTCTTTCGGGGAGGTTCCTCGGTCAAGATTCATCCAGTTCGCCGAAATCTGAATTATTCATATCGGAGCGGCATCAAATAATTAATTCAAAGGCGCCACACGGCGCGAGGCCATTTCTTTCGGGAGGTCTGCCTCTACTTTTGCTCCCGCAAGTTCTATTCGAAGGGAGAGCCTCGTGCGGCAGGATATAACATTTCTTATTGATAATATTATAGTTGCATGTATGACGATTTCAGAGACGAAAGCATTTCTTTTTTTGTCGGGTCCCATCGATCGTTTTACTTCTACTTTTTTATCTCGATAACATCTCAATATAAAAAATGTTCTTCTCGTCCAATAAATATGCCGACCATTATATAAATCGCATAAATCGTTATTTTTTTAACCGATTACATTTATATAGAAATAATTATTTCATTAAAATATTGAATTATACAGGAATTATAGTGCTCTAATAAATTCTGTTAAAACGCGATTTAATAATAATAATCTTTTGTTACCTGAGAAATTTTAACCATAATTACATTTATATAGAAATAATTATTTAATTAAAATTATGAAATTACAAAAATATTAAATAATTAAATAAAAATATTAAAATATTAAATATGAATCAGCGCTCTAATACATTATTGAAACATATACGGTTGTATAATGTATAATATATATATATATATATATATATATATGACACGTTTTTGCTCGCGTGAGCGACATGGAATAAAACGAGTCCTCTGATTAATCACGCAATATGACGCAAACTTTTCCGAATCGTTCGTCCAGATAAAGTCAATCAGACAGCTCATTACAAACGAGATATGTTTCTCATGTCTGGACAAGATGACGCGTTGTCGCAATTTACATAAACGACCCTTCCGTTATATTCGATAATACTCGCGATTGCGCTCTAATTATCGGCAATTTGCACTTATTGAGTCTCATTCCGCGAATTCGTTGAAGCGATGACGCGATCCGATATTATATCGTCGCGAATTCATTATTTCGATCCTCGGCGCCCAACATTTACAGGGTGTCTGACATAAGGTGTCACATGAAAATATATTATATATAAATAGATATAATAATAATAATAATAATATATATATATGTAAAAAAAATGTATATATTAATATATACAGGGTGTTATAAAAGTATAATAAATCTTATTAATCGCTATGATTAAAAAAGAAGAGAAATATAAAGTCCTTTTTTATTCAAATTAATATGTAAAATACATTTTTTTTAAACTGAAGATATTACTAAAGTTCAGATTATTAATTTTTGGTCTAATGAAAAAAAACATAATGCACAAAATACTAATGTGCAAAAAATGATGGCCTTCTTCGACATTTTTGCTGAGGAAAAATCGTCTCCAAATATCGAGATCTACGTGCATATTTTCGGTGTGACACTTTATGTCGGACACCCTGTATATACTTAATTTATTATATGATATTGCCAAGTTCAGGCTTTGATTTTGCAATAATTATATGACATAATGTTATAATCAGCGTATCAGAAGGGCAGACAGTTGTTTGTGACAGAAATTATACGACCAATACGCATTTCATTCATATAAATCAAAACGTATATGCCACTGCATCTCTAGAAAGTTAAATTTTATGACAAAATATATGTCACTTTATCATGACGCGTATTTATGCAATATAGTTTCAATTAAAAAAAAATCTGCAAATTGAATATTAGTTTTTCTGTAAAAAAAAGTGTTTTGATAAATTTTTATATATGTATAATCTATTATATTAATTATTATATATATATATATATATATATATATATATATATACATTGAAAAAAATAAACTTGACTAAACCTTTCAATTGAATATTATTTTGTTGATTAAACATAATATAGAAATATTTAAATTAAATCTAAGTAACATTAAATCTAACAAAACGTATATTTGACTTAAATACCAATATATTTTCAATTAACAAAATAATAATTTAGTTGAAAGGTTTAGTCGAGTTAACAATTTTTTTTCAGTGTATAATTATTATATGTATATAATTTTTATGTTCAAAAAATCAAACAGATTATGGCTTATTGTTTAATAAATGTCAAGCAAACTCTAATTTATCAAAATTTCAATCTTTAGTCAGTGAAGTCAGTCAATTATGAAGATAATTAATTTTTGGAGAATAAAACAACTAAATTTGATTTATATATAAATCAATTTTAATTAAAAAAAAAATCAAATTAATTCTAAATCCTCGAAATATATTTATATTTCTTGCACTATATAAAATGTTATATTCACAAATAAATTCATGAGAGCGTTTCATGAAATTTTCATGATACATAACACATTGAAATGTGCATATTAATATAATATTAATAATATAACGTGATTACTAATATAAATCAAATTTTAATTTAAAAAAATCAAATTAATTCTAAATCCTCGAAATATATCATTTATATTTCTTGCACTATAAAATATAAAATGTTGTATTCACAAATAAATCCGAGAGAGCGTTTCATGAAATGTTCATGATAAATAACACATTGAAATGTGCATATTAATATAATATTAATAATATAATGTAATTACTAATATAAATCAAATTTTAATTAAAAAAAATCAAATTAATTCTAAATCCTCGAAATATATCATTTATATTTCTTGCACTATAAAATGTTAAATTCACAAATAAATCCATGAAAGCGTTTCAAGAAATGTTCATAATAAATAACACCTTGAAATGTGCATATTAATATATTATTAATAGATAATTTTTAAAAAATAATAATTTTTTTAATTATAATTATCTACGTAACGATCCTTAAATGACGATTGAAACGGAATAAAACATCAGTATTGTCGACAATTACGCATCGCACCTGTTGCTTCGGAGAGAATAAATCTCCGGAAGAACGCGAATTAACTCCGCGAATAAAGAATGACGGAGCGCGAATTAAGATTCTCGAACGGCGGATGCGTCTCGAAGGTATTCGATCGTAAAGAAACGGAATCAGTTCAGTCGCTTTTGTGGTCGACAAAAGGGACAGGAGGTAAAAGGAAGGCCGAGGAAGCGTCGGAATATTCTGGCGCCAGTCACGGACCGTAAAAAAAAAAAAGAAACAAAAAAGAGAACGAAACGATAAAAGCGGTCGATGCAGCGGATACTTGGATATGGAAGAATATGGGTCAGCCAAGCAAATGAATTTTGCGAAAGGAACATTTCGTGTCTGAAAATTGACGGCATCCTCGGGCGTCATATATGTATGCGTTATTCAGCGTGAAAATCTTCCGAATAAATTCGGACATTTTTTTAAACGAATGAATATTAATCACAAAAAATTATGGGAAGCGTAAAATAATCAGAAGAATTGCAGAACGTCGATAAATTCGCAGCTTTCGCGAGAAAGTGTTCCGAATAAATTCATACATTTTTTTAAACGAATGAAGATTAATCCTAACAAATTATGAAAAGCGTAAAATAATTAGAAGAATTAAAAAATTTCGATAAATTAAACTTTTCAGAAAATATGATCCGAATAATTTCATACACAGAGAGAATTTTCTCTTAAAATTTATCTTGAAAATCATAGTACTTAATCGTGAGACAATTATGAAAGAATTTTATAAAAGTTTCTTTGGTTAAATTAATCAAAGAAACTTTATTTTTTAATATTTTTTAAATATTTTTTTATTTTTTATTTTTCAGGATAAATTCTAAGAGAAAATTATCTCCATGTACATTTTTTTTTAAATAAATGAATATTAATCTTAAAAATTATGGAAAGCGTAAAATAATCAGAAGAATTAAAGAATCTTGATAAATTAAGCTTTCAAGAAAATAAATATAATTTAGCCTTTTAATCTTCAATTTAATTATCTATCTATAAGTGGATTTTACTTCACCAGAGATTGAATTGAATGATGTATAATTCAATATCGAATCGGATAATTCAGTGTGGAGATTTTTAATGAATTAAACAGTTTCCAATAGTGAATTTATATTTCTGCTAAAGAAAACAACCTCCAATATTAAAAATAACATTATTAAAATATACATTGCTATATAATTTTAATGTTACTGTCCCGTTTTTATTAAAATTTAGACATTACATTCGTGTCAAAATTTGATTACAAAATTATATATTGCGTATGATAATAAGTAACTTATAAATTGTATTTAAAAAAAAGAAAATATAGTGTTATGATGTTATGAATTATAATAAAATTTTAATTTTTTAATCTTTTTTTTATGTAATACAAATACTGTAATACAAAATACTGAATTATCTTTAGCTAAATAAGTATTTATGCTAATATTATACATCTTAAACCTGATATGTCAAAATATTATTGTATAATATATTAGGATTCCTTATATCTCATTTTATTAATTCAATAGCAGAGTATAGAACGAACAAATCGATTCCTTGTCTTATTATTAATTCGACAGCCCTAGAACGAGTTTGATTAATCAAGTTGAGATTATTATAGAAGAGAAATAAAAATATAATTTATGTCAATTTCAGTTCATTACCGTATATTTAACAAGGAAATTCACGAGCCACATTCTTTTTATGGATTCCTGCCATTTCGAGAACAATTAATGTCATCCATAAAAAAAAGAAAAAAATACACACGCCGAAAATTATCACAATTAAGGGGATGCTGACCATGTCTGTTTAACCGACTTTGATTTTTCTTTTTATTGGCTATACAGATTGAAAAATTCCCCACAATTAAAGTATTGATAATAATAAACAGGGAGCGTAATTTCGTATAAAAATACAATAAAAGTTAAAAAATTACAGTTTCTTTATCGGTCTCTTGCATCAGCTCATAACATTAGTTATTTAATACGAAAATTCTGCAGTTTATTTGTGCACAAAATATGGCCCTCCCAATAGAGATAACATGAAAGAATAGCGCTCTCCATTAATTATTATATCAGTACTTTCATTGTGGAGAATTTTTCAATCTGTATATTCAATAAAAAGTAAACCTAACCTAACTTAAAGTTGGTAAAACAGAACTACAGCATCCCCTTAAGCGGCGCAAATGAATTCGGAATATCGAGGTGTGCCAGAATTGGTTATAGTAGAAGCGGGCGATTATTTTAGGAAGTTGTTTCGCGTGTGGCTGGAGCATTAACCCGCTTTTCGAATTCTAGCAAACGCTAGACGCGCTTCGGCCGACGATCGTTTATTCGCTTGCATGTCGGCCCTGTTTGTTACGACCGAGGGCAAACCGTTCTCTCTCTCTCTCTCTCTCTCTTTCCCTCGTGTCGAGATTTAGAGGTACATCGCATGTTTCCACCGCTGCCTAACTAGCCGTTCAACGAACAACACTATTTTCCCATAAAAAGTCTTGCATGACAAAACGGAGTTTTATACGTCCCGCAAATCGTGAGGCCGTTATTCGGGATCCGTACATGATATACAAACATATCTAAGACGTCAACCCACGTCGACGATATTAAAGAAAAATAAGCTGCCAGAGGAAAGAGTATACGTAACAATCTTGAAGGCATAAAATGTTAAAAAAAAGTATATATTAAATTTATTTGGAATGTATTTATTTCGTGATATCAGGAGGCTCCGAAATCTTGACTGAAGAATAAAGTAAAAGCATCGCGGATATTAATTTTTCTTAATAAAAAATGCACGGGAAAAAATATTAATTCCATCATACACTTAGAAAAATGTTAACCTGACTAAATTTCAACTATATATAACAAAATTTTGTTAATTGAACGTATATTAGTATTTAAGTCAAATTTAAGTTTTGTGTGTTAGATTATTTAATATATTATATTTAATTTAAATATTTTTAATGTTCAACAAAATATTCAGTTGAAACGGTTTAATCAAGTTAACAATTTTTTTCAGTGCATGATATTATAAATATAAAATATTACTTTAATATTATTATATATGTATAAAGTAAAATTGCATAAAATTTTTATATGCATAAAAAATTACATATTTTATTCAAACCTTTTAAAACGATGTAATTTTTTATGAGCAATTTCATCATATTTTCTACAGTGAGACTCCTAAATCATGTATGTATACTTATTAATGAACATCTAAATGAAAAATTTTAATTCTAATGTATCTGAGTTTTAATAAATTGCAGATTGCTAGGGCTGTTTGTTTATTATGAAAATAGCAGTATTAATGTTCATAAGAAATTTCATTTACAATAAATTCGATATACTATAGTATATATAAATTTTATTTGTAAATTAAATAAAAAATTTTTTTTGTTTATAAAAATAAAATATTTATAATAATAATTATAAATATATTGAAAATTTAATTTTTATACAAATCTCAAGTATATTGAAACTCTCGTATAACACGACTTACGAAGCACGATTTTAAATTGACAAATTAAGAGAAACATATTTTAAATAAAAATACTGTCATATTTTTTATAAATATTTTTACTCGAGATACAGACAGATGAAACTAAAGACGTATCCATCAGTTGTGAAATGCCACAGAGATATTTGTGTCCGCCTTCCTAACAAGTATATATTATGATAATCGAGCTTCCTACAGTCATTTGAAACAATACATCGTATAGTGTCGGCGAGGCTTTCTTCAGCACTAACAGATACGGAAATGTTCTCTCCTTACGATCTCTCCTTACGTATGCTATATATATGTCACCATCAACGTCGTTTCCGGCCGCTGTCATTATGCACTTATTACGATGAACCGGATAATAGATCCTGATTGGTTTCATTATTCATGCAAACCGCGTTTGCATCGTAATGACACTTTTCCCTTTTATCTCGTTTCTGCGCGCTTTCAGTTATATAATATCTTATTATTGTTGGTGTATGGCTATGATTATGACTGACATTTCTCGAGACAGATGTCAATTGAATTTACATTCAAACCGTGCTCCTCAGACACGAGCAAAAATTTTAACAAGCCGCGCATCTGTCCATCTTTCGTTAAAAACGCGTTTCCGGCAACTATTTTATATTATATTTTTTATTAGTATATGTTATCATTTTATTATATTTTATATTATATTTTATAGTATTTTATTATATTTTTTATTATATTTATTATATTATAACTTTCTTATATTTTATATTTAGATCTTATATTATAATTTATTATAGTGTGATATAAAGACTATTATGTAATATCCATTATAATATCAAATAATTCCAGTTTACAGTAAAAAATTAAAATAAAAATTACATAATATATTTTACATGATATTATAATTAAATCACATTATATTATAACTTTATTATATTATATATGATATTTATATCCTATTTTATAATTTAATTATTATAGCGTGATATAAAGAATATTACGTAATATCCATTATATTATCAAATAATTCCAATTTACAGTGGAAAATTAAAATAAAAATTACATAATTCTCGTATATTTCTATATACAGACCATTATCGAATATTTCGTATACGCGCAAACACGCGTATTTTTTCAGCGATTTAGGTAGGATCGCGAAATTCCCGATTACATCCCTGGTGCATCGGGATGCACCTGCATCATAGGGGCCCTTTTGTGATCGCTCTGAAAATCGTGAATGTTTCGTTCGTAGCTTTTTTCCTCTCTTCTTCTTCGCTACCTTCTTCACGACTATAGAGGCACAACGTGCACACATGTGCATAGTGTGCATCTTCGTGCATTCCATGAATGCACTTGAAAAACTAATGGTGGGTCCTCTCAAACTAGGCAAACAATGCTTCTCCTACGAGGCTCCGTCGTGCGACGCGATTTAAATTTAGATAATCTCACCTGCATGGTCAACGAAGTTTGCATGTGTATGTATATAATGTATGTGTGCGGATTCTCGTAGAACGGAAAACACGCGATAAATCAGCAGTTTTATGCCGCGATGAAAAGTGGAATAAAGTTACGCGGCCTCGATGTGTATATATTAATAGTATATGCAAATAAAAATTAATTATTTTTTTCATATTGAATGATAATGAAAAATGATCATATAACATTGATTATACATTTATTATTAATCGTCATTCAAGATTTTTCACGTTTTTCAGGGCAAATTTCGTCCATCAAATCAGTCTTTCCAAAATAATTTTTATCCTTGTCTCTCTAAAATAATTTTAAATATTTCACAAGCGAAAAGTTATATCTATACGTATATAAAATATATATTTTATGATCAGAAAGATTTGTATACATATACATAGTTCGAGTATGATTAAATCGCCTAATATATTGATGCAGAAATATAAATATATTTATATTATATTTATATAAACATTTATATTACAAAAAGTATATAAATAAAATATATATAAGTATATAAATAAATAAAATATAATATATTAATATAAATTTAACATATATAAGATAGGCAATAAGAGCCAAATCGCGGATGACAGTGCGTTATTCTAAACGAAACTAAATTTTTTCGTTAGAATTAAATACCTGTGCACAAGGCACCAAATTTTTACTTGGACACGGCCAAGATATAAAATTGGAATAATCTCTACAAGAGATTTTTAATTCCATGTATCCCCTATTCCCCCTAAAGAAATAAAGTGCGAGAGAAAAATATAGATCCGAAAGTCGCAGAATCGGGAATCGAACCCGAGACCTTTCGCTTGCCGGGCGACTGCTCTTCCAACTGAGCTATTCAGATCCTTTCGATTCTATACTTTTCTCTGTTATATATATTAATGTTGGTAAATAAACGCCTTTAAGCCAGCGTGTATAAATTAAGAGTTTAACTAGGCTCTGTAATATATAAATATAAATTTAACATATATAAGATAGGCAATAAGAGCCAAATCGCGGATGACAGTGCGTTATTCTAAACGAAACTAAATTTTTTCGTTAGAATTAAATACCTGTGCACAAGGCACCAAATTTTTACTTGGACACGGCCAAGATATAAAATTGGAATAATCTCTACAAGAGATTTTTAATTCCATGTATCCCCTATTCCCCCTAAAGAAATAAAGTGCGAGAGAAAAATATAGATCCGAAAGTCGCAGAATCGGGAATCGAACCCGAGACCTTTCGCTTGCCGGGCGACTGCTCTTCCAACTGAGCTATTCAGATCCTTTCGATTCTATACTTTTCTCTGTTATATATATTAATGTTGGTAAATAAACGCCTTTAAGCCAGCGTGTATAAATTAAGAGTTTAACTAGGCTCTGTAATATATAAATATAAATTTAACATATATAAGATAGGCAATAAGAGCCAAATCGCGGATGACAGTGCGTTATTCTAAACGAAACTAAATTTTTTCGTTAGAATTAAATACCTGTGCACAAGGCACCAAATTTTTACTTGGACACGGCCAAGATATAAAATTGGAATAATCTCTACAAGAGATTTTTAATTCCATGTATCCCCTATTCCCCCTAAAGAAATAAAGTGCGAGAGAAAAATATAGATCCGAAAGTCGCAGAATCGGGAATCGAACCCGAGACCTTTCGCTTGCCGGGCGACTGCTCTTCCAACTGAGCTATTCAGATCCTTTCGATTCTATACTTTTCTCTGTTATATATATTAATGTTGGTAAATAAACGCCTTTAAGCCAGCGTGTATAAATTAAGAGTTTAACTAGGCTCTGTAATATATAAATATAAATTTAACATATATAAGATAGGCAATAAGAGCCAAATCGCGGATGACAGTGCGTTATTCTAAACGAAACTAAATTTTTTCGTTAGAATTAAATACCTGTGCACAAGGCACCAAATTTTTACTTGGACACGGCCAAGATATAAAATTGGAATAATCTCTACAAGAGATTTTTAATTCCATGTATCCCCTATTCCCCCTAAAGAAATAAAGTGCGAGAGAAAAATATAGATCCGAAAGTCGCAGAATCGGGAATCGAACCCGAGACCTTTCGCTTGCCGGGCGACTGCTCTTCCAACTGAGCTATTCAGAACCTTTCGATTCTATACTTTTCTCCGTTATATATATTAATGTTGGTAAATAAACGCCTTTAAGCCAGCGTGTATAAATTAAGAGTTTAACTAGGCTCTGTAATATATAAATATAAATTTAACATATATAAGATAGGCAATAAGAGCCAAATCGCGGATGACAGTGCGTTATTCTAAACGAAACTAAATTTTTTCGTTAGAATTAAATACCTGTGCACAAGGCACCAAATTTTTACTTGGACACGGCCAAGATATAAAATTGGAATAATCTCTACAAGAGATTTTTAATTCCATGTATCCCCTATTCCCCCTAAAGAAATAAAGTGCGAGAGAAAAATATAGATCCGAAAGTCGCAGAATCGGGAATCGAACCCGAGACCTTTCGCTTGCCGGGCGACTGCTCTTCCAACTGAGCTATTCAGATCCTTTCGATTCTATACTTTTCTCTGTTATATATATTAATGTTGGTAAATAAACGCCTTTAAGCCAGCGTGTATAAATTAAGAGTTTAACTAGGCTCTGTAATATATAAATATAAATTTAACATATATAAGATAGGCAATAAGAGCCAAATCGCGGATGACAGTGCGTTATTCTAAACGAAACTAAATTTTTTCGTTAGAATTAAATACCTGTGCACAAGGCACCAAATTTTTACTTGGACACGGCCAAGATATAAAATTCTATATAATTCTAACGAAAAAATTTAGTTTCGTTTAGAATAACGCACTGTCATCCGCGATTTGGCTCTTATTGCCTATCTTATATATGTTAAATTTATATTTATATATTACAGAGCCTAGTTAAACTCTTAATTTATACACGCTGGCTTAAAGGCGTTTATTTACCAACATTAATATATATAACAGAGAAAAGTATAGAATCGAAAGGATCTGAATAGCTCAGTTGGAAGAGCAGTCGCCCGGCAAGCGAAAGGTCTCGGGTTCGATTCCCGATTCTGCGACTTTCGGATCTATATTTTTCTCTCGCACTTTATTTCTTTAGGGGGAATAGGGGATACATGGAATTAAAAATCTCTTGTAGAGATTATTCCAATTTTATATCTTGGCCGTGTCCAAGTAAAAATTTGGTGCTTTGTGCACAGGTATTTAATTCTAACGAAAAAATTTAGTTTCGTTTAGAATAACGCACTGTCATCCGCGATTCGGCTCTTATTGCCTATCTTATATATGTTAAATTTATATTTATATATTACAGAGCCTAGTTAAACTCTTAATTTATACACGCTGGCTTAAAGGCGTTTATTTACCAACATTAATATATATAACAGAGAAAAGTATAGAATCGAAAGGATCTGAATAGCTCAGTTGGAAGAGCAGTCGCCCGGCAAGCGAAAGGTCTCGGGTTCGATTCCCGATTCTGCGACTTTCGGATCTATATTTTTCTCTCGCACTTTATTTCTTTAGGGGGAATAGGGGATACATGGAATTAAAAATCTCTTGTAGAGATTATTCCAATTTTATATCTTGGCCGTGTCCAAGTAAAAATTTGGTGCCTTGTGCACAGGTATTTAATTCTAACGAAAAAATTTAGTTTCGTTTAGAATAACGCACTGTCATCCGCGATTTGGCTCTTATTGCCTATCTTATATATGTTAAATTTATATTTATATATTACAGAGCCTAGTTAAACTCTTAATTTATACACGCTGGCTTAAAGGCGTTTATTTACCAACATTAATATATATAACAGAGAAAAGTATAGAATCGAAAGGATCTGAATAGCTCAGTTGGAAGAGCAGTCGCCCGGCAAGCGAAAGGTCTCGGGTTCGATTCCCGATTCTGCGACTTTCGGATCTATATTTTTCTCTCGCACTTTATTTCTTTAGGGGGAATAGGGGATACATGGAATTAAAAATCTCTTGTAGAGATTATTCCAATTTTATATCTTGGCCGTGTCCAAGTAAAAATTTGGTGCCTTGTGCACAGGTATTTAATTCTAACGAAAAAATTTAGTTTCGTTTAGAATAACGCACTGTCATCCGCGATTTGGCTCTTATTGCCTATCTTATATATGTTAAATTTATATTTATATATTACAGAGCCTAGTTAAACTCTTAATTTATACACGCTGGCTTAAAGGCGTTTATTTACCAACATTAATATATATAACAGAGAAAAGTATAGAATCGAAAGGATCTGAATAGCTCAGTTGGAAGAGCAGTCGCCCGGCAAGCGAAAGGTCTCGGGTTCGATTCCCGATTCTGCGACTTTCGGATCTATATTTTTCTCTCGCACTTTATTTCTTTAGGGGGAATAGGGGATACATGGAATTAAAAATCTCTTGTAGAGATTATTCCAATTTTATATCTTGGCCGTGTCAAAGTAAAAATTTGGTGCCTTGTGCACAGGTATTTAATTCTAACGAAAAAATTTAGTTTCGTTTAGAATAACGCACTGTCATCCGCGATTTGGCTCTTATTGCCTATCTTATATATGTTAAATTTATATTTATATATTACAGAGCCTAGTTAAACTCTTAATAATTTATTAAATTTATATATAATATATTATTTTTATATATATATATATATATATATATATATAATATACATACATAATGTATATATAATATACATATATAAGTATATATATAAATATATATATACATATATATTTATATATATTATATTTATATATAATATATAAATATATTTATTTGTTAATTTTCAAGTTTTTATGTGTATGTATGCTATTTCGCGCAGTTGTATAAAATCTTAAACGATATTTTATTAAGTATTTCGTTGACAAATATATATAGCTGTGACTTTAATAAATAAGCGAGAATATAACCGAGAAAAAATATGCTGCAAGTCGTGATTTAAAAACGGTTTTACATCCAGAAAATGAACATTTCGAACCTGCTGAACTAATCTTGTCATCTTCGTTTGTGTCAAAAGTTTTGCAATTTATGTTTCATTTTTGCGATAAAATACGGATATGCAAATCCATACATTCGAAATTTTTATCAATCTGTCAATTTATGTAGAAAATATAACGCGACTGATGCAATTCGCTCGTGTCTTTTATAATCTACCAAACATGTTTTTCGCGTTTGCGAAAAATAAATTACATTTGATTCCATCTATATATAGTGAGTGTAAATATAGATGTGAGAGAGGACAATTTAAAAGACAAGCATTTAATATATATTCTATATATTCAATAGAGAATAAGAAATACTGTTTTCATACACTAGATGAAGTCAAACATGACTAATTTCTCGTAAACGAAAATATGTTTGCTAGAGTATATAATAACTGACGATAGTCAATATTGTATGAGTAAATCTAGTCATTTAATTTATATTATATATATACTATTAATTTATTGCATATTAATTATTATTATTATTAACAATTAATTATTAAGAATTAATCATTAATTAATTAATAATTACTTGTTAATCAATTTTAGTATTATATTATAGTATATAGAATATAGATTTTAAGATTATTTATTTATCTCGAATATCTTAAATTTTTGAAAGTGTGGGTAATCATCCCCACCGCTAAGCTAAAACAAACATAAATTGTAGAACTTTGAGCATAAATAAAGCGATAATAAAATTAATAGAACACATATAAAGAGCAGGTCGTTTCTGACGCTTTTGACGACAACGTTAAATAGGACTTGCAGATACTGATATTTTTTCGCTCGTACATTTATGTTGATATTCGTGTATTATATAATTCGTATATCAGAATCGGTAAATATTTAGTCATATTTTTATGCACAAGAAATTATTTTATATCTACTTTTCCGTCCAATATATCAAAACTAATATAGAAATGGAACACACATAAATATGCAATTTTGGAAGATACATTTCATTTACTATATTGATAAAATGATATAATATTATATAATAACATAATAAAAAATATATAAAAAATAAAAATAAATAATAATAAAAATATAATAAATATAATATTACATTTAATATGCCATGGTAGATTATAATACACGAACGACAAAAAATAAACGGAATTATATATATATATTGTCGTAGTAAACTTTTGACAGTGAGTCACTTCCACAAGCAACTTCATCGCCAAATTGTTACAAACAATTAATAAATTGTTAAAGCTCTTAGCACAAACAAAAACGATAAGATTAATAAATCAAAGCCAGTTTGTGTATTATAATTTTTATCTTATTATCCAGTAAACGTTTGGTCATATTTTTATTTAAGAAAACTAATTTATATATATGTAAATTTATTATTATTAATAATTAATTATTAATTATTATTTAAATATATTTATGTTAATATTGTATAGAAAATATTGTATATAAATATCGTATATAAATTTTTACATAAGTATTTTTAATTATAAATTGATTAATATAATTCTTAAAATAGTGATACGAAATTAAATAAACCGAACGAAATTTTTGGGAAATGTGTGGGGTCTCCCCACCGCTAAACTAAAACAACCAAATAAATTGTAAACCTTTCAGTCTAAATAAAGATAATAAAATTAATAGAGCAGATTTGAAAAGCAATTCATTTCTGACTCTTTTGATGATAACAGTGGATAGAATTTACAGATATTGATACTTTTTCGTTTTCACTTTTATTAATATTCCCTATTTTCTATATTATTAAAATCGGTACATATATATTTAATTATATTTTTATGCATAAGAAATTCATATCTAATTTTACGTCTAATGCATCATAATTAGAAACGGGAAACGCATTGAATTATGCAATTTTAGTATAATAGTAGTATTAATATAATACTGTCATATCCATATCAGTTTTCAACTTGCCTCACGTTTTTCTGTGATGAACTTCATACACATATTAGAGTCTTATTAGAACATGAAAAGAAATCTTGTAAAGAAATTTCGCTAAGAATATATTTATTACAATCACAAGCAGATTTTTAATTTAAGAAAAAATTGAGAATGAGAAAATAAAATATTTTCATTATCTTTGCGAGATACGATCAAAAAGTAATTTAATGACGTAATGTAATTGTCTACATTGTTTGCATTTCAGTACGCCGGCGTACGATTATGCACCGAATCCTGATAAGCAGTGCGGATACTTCAAGTTACGCAGAAGATGCAACCCATTCATAAGCAGTTTACAGATCTCTTAATGACGAAAAGACTGCAAACTTTACAGAGCGTCGACGCTGCCGTAGACAGGGTATGTATCATATTTGAATGACTTACAATGCTTGAAATTTAAAAATATCGCATTATAAAAAAATTATATTTTACAATTTTAATTAAATTAAATAATTCTATATAATTAAATTAACAAAATTAAATAATTTAATTAAATAAATGGATTAAATAGAATCATTTTAATGACATTTTGTCATTATAATTTTGTTTTGAGAACTTTTTTATAAAATCGAAAAAATATTAAAGTATATATTATTTATTCTATTACAGATTTATCAAGAATTAAAGGATTTGGGTGAACTGGATAATACGTATATTATTTATACGTCCGATCACGGATATCATTTGGGACAGTTCGGGCTTATAAAAGGCAAGAGCTTCCCGTTCGAGTTCGATGTGAGGGTGCCATTTCTCATCAGAGGTCCTGGCGTCGAACCCGGATCCATGTAAGTCTCTCAATTACATATTTAATATTTTCGGCGTTCTTTGTTATTAAAATTCAAAATTACATGCTTCATCTAATGGTTGGTTGGATAACAAACTTTAGACAAAGTTATGCAAGAGAAAAAGATAAAAGGAAAAATTAAAAAATTTATACATGTACTAACTAAAAAATTAAATATTTCATGGATATGTCACATGTGCATGTCTGCAGATCGATCGTAATTAAAATCAATCGCATAATACGATAATGCGTATTTGCGAAAAATAATATAGAAATATTAGTCAACAGTTAGTTCTACAGTTTTTAATTCTTTGATAATATTGTCGCCCAAAAAAGGGAATAAAAATAAAAATAAAAATAATAAAATAGCAGTTCTCTGGTGCTTGCATTATGACGATTTAATGAAGCCTAACTTGTTAGGACGTTACTTACTTTGCAAATACAACGATGTACCTGTAAAGTGTAATTACACATTATATTGTAATTACACAAAATCACAATTTTTTGGCAAAAATAATTTCTTCTGATTTATTTTGCCTATAAAAATTTAGAGTAATATTAAAAAATGAATTTGATGCATGTGCGTGCATACGAGAAAAAGTTATTTCATTTTATATAACAAATATTTCAAGTATTATGTTATTAAATGTAAAATATATGTATATATATATTTATTTCCGTAAATAATATTTATTCAATAAATGTATATACCTCAAGTTTTATATGTAGTTAAAATTTTATACGATGAATAATTTCGTAAAGCAATTGTTACTGATCTTACACAACTCTGCAAACAATTTTCAATGACTGCGTAAAATTTAAAAGTGACAGTTCAAGTAAACGACCTATTCGAAAACAAAAATACGTTGCTGACCGGTCGACCAAGAAGCTTAAGTAAACGAAAAAAATATCTCAATTCGTAGGTCCAGCATAGCATCGTGGTCAAGGATCCAGCAACCGAAAATGGAGATCCCGAGTTCGAGTCCCGAGTCAGCCGCCTTCGTCGGACGTTTGCCACTCATACGACTATGTTACAATTTATGTTTGACTTAGTTTAGCCGTGGGGTACATCGAAGCACGAGCACCCCACACTACCAAAAATTATGCGCCTAAGCTATATTGTATATAGTTACAGTCAAACAGTCCTAGTGACCATTGACTGGGGGAACCGCCTTTCTGATCACGGTAATCCCCGACGCTCTAGTAATTCGTATATAAACCATATTTTTGAAATAGCGTTCTTATATAGACAGCTGGTGTTATTTTGCTCACGGAAATCACTTCTCGGTCCTCGCCATCTGTTGGGGAAAAGTAGATATAAAAATCCAAACACGCACACGTACATACACAAACACAGGTTTATATATACACACATATAAATATACAAATACATGTCTCTCTAAATTATATTTTTGTTTCCACAAGAGACGGCGATAAGCATGAAGTGATTCCGCGTAAGCAAAAATAAATCATCTGTTCTATAAGGAACCCTATTTCAAAAATATTTTTATGCACTTATATATGACTGCTTGTCTGTAACTTTATATAGACACATAATTTTTCGACAATGCTGAGGAGTCTTGCGCAACAGGAACTCCTCACGTAAAATAAAACAAATATAAATTGGAACTTGAAACATTGTAACACTGAGAATAGTTTAAAGAGACGTGTAAAGTCAGCAACAACTGCGTTACTTTACGAAACATTTATCATATAAAATGAAACTACATATAAAACTTGAGATGCATGTCTTCATCTCTTTATTGCATAAGTCTAAATGATTTGAAGGTACAAAATACGGCTTTACTGGATTTTAATTCTTATTGGATACAAATTTATTTTATTTTTTTTTAATTTAATTTATTACTATTTATCAGAATATGTTTGTCTATAACTTTATTAAACTAATTTATATATACTTAATTATATATATTATTAATATTAATATTATAATATTATTAATAATTGAGATAACATGATAATTTTTTAATAAAAATTATTTTTGAAAAAATAAAAACGTAGATATTTGACGTAATTATTTTTAAATTTAATTCTTCTACACTTATATTGATTCTATATTTTTCAAAATAATCTTTTTCTCAAAATAAATGTACAGAAATTTTTCAAAATAATTTTTAAAAATAATTTTCTTGCACAAAAATATCTGGATCTGACTCTTATTTTAGCTCTTTTCGTATCCAGAAAAAACTCGGACTGCCTGTGCAAAATGTAAATCTGACATATTTCAATCAACACCATAATAATGATTTGTCGCTACGCTGTAATTTTTGTCTTCCTCTTGCGCTTTAACAAATATTTTCTCTTCAGAGATATCTCATTTCACCGATATTAAATTATCTCTGATTAAAATCAAATTGATCACTTACCTTTTTATAAAAAAAAAAAAAACCTGCAAACAGAAGGAAAAGACAGTTAAAACCGCAGTTGAAGTTGACAGTGGAAGCTGATATTCCTGAAAATGGTGTCTAACGGATTCCTGGATATAGGAATCGTCTCTAACGGTTCTCTTTGAACTTGTTCAAATCGAAAAAATGCTTATCTCTCATACAAACTCGCGAAAACGGGGATGCGTTGACATATGACCTGTCAAGTATATTCGATATGTCGCATTAATGCATTTGATATTCTTTCAGCAAGAGGAGAAATTGTCTGGCAAAATTGCGATATAAACGTGTTAAAGTCCCTCTATAAAATATGTAGATATTTTTGCGTATAAAAAGTCCGAGTTTACACTGTATTACGGTACATTACTGTTGTCAGGCATCAGGCGGCTATCTTGTAAATCGCAATCACGAATTTTGTGGTCCATAAAGCCGTTACGTAACTTCTTATCGTTAGGTATGATCCGGCATAAGTGACATCTTATCGCAGGTCATGATCCCGGCGTAAACTTTTTTTTAAACTCGAGTGAACGCTTCAAGACCTTGCTTTCCCTCGTCAGGTACTCGGCGGAATCAAATAACGAGTATGTTATATAAAGTGCATGACATGACATGCATATACTTGCATGCATCTGTGCTCGAAGGAAATAAATGTGACGATGCCATATGTTATCGTTACTATGTCGAGTGCAATCGCGAATTTATAGACAAGTCGGTTCCAAATGTTGATCTGATTCCTATATAAGTTCTGTTATTTGATAAAAAATTTTTTAAATTTATTTTATTAATTTTCTATTTTTTTTTATAATTATTTTATTATATTAAAATTATTTAGAATAAATAAATCTTTAAATAAATAAATTCTTAAATAAATTCTAATCTGTTATATATTATAGGTTTTTTACAAATTCATCGATCATTATGACATTTTTTCCATTTAATGAATTTCGGGGTGACCTAAATAGATGAAAATCTGATGAAGCAAGGACTGGAGAATAAAGAGGATGAGATAGAACCGACCATGAAAGCTCCAGAATTTTTTTCCGGAGTTATTTTAGTCGCATGTGGTCTCTGATGTTGTCTCGTAGGAAAAGCGCATTTTTGCTTTGTTACAATTTTTCTTACTTGTTTTAGTTCTTTTCGATTTAAAAATTCATGCGGTTTCTCAGAAGAAGTAATTCTATATTTATAGGAATTTATACAGGATGTCCCATAAAAAATTGTTGAAACTAATCAGATGTCAATTTTTAATGTATGTATAATTATTGAAAAAACAAAAATTGTGTTGAAAAGAGAAGTCTGCAGTTTTTCATATTTATCATTAGTTTATGTGATTTTATGTGATTATAAATAAAATTGGTATATAAACATTTTATTTATACCAATTTAATCCATTAAAAACTGTAGACTTTCTTCTTTTCAACAAAATTTCTGTTTTCTCAATAACTGGATGCATTAAAAAATGACAGCTGATTAGTTTCAACAATTTCCTGTAGGACACCCTTTACTAATCTCTTTTTCTCCCTCTCTGCCTTTCATTGACAATTCATGCTGCTCGACGCACTTACAAAAATAAAAAAAAGAATAACTAATGAAATAAAAAATAAAATTAATATTATAAATACAATAAAAAATTATAATAAATAAAATTAATATTATTATTAAATATTTTTCAATCCAACGTTTCTGGATTTTTGAGTTATTGCCGTTGGCGAATCGATCGTATCGAGACGCAGGTGCGATGTTACAACCGTTTTTGGTCTCGCACGGAGAAGAGCGGCTCTATATCTCTCTGTCTCTTTCTCTCTCCGAACCGTCAAGATTTTGTCGGGAGGTTGTGGAAGAAGAAGCCTGCAACAGAGAGGAGCCGAACAATCGCAGTCGGACGAACTCGCTTGGCGGGATCGAAGCTCCGAGAATTTCGCGGGAATGCCATATATAAATTAAGAGTTTAACTAGGCTCTGTAATATAAATATAAATTTAACATATATAAGATAGGCAATAAGAGCCAAATCGCGGATGACAGTGCGTTATTCTAAACGAAACTAAATTTTTTCGTTAGAATTAAATACCTGTGCACAAGGCACCAAATTTTTACTTGGACACGGCCAAGATATACAATTGGAATAATCTCTACAAGAGATTTTTAATTCCATGTATCCCCTATTCCCCCTAAATGCCATATATATTTGTCCTACGACGCGGCCGAAACTCGCAGAACCCGATGAAAAATTCTGATTCTGATGAAACTTTACACACACGTATGTAGGAAGGATGAAAGGATGAATTTAGAAATTTTCAGTGGTCGCCCGAAAACGATTCTGGATGAAGAAACCCATCTCTCGTATTTGCTTTTATCATATATATTGTATTTCGAAAAAATACTCGAGATCGACAAATATTTCATATAAAATATTAATATAAAATAAAATATTTATATTCATTCATTCATAAAATATTTATTTATTAAATAAATATTAATTATTATTTATTTATATTAATTTATTATATGTGATATAATAAAAGGCCAACTTAACGAGCTTATATGCTAATAATTGAAAAATTTTTATTTATTAATTTACGTCATACTATACAAAAGTTACGATAAACGTTTCGACTGTACGACAGTCTTTCTCAATATCCTAATAATATGTTAAAAAATTAATTTAGTCATTTCGACCTCATAAATAAATACAACAATTATAAGATTATATGACGAACGCAGTATAAAATTCATGATTGTTGGCATGAGTTAGAGCGTCAGATGCTGTTATATTATGTAACGACACTGTGAACAAATTAATATATCCGCTCAAATATTACAATACATTTAGATTTTTAATAAATAGTATTAACTTACTTTTTTGTCAACGAACATAACACCCTTGTTAAAAAATTATTTCTTTTTACTTAACATAATCACAATGTGTACTTTTTTAAAAAACAAATCGATATCTGTATCTTACAATGTCAGAGCGCTGTATATATACCCAATTTTTAAGATGACGTAGACAATTTTTTTAAAATATCATAATAAGAACCGTCAAGACGCTCGGTGTCCTTTTTTAGGTTGATACTGTTGTTTTCTTCTTTAATATATATCATTTCTGATATCAACCTTTTATAATAATTCTTTTCATAATCTAGGATTTTTGTGTCGTTCCAATTGAAATTGTGTGTAAATTTTACAATATGATCAGAAACCACCGAGTGCCTTGCTGAATCTAATCTAATATTATTTTTATGTTCATTTACTCTTGTACCTAATTGTCTTTTCGTCTGTCCTACATATGTAGCATCACAATTATTACACGAAATCTTATATATGACCCCCGAATTATTTTGGAGCTTATCTCTGTCTTTTTGCGTTTTTATGACTCTGTTTAATTTCTTTAGACATCTGTATCCTACTGTTATATTTGATTTCTTTAATTCTGATGCTACTAGTTCCGAGATTCTTTCAATATAAGGTATCGCTATGAATTTTTTATTATTGTCATTATTTATGATTTCGTTATTTATATCTTGAGTCATTTCTTTGTTTAATCTATTAACAATAAGGAACTTCAGTCTATTATTGATTTCTGAGAAAATGAGATCAAGAGGATAACTATTGCTCAATAAAATCTCTATGATTAATGTTAAATTTTTACTATGAAAACGGGGATGTGATAATAATATTGACCGGTCTACTAAATTATATATTACACTTTTTTTGTGGCATATAGGATGATTTGAATGATATGAGAGTGTTCTACCCGAAAATGTTTTTTTCTGAAACCAATCTATGTATATTATGTTATTTATAATTTTGAGTGAGATATCTAAAAAACTTATGCTACGGTTATCCTCTCTTTCTATTGTGAATTTTAATCTATCGTGACAATCATTAAATTTTTCTACTAGATATGTGACTTGATCTTCCGGCAAGCAAAGCAAGATATCATCGACGTAGCGATAGTAAAACCTTATATTAACCTTTATAGTTTCAAGAATCCTAGTTTCTATATCTTGCATGACAATATCAGCAATAATTGGAGATAAAGGCGATCCCATAGGAGTTCCATGTATTTGTTTATAGATCGTTTCGTTGAATGTGAAGTACGTTGAAGTCAAAATAAATTTAATTACATTAACAAACTCATTTTTGTCTATTGATGTGTGGTTTTCAATGTAATGCCATCTATTATTTATGCTGTCTATTGCAAGGTCCACAGGAACATTTGTGAACAACGATATCACATCCAAAGATACGATTGTTTCATTGTTATTTAATTTAAGATCAGACAAAGCGTTGCACAATTCAAAACTATTGTTAACATGACTTTTGCCTTTGGGTAAACTTGTCACTAAAATGTTGTGTAAATATGCAGCTAAATGATGTAGTGCTGTATTGACCGATGATACTATTACTCTGAATGGAACATTTTCCTTGTGAATTTTGGGCAAGCCATATGCTTTAGGAAGCACTGAATCACTGGAACTTAAACAATAATAGTCTTTTTTTGTGATCCATTCATTTTTTAACCATTGTTTTAAATTTTTGTTAAGGTCTTTTTCTATTTTTATTATTGGATTGTTTTTGATTGTCATATAATTATCTTTGTCATTTAATAATTCTTCAACTTTGTCTATATAAAATTCTTTGGTCATTGCTACGGTCGTGTTTCCCTTGTCTGCTCTTGTGAAAATGATGCTGGGATTTTATTTACAAAATGTCATGGTTTTTTTGTACATAAAAGTAAGTTTGTCGTTAATTATGTCTTTCCTAGTATTGTTGTTTAAAAAAACAAAGAACTGTGGAATAGCTATGTTTCTTATTGTCGTGAGATTAGTTATGTTATTCGAATTGCTTTCTATGTCTTTAATGAATTCATGTACAGCTGTTTTTTTATCAGTATTAATAGGAAGGCTAAATTCACTACCTAATTGCAATAAATTTGTGACATCAGTTGGAATATCTACATCAGTCAAATTAATAAACCATTTATCATTGGTTTGTTCTAATGGATTAATAGTTCTGTTTATAAAATTTGTTGCGTTAATGTGGTTATTAATATATTTATTATTTTGAGAGTTTACACTATTTTTCTCTAAACAAGAAAAAACTATGGGTTTAATATTATTATAGTAATCCGATTCTTTTTTTTGCAATAACCAACAGAATTTTTTCTTATGTAAGTAATGTAAGTTTAAAATTTGTTTTTTGAATAATCTACTATGGTGGTTATAAATCTCTTGCCATACCTGGGATGGGATGTTGTTATTTAATCTTTGTGTAAAGTATCTTATGTTTTTGTTAAAATACCCTATTTGTCTGTGCAAGTCAAATATCTCTATGTTTAATATTTCCATTCTAAATTTATGCAACACACATGAATTTTATACTGCGTTCGTCATATAATCTTATAATTGTTGTATTTATTTATGAGGTCGAAATGACTAAATTAATTTTTTAACATATTATTAGGATATTGAGAAAGACTGTCGTACAGTCGAAACGTTTATCGTAACTTTTGTATAGTATGACGTAAATTAATAAATAAAAATTTTTCAATTATTAGCATATAAGCTCGTTAAGTTGGCCTTTTATTATATCACATATTTTAATTGTATACGAGCCGAAGTTTAATTTATAAAATATATATATTTAATTTATTTTATTTATATTTATTAATATTATATTATTATATTATTTATATTTATTAATTATATATATATTTATTTATTATTTATATTTATTAAATAATATTTATTTATTTTTTAATATTTATTAATAAATAAATATTTATTTATTTATTTATTAAAATATTGATATAAAATATTTTGGTATTTACCAAAGTTTTATGGTAAAAATATATCTCTATTAAAAAAAAAATGTCACGGGAAAAAATGAATTGGATATAATTTTGTTCTAAGATTTTTAAGAAATTTTTTTTCACGATTTTATTAACATATATATTTTTATCTTCTGTAAAACTTTTGTAAAACATATTTTTAAATATCTCAAATATTTTCGAAGTATATAGAAAAACAAAAAACCGCTCTACATATGAAAGATGGTTTCACCCCTCAGAATCGTTAATTGAAAATTTTTTAAATTCATCTCCCTTGCATGTATATGTAAAAGTTTCATCAAAATCGGAATTTTCAAATTCACGAGATTCTCTTGTTGGTTTTTATCCTACATCGAGAATAAAAGTTGCGAGATATATTCAAATAAAATGAGATAAATTAGAAATGACAGATTAAATAAATATATTTATTCAGCTCTTTAGGGTAAACTTCTTAGAGTATACACAGTTGAAAAATTTGTATTAAATTTAACAAATATCACATGTTTCAAACGGTCCACAGAAATTTTTGTGTCAATTTATTATAATATGGATATGTTATATATAAATGATAACATAAGTACTTAATATTTTAATATAAAATAAATGCAAACTTCAAATAATTAAGAATACATTTTGTGTAAAATTAACATACTTTTAATGTAAAAATCAACTAAGAAGAACTGCTAATTTTACATTTTAATCATCCCCATTTATATTATAAAATAAAATCAATATTTTTTTCTGTAGATAAATCTTGACACTACTAAAACATATGTTTATTATGTAAAATTAAAAATAGACGCGCAGTGCGTTATTTTCACACTTTTCCCAGTTCTTTTAATAACGTAACATTTGAATTCAATTACCACATTCATATGTTAAATATTTTTAACAACGGGGACCGTTTTTAACAAACAAACTCTCTCGACTGTAAAGAACAGCCGGTTGTGTGTGACATAAATAAAAAAATAAGGAGGAAAAGGGAGCAGCTGAAATGGCGAACATGAGAGAGAGAGAATGAAAGGGAGGATAAATTAATCGAGATTTTAATTGTACGCACGTGCGTCCCTCGCGTGAATAAAGAACGTCGATCTGGCCCCGTTTAACAATATACGGGCACAAAGTATCGTGTGGAAGCCGCTGTTACGGGCACGTTGTAATTTACAGACGATGCAGGTTGAAAAACAAGACGAGCCGGGATTTCGAGACCTATCTTGCGTACTGATTGCAAATTCCCGGCTGTAAAAACAGGCTCGTGCCCCAGCCTTACGTAACGAGCGATTTATCGCGAACCATACTTGACTCCAATTACGCATAATGCGGCATTGTGCTCCGGAGGGAGGTAAATAGAAACCTCACTTCTCAATTGAACGCGTCTCGATTATCCTGATTGCATTTATACGACCAAAGGTCGAGTTATGCGCGAGTTACAATGCCGCGATAAAAGAGTCTATTCTCCTCGTATACCACGCCAGTAATAATCGTTATAAGCACTGGCCGCAGTAAACATCTCTATTAAGAAGCTATTTTTGATCTTATCTCCTCTCGAGAGGCTCTCGCTAAATGGAGCTCTAATATTTTATCTTCGAAAAATTGCGGAGACCAAAATTCGATAATCAAAATATTGAAAATTCCATTTCTAATTTATCACAACAATTTTGCGCGGTGAAACTTGTCCACCTTCAATTATATAATATAACATATAATATATAATTTTAATATATATAATTATAATATATAATATATATAATTATATAATATATAATATGTAATATATATAATATATATAATATGTAATTTAAAATAAAATAAATATATGTATAAATATATTATTAATTATGTCCTGTAAGCAACGTAATTTTCGCAAAATGCGAACAACTCACAAAACGCAGATGCCTAGGAGCGACAGACAATCGAGACAGATTTATGCAGCAAACGGTAGCGATGCCTTACCTGTTCGATACCCGGCGTTACTCAAGTAAGCGGCGAAGGAGTGAGGCTCGTGATCTCGTTGCCACTGGGGACTGCTGCAATTGTCGTTGTTCGTAAAGACCTCGTGATTGTGAACGTAACGACCGGTTAGCAGAGAGCTCCTGCTCGGACAACACATGGGAGTGGTCACGTATGCGTGTCTTAGCTCGGCGCCCTCATCCCTTATTCGCCTGAGGGTCCGCGGCATGAAGTTCAGCGAACCTGAAAAATCAAACCAATCATTTTGTCAATGAAGAGATATTTTATTGTCTCCTTCTCATAAGCTATCTTATATTATTTTTTCGAAAATTAAGAAGCGAGGGAGTGAAAGCACCCCTTCATTTAGCATCTACTTAATTTTGCTAAGGAAGGAAATTAATATACCACTAATGTGATAAAGAAAATGAATAAATAAGGAAATAACAAAAATATTAAATAATAAAAATATGAAATATAAAAAACAATAAAAAGAAATAATGAAAACAATAAATGCTGTTGCTACGAACCCAGTTCGACATCTTGATCGTCCGTCAGAATCAAGACAATATTGGGCTTTCTCTCTCTGGGCTGCTGATACGGCAAATACGGCGAGTTCGATTGATGATTGTGATGATTACTGTTGCCGTTGTAATTCGACTTGTGCACGGAGCCGCGACGTTGCTGCTGCTGCTGCTGACCATCGTATACGTCATCAGCAGGTCTCTCTCCGTCGGTTCGTCTGGCATTGACACCCAGCAGCAGGAGGAGAAGCAGAAATTGAAATAGCTTGCTCATGGCTGGCGGCTGGCTGCTGGTCGGCGTTTATAGGCTGGCTACCTCAATCCGGTGTGTCATACCATGGTTGCGACTGTGGAAAAGAACGAGACGCAAACGTTAATGGACACGTGCGTCTGACGGTAATTGGAACGCGGCGCGACAAGAGTGAAGTCTTAAAGGAATCTTTTCCTTCGCCTTCGTATACACCTAAAACGTATCTTTCCGAGTTTCGAGAGAGGCCAGACGACCAGGGGGATGATTGTATACGTGGGAAAGGAAATTGGCTGTCATAGAAATCATTCCAACAGTCTTTTTCCTTACTTCATATATATATTGCGCCGATTGATTCGACATATACACGTTTCTTCGAAATACGAAACTTAAATTGTAAAAGTTCTCGCTATCGCAAAAGTAAAAAGCAATTTCTCTGGGTATGTATATGTGGGAAATATTCTAAGTACAATCATTATATGGAATGCTCTGCAATAATTTTCATATTTGAATATTTCTTTATACCCAGAAACCCAGAGCAGAAATTGAATCAGGGTGTAATAAGAGCAGGTTACCCTTAATTAAAGTCAGGTCCTGATAAGGCTTAAGGTCGAACGATCTAGGTCCTTAACAGGGTACCTTTCAGGTCCTTATCAGAAATTACGTTACATGCCTGATATGGTTCTCATCAGGATTATGAAAATGATATTTAATGTATCACTATATGGTTATCATTAATTTGATCATTTTGCAAACCATATTGTAAATATGTGTCTATACATATTTTGTTTTATATTAATTATTTTGCATTAATAGCTGCTCTATGTATCTAAAAATCAAACGCATTTAATGCATTTAGCAGAATTATTTCGAGAATTAAATTCCAAAATTCTGACATCAAAACGCGGAATTGTGTGCGCACACAACAATTTATCGTACAGTGATAAGGAAATTTTGTTTCGAATGCATTTCGAAATTTTGTTTCAAGCAATTAAACATCTATAGAGTAAAATATAGATATCGCATACGCGCGGTGAGGCAGATAAATAAATAATTCTCGATTCAAGTGTTCCGCGATCATCTGGAATTGTGCCATTGTGCGAGAATTTAATTCGCGGCGCGATCGAAATAGATTTATCGGGTAATCCCTTAATGTCCACTCTGCACTTTGCAGTTTGGCACGTGGACAATAAACTGTATCCAATAACGCGTTGCCCTAAACGTATCCGCATCCGTTATGCGCGTGCGAAACAATTAACAGATCGCATTATTGCTGATTCTCGATTAGTTGTTAACCACGAATGATGATCATTTATAAACTGTACTCATGAAAGGCTTTAACTGGAAACCGGACGTGATCGGTCTAATTAAATAACAGAAATACATACGCCATACTCGGAACGTGTCCCGTCATTCAGGAATGAAACATGAGAGATGAAAGGTGCAAAAAAGAATTACGTGCCCTAACTAAACCGTGGAACGAAGAACAAAATCATCTCCCTCTTTGAAAAAAGAGCGATAAATAATCCCGCAAATCTATTATTAATTTTTAATTTAAATGTATATATATTATTAAAAGACAGATTATACTGGGTGTCTGATATAAGATGTCACACCGAAAATATACAAGTAGATTTTGTTATTTGGAGACTATTTTTATTTAGCAAAAATATTGCGGCATTAATCATTTTCGAGTTATATAAGCGATTGAAAATAAAGGGTTTTTGTTTTTCGCAAACTGAGCCTTGTGAAAATAAAATATTAATAAAACCACATTCTCCAATTAATTTCAAGTAGAGATTACTTTAAATAAAATTTTAATTTAAGATTTAGTTATAAATATACATGATAGCATAAATTGGAAACATGCAAAAAATGATGGCCTCCTTCGACATTTTTGCTGAGGAAAAATCATCTCCAAATAACGAGATCTTCTATTTGTATATATTTTCAATGTATCACTTTATGTCAGATACCCTGCATAAAGCGTGTGTCGCCAACGCACGAATTTTATCTAAATATTTAATGAATATGTATTCCAAATTATAATTTATAATTATGAATTATAAATTTTAATAATAAATTATAATTTATGCTGAAAATATTCTCTTACAAGTCCTTTAAATATATATTTCATAATTCATATATTTATATTTCACAATTTATTAAATATTCTGTCAATGCAACCGCTTAGGTCTATTATAAATTTTATAAAGTAATATTGTTTGACAGAAGCTTTATAAATTTTATTACATTTTTTTTACAAATGTATTCAACTGCATATTTAGAATTCACACACAAATTACGCGAAATTACCCTATTATTATTTTTGTTTTGATCCGACGTATAAGTGTTGAAACCCCCTTGATCCAACTTATATTTATTATACTGATTGCAAGAGAGTCTCTTATAACATTATCTCGGCACAAATTTATCTTCCTCGGAACGCTAGCGATTTTTTACGGTTAAATTTCCCGTTGGTTTCTCCCGTGGCCGGAATACCGATGAAAAGATTTCACAAACAGATGAAGTTTTACTATATGGATTTTTTTATTATCAGTGACGAGAGCTAGGCTCTCTCTTCTAACTACGTTTATCGGCTGCACGTGAGGCGCGTAAGAAAACCCGAAGAGTGCTTCATCGAGGCAGCCCGATATTTTGAAACATTTATATAGAAGGGAGTTAAAAGAGAGAAAATCAAACCGACGAGCCCTGATCGGATCGAACAGACGGAAGAAGCGTGTTCTCTCGCAGACAGTCAAATATGGATGGTTGCACGGCGAGTAAATGTTACGGTGCTGGATATGGAGAGTTCCCACGACTCGAGAGGAGGATGCTGAAGAAGGGTATTATTCGCGAAAATCGCGCCGCTTTCGACGTCATCTTCCTCGCGCATCCTCCCTCGCATATTACATCCTTCTTTCGAACAATACACATTTTATTAAATTTTTCCCATTTTATTTCTCGCGCCGCGTAGACATAGGTATGATTATATTTGGAATTTATTTTTATTTATCAAGAATTTTTTCGAGATATTATATATCAGATTATTAAAAAAATTTACTAAATTCGAATAACTATTTTATTTCAATATATGAGAGCCAACTCGCGCGAAAATTAATTTTTGCGGATTTTTTTTTAAATTTTAATCTTGATAATCTTGATTTGTCAAATTTAAAAGTCGGTTCTTAGGCCGATTTAATTATATATATGTTAAATATATTTTTATATTAAATAAAAAAATTGTAAAGCTTTAGAGATAAACGAAGGTAACGAAAATTAGTTGAGACTTGAAATGTTTACCGAAACAATAAACGCTTTATTTAATCATATTGGACACACCAAAAAAATTATTAAATTAATAAATATTTTATTCCATACTGCCTAATAAAATCATTTATTTGGGGAAAAAAAAAAAAAAAAAAAAAAAAAAAAAAAAAAAAAAAAACCTGTTTTAAAACGGATTTTCTTATATCAAATAAATATTTTTCACGTCAAATCAATATTATTTAGTTTAAAAAAAATAAATGATTTATAAGACAGTATTAAAATAAATATTTATTAATTTAATAATTATTTTTTTCAGTGTATTTCTGTTCTCTGGGGAGATCAAAGATGCTGCATCATATCACGAAATTATTTTAATATCGCGTAGTGTCTAAGATAATAAAGATGACTAGCAACCAAAAGTCACCCCATAGATGAATCTTCACTTTTTTAAACGGTGTTATTCCTACTCACAATAGTCTCATTTATAGCAATAATTACAGATAAATATATGTATAAGAAATGCTTATAATATAGTTCTGTATTTTTTTAATATATTATTTTTTTTATTTCATATTATTTTATTGTTAAAAATATTATTCCAACACATTGAAAAAAAATGTTAACTAGTCAATTGTGACTAAAACCCGTCAACTAAATAATATTTTGTTAATTAAATATATAAAAATATTTAAATTAAATAAAAAATTAAATAATCTAACAAAACGTATATTTGACCTAAATACTATGTTCAATTAACAAAATAGTAATTTAGTTGGAAGGTTTAGTCAAGTTAACAAATTTTCATTGGTACTTTTGCTTTCCATATATAATGTCCATAAATTATAAAAATATATTTTGTCCGCGATATTTAATTAAAATATAGCGTCTTGTAATAACATTATAGATTAATAGTAGCATCCAGGTGTGAAGGTTTTTTTAAGCAATCAATAATCTAGAGAATAACCCTCGTATAAGAGATATTATATATTGAATCCATCATATAAATTATCTAAAATGTATACGTATATGTCACGGGTAGATTAATGTATCCTAGCTTCTGACAGATCCGGTTTCAATACATTAATGGTTACGTGCCCACGTTACAATTGATTCAACTATCGTGTTACGAGATGATCTTCCGAAACGATTTCCTGCGTCACTTCATTAGGAAGAGCTCCGCGATTAAAATAATTTATGTCGAAACGTGGGTGGAGCGTAACTGATGTTGTGATATAAAAATTCGAGGCGCAAATAAATTTTATGTTCAAGTGTTGAAAGAAAAAATGTCTTACTTTAGTTATATAAAAAAGGATACTAAATAAAATATAACTTATATAATAATTGTATTAAATTGTTCAATTGTTTCCCTTCGAAAATTAATATGAAAAATTTTATTGAAAAGTTTTGATACGGAGGGAATTTTTTGTTATATTTTACCGCAAAATTCACAATAAATATCATATTTGGTAATAATAAACCGAAAATTACCATATGCTGTATTATCGTGCATAATTAATTAAGCTAGATTGAAAATATTTTATATTTTAAAATTATTGAAATTTTACTAGGTATATGTTTTAGTAAAATTAATCAAATTTTATATCTTTTTGTGGTAGATATTAATTTTTTTATTGTGGTAAATATTAATTAGCTAAACTGTTATAAAATTCTTCCAATATCATGTTTAGTTGAATTTCAGGACAAACTCTAAAAGAAAATTCTTTCTGTGTACTATTACAATATATAGTATACATAAACTCAGTTTATATAAAATATAACTTGTTACAATTTCCATTATATATTTGAAAATTGTAATGTTATATTATTTGTCAAAGTAATTTATATAGAAAGAATATTTAAAACTAAATTGATAAATCAAATGTGGCGCATTAATTAGCTCTGTCTATTCGCGTGCGAGACCGCGGACAAGAGACAGCTGCAAACATCAAACGTCAAATGTCAAAAAGGGATGTCCGATGTGTGTTCGATCGTGACTATACTTGAGTTCGATCCTTCTATAATTGCATATTAATTGCTAACAACCTCGTTTTTCTGTGTGTCAAGCAAATATTGACGACATGAATATATAGAGAAAATCGATCGTGAGTAACGTCAATAAGAAACGTCAAAATTAAAAACAAAATCATCATTCAAATTCCGTCGAATATTTTACTCTTCAGCTCCGAAATCTATAAATATTCTGTCACAAAAATTGCATAATCCCCTTCTGTATTCTATCGCGTGTACAATTCGAAACAAACTCGCTCTAGCAATATTTCACATATACTGTTTGACAGAAAATAAAGACCTCTAGAATATCTTGTTCGAATTCGATTAATCTTTCCATTTTTTTGTAGCTTGCCCACCTCGTCTGTTTTCTTCCTCGACGTATAATTCATTCAAGGTACTACATCGGAAATTGCCTCGGGTGTGCACACGCAGCTATGAGTGGGTTGCGAGATTAAACGGATGTTACACGTGCGTATTTTGCGTGTTAACCTGTAACGCGACGCGTTCACGTGACCGAGTGTAGGTCGGATCGCTTCGAGGAAGCGAACGCTCATTTAAATAGTCGAAAAGTCAGGCGAGTGCGTGGGTCGCGTGAGGAAATTTCCTTTCGATCAAGGATACCGTCCAGAGAAGATTATAGCTTTCAGGAATTAAAATAATACAGCCTCTTAGCAAATAGACTGAAATTATCTTATATTAATGCAACAACATTACAAGAACAGAAAAATTTTTTATAAATCAAATTTCGTGCATCAATATAATAAAAATTGCATGTCGAATGGAAAACGAATTATAAATAATTATGTATTGTATAAATAATTGCTGATATGTTATATATTTAAATTTATTTTTATATAATTATCTATTTTTTATTTTTTAATATTTAATATATTTTTAAAGTTAAATTATAATAAATAAATATATTCAAATGAGAAACGCGCTTGGGCTCTAATGGCCGATTTAAAATATCAAATAAATATATGTATAATACATTAATAATTATATACATATATTTATATATATATTTTATTATAATATATATATATAATAAATTTTAATGTAAGAAAGATTTTTTTTTATTTTCGCTATAAATTACCTATTCATGTTCCTTTTTTATTTTAATAAAAAATAAGATAATAAATTTTCATTTCCTCCCTCTGTCTGCCTAAATTAAAAATTAATAAATGAACCTAGGAACTCCATCAATCTTTTCTTTCTCTAAAACTACAGGTAAAAGCTTCGGATGTGCCATATGCACGAAAGAGGATCAACGACTTAGTAGTCATTTCCTCTTAAAATATATATATATATATATATATATATATATATATGCTATATCTTTTTCTCTAGCTGGCGGAACCTGTTTCGGTTTAAAGCCTCTTAAGCTATTTTTCAAGCTCTCTCTTCTTTAAATAACCGCTTTCTTCATATACGTATATTATCGATATTATTAGCGGCGATTTCTCTCGCGCCGGCATCAACCCTCGATGTAGGAGACGCCTCTCGAGATCCCCCTCGATCGACGGCATGATGATAGGCTGCGGAGCATCTCCGCAGTCCGCAAGATATCGAGACATGCGAGTTGGACGAGCCATGCAAATAACAAGTCGGTGAACGGGCGCGATTATTGCCCGCACGCATGTGCAGCCGAGAGCTGCGGTTTTTCTCACAATGACTTCGTCATCCGACGATCACGTTTCCTTCTCGGACGTCCACTCGACGTCGTGTCGGCCCTTGAATCGATAACGCCCAGACCGGATCGATTTGTTAATGCGCGAAGAGAAAAAGTGTCAAACGCACAGATCTACTGACGTTTAAGACGTTCAAGAGTATGTTATATAATACATGAGATTTTTTGTATTCATCAATATTGATGAAATAAAAATAATAATTTCCTTAAAGAAAATGATAATTTAATACTAACAAGAGCAGATAAGGGTCGTGAAATATTTTTTTTTTTTAAATAGCTTGACGTAGTTTTATGCGAATAACTGTGTTTCTGTATAGTTTTATTATATTGACAATTATGAATAATTGATTGTTAATTTCTATTAATCTTTAATTTTAAATGATGCGCTGAAGAAGGTTGAAAAAGGCAACCGAAACGTTCGAATTTATTTCTGTCTAATAATTTATGTTATAAATCTTTTTCCACAAATAAATATTAATGAAAGAACTTATAATTAGCTCTTATTGCCTTTTATATGTATATTAATTTTTAAAGAGCTGTTACAAATTATATTAAAATAAAAATAATTTTAAAAATCATAATTATAATTATATATAGTTATTAATAATAATAATTATGTAAAATTATATAATTATTTTTTAATAACATATATTTTATAATTAATAGAAAATAAAAATATTATATAAATAATATTTATAATTATATAATTATTAATGATAATTATTGAAAGCATATAACTATATATAATTCTTTTTTAATTATAACACGTGACAGTATACGTCAAAGAGTTTAGATCATCGATTTGACAGTTCTCATCTCGCAAAGTTTTTAGTTCCTATTTCCCTTCCTCAGGCTTGAATTATCCTTGACATTGAAAATATATAATTTCGTGAAGACTATGCGATCGTTATTGACTCTGCTACTTCTTAGGAAGGTGCATGAAAAATTCAACGTTGACAATCAGCTGTGCGGCTTGTCATTCCGATCATCGCGTGCAAATATTCTATTTTCCTGCACCATCATTTCTATCTCTATCAGCAATATTGTATTGTATTCTCTAAATTTCTTAGAGTGAAAACTGAACAATTTCATTCCAAAAGAGTGGAATTTTACTTCAAAAAAATGGAATCTCACTTTTTTGGAGTAAAATTCCACTCTTTTAGAATAAAATTGTTCAGTTTTCACTCCAATAAATTTAGAGAGTACTTAGATTCTAAAATTAACTAAATAAAGATGAGATGAAAATATGTAAATTCATCTTAGATAAGATAAAGATAAGATTTCATTTTAAATATATAGTTAAAAAAATAAAATAGTGTAGCGATTCATCTATAGATAATATTATTTTTAAGATCACTTATGTAAACAGTTACAAAAAAATGTAAATTATTAAAAAAATATAAATATGCACTAAAAAAATTTATTACCTAACTTGACTAAATTTTTCAACTAAATTATTATATTGTTAATTAAACATATATTAATATTTAAATAAAATATTCGTTTTAGATTCAATATACAATTTAATTTAAATATTTTTATGTTTAAGTAATTTATATATGAGAATAAGATAAGTCGTGAATTTAGCGAATTTGGAGTTTTAAATGAATTTAAAGGAGTAAATGCGTGGATATGCTCGTGTTGACACATGGTAAATTCTAATGGTGCGTTTGGTTTACATACGCTGCGCGATATCTGACGTCACTTCCTGGGTAGAATGGTAGGAACGAACGCGCGCTGAATTTAGCACAATCAGATAATGTAACGAGCACACATATGCACGTAAACCTTTCGCGATGATGCATATATCTATGCAACATTAAGGTGCATCTGTTCATTATCTTCAAATTGTATTTCCTGAGTTTGGAAATGTAACCTAACAACTCCGTTATTAATATATTTCCGCTTATATAACAGCGCAGTATCTCGTAAAAACAAAATCGCGAATTTCCTGTTGTCAATAACAGAGATTGATAGATTTTTTTCTGGCATAGTATGTACAGTTATATATATAGATGCAAAATGTCATTGGCTGCAAAAATTTTTAAAAGTTTCCATGAAAATTGAAATAGCGAATTTAAAAAAAAAAAAGAGGAAAAAAGAGATCTCGTATATAACAGACGCAATTGTATACACTTGTTAATCACGAGTTCATCGTGTAAGTGAAAAATCGCACAAAAAGTGGTTAAAATTATTTTCACGTTATTTTATATATAATTCATATAATTTGTCGAAAAAAAAATTTTATTCAAACATGTATGTATACACCTAACAAAATTTATTTATATTTATTTATATGCATATATTTATTACTTAATATTTAGTAATATATTTTGACATTTTCGCGCATTTTAGTCCACTGGTGAAATATATAGAAGCGCAATATCTCATTTCCATCGCAACGTGACCGTAAAAAATACATTTGACACTCGATCGTATAACGAGCACACCGGATTGGACAAATTTAACGCAAGAAATGTTTCCTGCCTCGCTTTATGTATATCTATGTGTACATCTGCGTGGTGTGCATTGACGATCGTGATGACTGCTTTCTGCGTCCGCTTTGATAACATACATATTCCACGACTAATTATACGAATCCGTCAGACGTGATACACATATATTGCTTACATTTGCACGTCTCATCCGCTTTGTGCACAATTCGTGCTAAATGATACGCGTCAGAGATAAAAAACAACAAAGTATAAAAAAATAATAATATCCGCTGTGATATATATTTGCATATAATTTCAAAAAGTCCTTTCTATTTAATTTTAATTATTATTTTAATTTCTTTAAACTGAAAATAAAAAAATTATAATAAAATTTTAATAAAAAATTATGATATATTATATATCATATATTTTAATTTCTTTAAATTAAAAATTAAAAAATTTTAATAAAAAATTAAACAAAAACATTACAATACAAATATTTTATATAATTATAATAAAATTTTAATAAAAAATTGATAAAATTATAATTATTAAACAAAACTTAAAAAAAAAAAAAAGAATTGATAGGTAAATATAAATTTTATTCAAAATTAGCTGAAAAAAGACGTTTGTTTTCCATTTTAATTTTAAATAGACGTCATTATTAAATGGAGCAAATTGTTCTATAAATAACAGAAAGAGCTGACAATCGTTGATCGTGTAATTTCGATAGAAAACGTTGCTCTCGAGAGCAATTTGTGCGGCTGTCTACGCTGCTGAACGTTGACAACAGCTTTCCTTCGTCAATATATCCACAATAAAGAACCGAAGTCTCTTGTCGGCGATGACGAAGAGAAGAAAAGGAGCGTTAAAATCCCGTCTGCGAAGCGTGAAAATGAAGAACGAGGAGAGCACTGGGTATACAGGGTGTAACTAAACAAAGGTATACGAAACACACCATCAGATGCAGGACGACAAACTAAATCGAAAAGTCCTGAGTCACTTTTTAATCTGAGCTTTATTTTTGACGCTATACCAACTGTTAAAATTGACCAATTAGCGCATGACTACGCCCACTAAGATGGCGCCTACGCTGTCTTCCGTTGCAGCCACGCGCTAATTGGCCAATTTTAACAATTTATAGCGCAAAAAATAAAGCTCAAATTAAAAAATGGCTGAGGACTTTTCGATTTAGTTTGTTGTCCTGCACCTAATAGTGTGCTTCATATACTTTTGTTTAGGTACACCCTGTATACGCTCGGAAACGTGTGGGCGGTTATTATTGTTCGGTCGAGAGATTCGAAGAGATTTCGAGGGAAAGATCTTCTCTCTTCCTGAGAGAAGGAGAGAGGAAACAGCCCGTTTTGATGGTCACGAGGGAGATAGAGATCATATCGCTAGATCCCGAATGGGATCTCTCGAGAACTCCGAATGAATGAACGGGCTTTGCACGCGAGAAGAATGCGATAAAAGGGAGCGAATAGGGGAAGGGGAAAAGAATAGTGCAAATCCACCCTTCGCTCCCACTTTCTGCAACGAACATCAAGAACGCGAATAAGATAAGTCAGAAATTACGAGATACAAGAATAAGAAGAGAAATAGATAGATAGAGAGAGAGAGAGAGAGAGGAAGAGAGAGAGAGAGAGTCTAGTGAAATATCTCTCGCAAAAGTTTTATCAGTTAGTTTAACGACTCGATGATCCTCTGCGGTGCATTCGTCCATGAATCGAATGATAATAATTTTCAAAGTTTCGAAATTTCACGTGAAAATGGAGAGATATATCTCTAGAATATATATCTTTACGAAATATGATTATAATTAAAATTTGCAATTATATAATTAAAATTTTATTTTAATTATATTAATAAGATTAATTATATATAATCATAATTTCATCAATATATATGATTAAATTAATTGAGGTATAAATTTATTAATCGTGTTAATAAAATTTTAATTATATATCCATAATGTTATTAATATTTAATAAAACTTTTTGATGATCAAATAAAAAAATAATTATCGGAATTACGCAAAGAAATGACTCTCTAGAATTGAAAGAAAAAAGAGAACTCGTTTTATTATCATCATTTCTTGTCCCAGATTAGAAATCTTTCATTGAAATTGTTTGACTGCGGACAAAAAATATTCTTTCTTATCTTCAAAAGAAAAATTTTGGCCTTTCGTTAATATAAGATGCATTCGTGACTTTCTTCGGATAATTTTACAATTAAGTATTAATAAAATATTCCACACATATTAATATATATATATATATATATATATATATATATATATATATATATATAATACTAACATGTCGCAGTTAAATCAATTTTCACACTCGATAGAGTTAAATATAAATTATTTCTGAGGTATAATATATAAATACATGTGATAAAAAATATTTATTAATTTCGATATTTCGCGATTATAATATACGAATTAGCAAATACTCATGCAAATATGCGAACGGAAAATTATCGACTTAAAATTTTTTCTATCCACTGTAGGCATCATCAGAAAGTTCTACAAGAAACTAATTATGTTTGCTATAATTTGGTGATGATTGCATGCGTAAATAAATACCCATACTTTCAAAAATCTATACAAAATTTTATCAAATCGATTAGAAGATATGCATATAATTTATTAAATATGTATATCGATGTCGTTCATGTATTATAATCTACCAAACGTATTTTCGTTTGTGAAAAGTAAGTCTTGTTTGACTCCATTTAGTATGAAAACAGTATATGTAAGGATGTATATTCAAACCTCGTCCCTTAAATCGGTTTTTATTACTTCTATTTTTGCACACTAGATGGAATCAAACACGACTTATTTCTCGAGAGTGAAAATACGTTCGGTAGACTATATAATACAACGACAATTAATATTCACATATTGAAATACCGGCCACTTCGCCAACAACAACAATAATTTTTGAATGTGGGTATTTGCAATGCGACCTACAGCATAAATGAATTCAAACATAAATTTTAGAGATCTGAGCATAAAGAAAAATGACAAGATTAATTAACTTCTCAAAAATGTCCCTTTTCGGTAATCATGTTGGATAGGATAGATTAGATAGGACTCGCGCAATATTTTTTCGCCTACTTATATATTTATTGGTCACAAAGCAACATAATTGTTTACAAAATGCGTAAAATACTGCTTTACATAGACTTTATATAGCAGCTAGAAACAGCGTACAACTAAAAATGTGATATGTAAAATGAACAATTAATTAATTGTCACTGACTTATCGGGTGACTTGATCACACTCAAATTATGTCATATAATAATGTGAATAAAAACGTTATTTATGAAAATGATTTTTCTATTTTCGAAAAAGGAAATACGAGAATATAGAATATAAATATAATAATTAAAATATGTGGAAAGAGCAGTATAATACACAAAACAATTTCATAAAATTCATATAAAATCACATTCGATAAAAATAATCAAATATTAAAAATTGTATATAACTATAGATTTTCAATTTTGAAAAATATATATTTATTTGTTATATAAAACAAAGTGTTAAGGCAACAAAGATATTTTGCGTTAAGCATTCATGATCTCTTCATAAAATTAAAAAATACGAAAATACATGTATTTTATATAAATAAATGTTATTTTCTTTCAAGAGTTAAGAAAGTGAAATCGCAAATAAATTCTGTCTATATACCATTATCAGGGATACTTTGACTTACAAAAACTTTGCGAGTCTGTTCTAATCTTGTCATCTTCATTTATAATCGGAGCTCTTATTCATTATGAGAACTTATTAATTATGTTTGTTTTAACTTGGCGATGGGTCATATATGCAAATACCCATACTTTCAAAAATTATATGTTTCCAAATGTTTGTCCGATATCGACTATCGTTCGTGTATTTTATAATCTGCCAAACATATTTTCGTTTACGAAAAATAAGTCAAGATTTGACTCCTCGTGTATGAAAATATAGGTATAGAATATATTTCAAACGCGCGCGTGTCTTCAATCGTCCTCTGTTACATTTATTTTCACACGCCAGATGAAGTCAAAGATGATCCATTTCTCGAGAATGAAAATCGTCTGGTAGACTATAAAAAGAACGACACTTAATATTCTCGCATTTTAAATATATCCTAATTTTTGAATGTGGGGATTTGTATATACTTATACCCCACCGCAAAATAACGCAAACATAAATTGTAGATCTGAATGTGAAATGAATATGACAAGAATTGAGCAGATCGAAAAATTGTTCGTTTCCAGACGATTTTAATAACATTTTCGGAGAAGACTTATAGAATCATGCTTATATTTCTTTGACGATTAGACGAATTACGATATACATTTATTAATCGTATTAATAAAATTTTAATTATATGTTCATAATTTTATTAATACGATTGAATTAAGAGTTTAACAAGGCTCTGTAATATAAATATAAATTTAAAGATATAAGACAGGCAATAAGAGCCAACTCGCGGATGACAGTGCGTTATCCTAACGAAACTAAATTTTTCGTTAGGATTAAGTATCTGTGCACAAGGCACCAAATTTTACTTGGTCACGGCCAAGATTTAAAATATAAAATAATCTCATATTTGAGATTTAATTTCAATAACCCTTTCACCCCCCTACGGAAATAAGTAAATGCAAGAGAAAAATATAGATCCGAAAGTCGCTGAATCGGGAATTATAAAACTAAATTAACATTCACAAAAAAAATATTCGCTATATTTCATATATTGTATTAAATCCTCGTAAAATTTTGCAATCATAGAAATGATCGACACTGCAATAAGATATTTTAATCACATTACAAGGAGAGAAAATATCTTTAATGCACTACAAACTTAAGGGGATGCTGCCGTACTTCTGTTTTACCGACTTTAAGTTAGGTTAGATTCACTTTTTATTGAATCTACAGATTGAAAAATCCTCCACAATAAAAGTACTTTATTACTTCTGTATTATTCTTTCATGTCATATCTATTGGGAGCGCCATATTTCGTGCACAAATAAACTGCAGAACTTTTGTATTAAATAAGCATTGTTACGAGGTGATGTACGAGGCCGATAAAAAAAACTGTAATTTTTTAACTTCAATTGTTTTTTTCTACGAAATTACAACGCTCTCCTTTTTCAATCTGTATAACCAATAAAAAGAAAAGCCCTTGAACTCAAAGTCGGTAAAATAGACATGGTCAGCATCCAAGACGTCGAAAGACGCGCGTTTCGAATCATTCTAATCGTAGGCACAAATTTATCACACGTAGGAGGGATATTACGCAGCGAGCCGTGGAAAACTCGACGTGACGTTCGATAAGTCTCGACGCGAGTGAGGTAATAGATAATCGTTCACGCGTAATTAATGACGTATATATAAGCGTGAATATGCAGGCGTCGCATTCCTATATCCTCTACATATATTCGAGAAGATGACGTAAAACGGGAAAGAGAGCCCGTACTCGAGAATCGGAGAGACAGAAGAGACTCTCTCGCGAGGGACAAAGGGGAGTGGGAGGGGGGGGGGAGGAAAAAGGGGGAGAGACACGGGGAATGCCAGACTGCTTGGCGGCGTCGGCTTTATCAACCCACGCTCCTCGAATCGCTCATGTATGCGTGTGTGCGTTTGTGTGCGCGCGCACATATATCGCGAAATGCTTCTTCGCTCTTTCATTGTCGAGTCGACATTAACGTATGAATATGCGCATCAGCGAAGCGGCTTTAAACCGTTAACGCATCTTCGAGGCGTCACTTCCGTAAATACAAAAGTGCGTCTCGATAAAAGATAAATAATGCATTTGACGCGTGCACGTGTATATGTATGCAAATTCATGTGGAATCGTAATTTTAATCGCCGTTTGTTCCCGACTAAATAAAATATATATTGTATTTGCCGTGTTCTCTCAAAATAATATTTGTTTTAGGTTTTTAAAAATAATAAAATATTACAAAATTAAATAAATATAATATTAAAATATAATTAAAATAGAAAATAATATAAATAATAATTTCTAATAATATAATGTTTGATAAAATTGCAATATTTAAATCTGAGATAATTATTGTCTCTAACGGCAAAAATTATAGACACAAAAATTATCAAAATAAAAAACGTGAGAAAATAATTAATGTAATTAAAATAGAAATCGATCAATATGATAAAAATAATTATTTGTATATATAAAAAATCATACAATACATATCTTATGATGCAGATAAAAAACCATCAATTTGCATATATCGCGCAAAAGCGTTTTATAAAAATAAGACGACGATAAAATATTAACGTTGATTTATCGATGTACGCGAACACAAAGTTGTCTCGTGAAAAGATTTTTTAATTATTTATACATCGTCTCCAGTCTGCGAGTTCTACTTTTATATAGCTCCGACAATTTGTATATGCAATCATTTCGTAGCAACTCCTGATAATTAAATAACAATAATCCGCGAAAAATAGTGATGATAAATAATATAAAATATTCTAAAACTGTTCGTTTTATATTTGCTTTTTATACATTTATCATATTAAAAATCATCGTAGATTCAACATCGTCAGATCTAATTGTAAGTAATTTAATAGAATTTTTGACGTTATTAACAAAAACTGTGAAATAAATAAGAAAAGGATAATTATACATAATATGATAACGCAAATAATTTTAAGAGTCACGTGACCTAATATGTTGATTATTGCAAAATTGAAGCTCCAAATTTGCTTTTCAATTTTTCTTGAAACGAGCTTAAAATAAGAATTTTTTTATAAATCGCACAAAGATTATTCTTGAAATTATATAAAATTTATGAAATGTATTTATATATAATTTATTATAATTATACAATTCGAATAAATGCGCTTGTATATCGTAATAAAAAGGAACATTAATGATTTTCTTAGAATTCGTTATTAAACCATAATTTAATTGTTCGCGGTATCGTAAAATTGTATGAAATGTTTTTTTCGATAAATTTACAGCCTTATACTTATTATTGTTACTTATGTTAGTTGTTGAGTTGCCACGTAATCATTGGATAAAATTGATCGACGCTACAAATAAAGAAGTAGTTGTTATAAACTACAATAATCCCGGGTGAAACGTTATTGTATGAATAAACCATCCAGACGATTAATGTCAATTAAATCGCACATCCAAGAAAGGATAGAAGTCTTGAAAAATATCAAACGGGAATTGGACATTAATGCCGTGTCAGCGCTGGCGATAGCACTTTAGTTAATGTAGTGGTTTGCGGTTCGCAAATTCTCACAATATTCATGTACAGAGGCACGATGCACAAAAACGATGTCGACTTGTTTTTATCGTATATAAGAACGAGTTTGACGTTAAACATTTAGGTTACAACATTTAGGTTAGTGTTATTTTTTCATAGTATAAAACATTTAATTAAAGTAAATATATGTATACTGTAAAAAAGAATATGTAATATATTACATGAAAACATGTAAAATTATATAAATAATAAATGTAAAATTAGACACTGTAAAAAAGAATATGTAATATGTAAAAATATGTAATTACATCAAAATATGTAAAATTACAAATAATAAATAATAAATGTAAAAAAGAATATGTAATATATAAAAATACTATATGTAAAATTACATAAATAAAAATATTTAAAATTACATAAAATAAATTACATAAAAATGCACAATAAATTACATAAAAATATGTAAAATTACATAAATAATAAATGTAAAATTATACACTGTAAAAAAGAATATGTAATATATTACATTAAAATATGTAAAATTACTTAATAATAAATGTAAAATTACACACGATAAATAATGAAAATGTGCATACGCAATTTCATTATTCATATATTGTAACTTTACACTTAATATTTATGTAATTTCACATATTTTTTTACAGTGTATGTAAGAAAGAAAATTTTTACTTGCATATAAAATATTAAAATAATATGACTAAAATATTCTATCGTAATAATTTGTAAATCATTAAAACAACATAAGTACGTGATCTCTTATCGAGAAAGCTCGCATGTCGAATGTTTAGATAAATATCTCGATATGATTCAATGTAGAAAATCGTGTTTCGCGAGCGACACGATATTACGAAGTGAAATCTTATCAGAAAAAAAATTAGTTCAGCTAATTGCTAGATCTCGACCGAGAAATTAAATTCTATTGGAGCAAAATACCGGTATGGAAAATATCGTTTATTTCAATCATATATATTTATCCACGCAGTTTTTCTCTTGTTTATTTCTTCCTCCCGCAATTTTATTTTTTTTTCCTCGATAAGTAATAATTGACAATCAGCTGATTTCGTCGCCAATGTTTGATCTGTTCGCAGCGTGAAAATTGTGATCAAATTAAACCTTTATTTTCATCACGAGTGCATTCTTGATTGCAGGAGACCGTTCTTAATGAACCGAACATGGTTCAGCTGTCAATTCGTTTGAACTTTGACCTGATGAACGACACGAGATACTAATCCATCAAGAATTTTGATGAAATTGATTCTAAATCGCGTTTTTTAAATGTTTTACAATTGTAAAAACATTTTAAAATAATAAAATAATAAAATTATAACAAATAATTAAAAAATAAATGATAAAAACAATAATAATAATTTTAATAATTATATTATTTTATAATAATAATTATATAATTAAAATATCCTTGATAAATAAATAAGAGAAGTGGGTTTCGGAGAACCAAGGAACTAAGTACTGGTAAAAAAAAAAAAAAAATGAAATAAAACTCTAAAAAGAGAAAAAGAAGTCTTAAGAACTGGTTGTAGACAAGATGGTCTTTCTATGAAAAACAATGCCGCATCTCGTAACTCGTTAATTGCTTTCCTTGCTTAAGAAAGGGTATTACACGCCATTTATGTGTTCTTTCACTTGCAATAAAATATCGACCGCCAGTACTTATTCAGCGAGTTGTATTCAGAGTTGTATTATTTATTAAAGTAACTTGGAAACGGTTCCTTCTTTAAAAGGCGATAAAGCATTAAATATATAGAGGCTGTATACATATAAATGTATATATTATAGATATCACAGAAGTGTGTACATAATTTTGATAGTCAGCTTAATTACCAGTCCTTATGAATAATATTATGAGAAGCAAAACATTATAAATTTATAAATTTTCTGCAGAAGTTTTCAATCATTAATTAATTATTGAAAGTGAGGGCGTGCAGATAGACAATTTCAAAAATTAGATGATTGGAAAATAATGCAAAAAAAAAATTATGACCGATGCAATTGTTCATGTATTATACTTATAATTTATCAAACATATTTATGTTTAGGCAAATACACACACATTCAAGAAACAATCATGACTGATGTAATTTGTTAAACAGTATATTTAGAAATAAACTATAATCAATGCTTATCATATACATTGTTGAAAAAAATCTCGTATATATTAATCCAGTAAAAATTAAACTTGAAAAGGGCAAACTTCATAAAAATTACCATCAAGCTGAATTTTTGTGGATACCTTTATTTTGATGTTCTAATAAAATTCTGAAAAGTCCCTTTAATTTCATCCAAGGCGTCTTTTTATGGGAGGTAAATTGTAGTTTTTTGCCATTATCTCGAAAACTATCAATTTTTCGAGAAAAATAGTTATTATCAAAATTGTACCTCATAAAATTCTCTACAAGAAAGGTCATTAAACTTTTTTTCGTACAACTAATCGATTTTGAGTAAAACGTAGAGTTGCAATGTCTGTACTCCTTTCCGCACACCACGCGGAGATAGAGGTACTGAGAGCGTTTTCTTTTCGCTCTATATCTTCGAAACGGTTAATTCCACGAAAAAAAGTATAATGACTTTTCTTGTAGGAAATTTTCTGAGCTACAATTTTGATAATAACTATTTTTCTCGAAAAATTGATAATTTTCGAGATAATGGCAAAAAACTAAAATTTAAGTACTCCCTTTTACTCACCGCATAAAACAACGCTCTGAATGAAATGAAAAATTCTAACAGTTTAACACGCAAGTCTGATTTGAGAACGATGCGGATACAAAATGTAATTTCATCATTTTTTAAGTGAATTCTTCAACAAAAATAAATAATTTCTATCAACATTCTATAAAAATATAAAAATTGATGTAAAATATGTGGATATAATGTTATCGCAAAGTAAAATTTTTGCATATTTCATTCGATATTTTGAATAAAATATCCGTATCTTGTAAAGGATATTTATTTTCTTATAATAGAATGTGTTTTTGTTTATTTATGCAAATGTATATATAATTAAATCAACTTTATACGCATTAAATCTAATTAAACATGAATAATTTTTATTTTGTAAACATGATATAATATATTTTTTAATTGAAAATCTACAGTTATATAATATTTAATATTCAATTATTTCGATCAATCAAATGTTACTTTAATTTCGCATTTGTGTATTACTGCTCTATTTATATTTTCATATTAGGTATTATATTTATATTCTATATTTCTTTTTAAAGTAAAATAATCGTTTTCATATAAATAACGTTTTTGTTCAAACATACTTATGTCGTCGCTTGCAAATATTTCTTCCATGCCATGCATAATTGTATCTTGCACATTTTTTAATCATTATATTTTTGTATTCTTAAAACTCTCACATGTAGAATTATCATTTTCAGGAATAATATCTTTATTAGCATACTTAAACGTATCATCAAATATATTTTATATCTTATTGTGGTAGATGTATTATATTTATTTCAATATATTAATATTAATAGTAGATATTAATATTTTTATTGGTAAATATTAATGAGAAAAACTCTTACAAAATTCTTCCAGTACCATACATTGTCCCACAAAATTACCATGATTTTCAGGATAAATTTTCAGAAAAAATTCTGTCCGTGCATCATATATATACTGACACTTCGCTAACAACGGTAATTATTCACTCGCGTAAATTACCGAAACGATCGAGCTGCATGACGGATATCCCCTTCTCGTCCGAGATGGAGAATCATCACGCGATTAAGAGAAGTTTTCTCCCTGCGATTATCTCATCTCGTACCGCGGAATTACGGCGCCCGCCGTTCGAAATGCACACATAACGCGAGAAACCGGGAGAGCTCGGAGCTAAGACCGGTTAATCGGCGCGATAATAATCGCCGAGCTCTATCGTGCGTACACGCCGCGGCCGAACTGGCAAAATTCCCGTCCGCAATTCAAGCAATTGCTATCCACTTAAGTCACTTTTCCGCTCGCACGAGCTCTCCGTTTCGCGTATACGATCGGAATCGGCCGTAAATCAATGCCGAGGAAATTCTCTCGCGCATCGCGTTTCCGTGCGACGCAATATTCTGATATTTTATTATTCCTCGATTCAGCGTCATCCGCAATTTTGCGATCTCACATAACGCGAAGAAACAAATTTTTTATGTGCTACGATATAAGAATGTCGCGTGCGTTGAAAGATATAAGATTTTTTTTTTTATGTATCATATATGTCAAAAGACAAGAGTATACCTAATGAAGTTATACAGTAGAAAAATTTGTGTTTTTTTAAACTGTTAAAAACGGAAAAAATTATTATTGTTATTTGTTTCAAATAAATAATTGATAGAGCAGTATAAAAATAAATATTAATTTAATTAATTTTTCCAGTGTAAAAGTTAAAAAAACAAAATTTTTTTACAATATTTTTACAAAGAAATATGATCAACACTACATATAGAAATTTTACATATATGTATAATATTAATAATAAAACTTTTGTGTTAAATATTTAACACATTCAAGTGTTAATTTAATATATTACTGATCTGTTAATTGAACTTAAATGTTAAATTATTAAAACAATTGAAAAAAATGTAAAAATAACATTGTGAATCTATTTTTAATTTTACACAATAAATATGTTCTGCTTTATTAGTGACAAAATTTATCTGTTAAAATTTACAGAAAAAAAGTTGATTTTCTATATTATAATATAAGTGAGGATGATAAAATATAAAATTAACATATTTTTTGTTAATTTTTACATTAAAAGAATGTTAATTTTACATAAAAAAATTTATTTTAAATTATATTTGAAGTTTTGCATTTATTTTGTGTTAAAATAATTGTACTTATTTATCAAATATCTATATATATAAAATAAATTAAATTCATGAAAATAATACTGCCTTATAAATCATTTATTTAAACCAAATATTTAATATTAGTTTCAAATAAATTATTATATTTATAAGACAGTATATTGAAATAAATGTATTTAATCAATTTTTTTCAAAGTACAGATTTTAGTATAGATTTAAAATACAAAAATAAAATTATATACATAAATTTAAAAGAAATGAAAAATAAATTTATTTAAAAAGATAAAATTATGAAAAAATATCTCCCATAATTTCTCTGTATAAAAAAAAATAAATCTTTACACAATAAATAAGGAGAAAATTACACGATGATATTTAAATGTGTGCCAAGCAACGGGAATTATGGTAATTTTAAATGTTTCTAATATTTATAAATCACTTTATTTTAGCGAACGATTTTTGCGCCAACGACTGATCGTTGTTCATTCGTCCTCGACGCGACAAGTTTATCGTATACTATCACATTTAATTTTCTTACAGCGCGAATATGGATGCGCGAAACGTAATGACTCTCGATCGTGAAAGTTCATATACATATATATACTTCGGTATAATTCGCAGTGCGACTTTTATACCTTGTTATAAACTACAAGAGTTCACGCATAATTATCAGATAAATGCCGAAGCGAATTATATATACGTATTATATCTCTGACTAATACGACTTTCCTGAATGGTGCCGAGGAGTCTTAATTGGATTTGTATTTTTTGCATTTTCTTGTACGATCAGGTTACATAGCTATACATTATATGTCTTTTCTTCTTGCGCCACTTATTAATATTATATATTATATGTAAAATTTCTATATGCAGCGTTGGTCATATTTCTTTGTAAAAATATTAATATTTCTATTTTATTTGTTTCACATAAATAATTTATAAGGCAGTATAGAAATAAATATTTATTAATTTAATAATTTTTTCCAGTGTAAAAGCAGTTAAAAAAACAATTTTTTTACAATTGTCAAATAAATATTTTTGACATCAAATCAATATTAGTTTCAAATAAATGATTTATAGAAGGGGTATTGAAAGAAATATTTATTCGAATTCAACACTTTTTTTCAGTGTAATAATATATAATAGATTTGTAGACAATTATTGTTTTGCAAATAATTAAGGTATATTTAATGTAACGTAATATTTAAATTTTAAAATAAATTTGTAATTTTTTGTGTCATAATTTATATTTTTTATAATCAATTACATGTTAATTACAATAATATGATATATTCTGATTTTACGTTGAGATCTTTAAAATATTTTCAAACATGTTTTATTTGGATGACAATTAATATCATCATAAATTATATACGTATATCATAAAATTATTATCAGTTTTTCTATATATATTTGCAGATAATTTATTCTTGGACGCAATTCGCGAGAGAAAAAATAGGCATTAATTATTAGCATAAATAAGATATAAATTACAGATGAGAACCGTTGTTCCTCACCCATCCTTCCTAAATTTCTCGTAATAAATCGATACTATGTATAATTTTATCATCACACGTACATGACAAAACGTTTAGTATCACGATTCTCGGAACTTTGTTTGCATAATGCTGTTTACAAGAAATCGCGCGTTGAACCACGTTGAACGAAGAGCTCGTTTGTATTCTGCTGATGAATCCAGCTTTCTCACGAGAATTACCCAGTTCAATCCCGATATTTATATCTTTCTCAGCTCCTTTCAACTCGACAAAGCGATATAATTCAAAGACACGATGCGGGACGTTCGAGTTACATCATATATGTTATTCATCAATTTATTTTATATCCCTTTTTGACAGCGCAATTATACTTTAATTGTAAAATATGGAAGACTTAATTGACAGGGTGTTTTCTTTATTTGATCACAGTGGCTGGACTAATACATTTGTTCGTTAAAAATATAGAAGTTTAAAAAAAATTCAGAATTTATATATTCCAATTTAATATTTGATGTTATACGTTAAAATTCGGTTAAAATCCTAATCAAATTAACTGAAGGATAAAGTTGATTTTCAATTGATTATATAAAGTTATTTGCGTCTCGATAGCCTACAAAAAGAATTTTCTTTTAGAATTTATCCTGAAAATCGTTATAAGGCAATATGATATTGGAAGAGTTTTATAAGAGTTTCTCTGATTAATATTTACCACAATAAAAATATTAATATCTGCTACCACAATTTAATTTTTAATTTATAAGATATAAAATATATTCAGTTAATTTTAGTATGTATACATATTAATATTTTTTATGATAAATATTAATCACAGAAGCTCTTATAAAATTTTCCCAATATCATATATTGTCCTACAATCATTTTCAGGGTAAATTTTAAGAAAAATTTTAAGATAAATTAAGATCGCGAATTGTTGTTTCTACACATATACGCACAGTTGAAAAATTTCTGTTAAATTTAACAGATATCACATGTCCCAAAACAGTGCACAGAAATTTTTGTGTTAATTTAACATAATATGAATATGTTAAATGGAGACACAAATAGTGTGTTAATAATTTAACGCAAAACTTCAAATAATTAAAAATAAATTTTGTGTAAAATTAACATATTTTTAATGTAAAAATGAACAAAAAATATGTTAATTTTAGATTTTATCATCGCCACTTATATCATAAAATAGAAAATCAACATTTTTTCTGTAAATTTTAACAGATAAATCTTGTCACTAATAAAGCAGAACATATTTATTGCGTAAAATTAAAAATAAATGCACATTATTGTGTTATTTTTACATTTGTTTTAATAATTTAACATTTAAGTTCAATCAACAATTAAAAATTAAAAATTAACAATTAAAAATTTTCATGGGGACCGTTTTGAACGATAAGAAAACACAAATTTTTCTATATACATATTTTCGATATTAAATAATGTGACTATATTCGAAGTGCTCTTTATAATTCGGATATGTTAGTCAAGAGTTTCAGATATTTATAAATAAACAGCGCACTTCGTTTCTCTGATTAGTTTCGCTTGTCAATGCTTATCATAGACCTCCCCGAGCAAAAAGTCACTCGAACAAGGATTGACATGGAGGGACGTTCGGGATAATTGGCGAAACGTTGCCTTTAATATCGGACAGGTACTCGCAACCAGTCGGCCACACGGCGAGACAAATGGATACTGCACACGCCGACAGTTCGGACGTAGAGCCCGCAAAAATAAATTATTTTAAGAGCGCATAATTGATTCCGACGTGTTTAATTTCGCGCGAAATTTCGCGACGTCCTAATGTCTGGATTTAATTGACGCGCGAAATCGGCGCGTCGATTAAGATAGGATATATCGCTACTCTCAGTGGAGTAAAAATTAAAGTTAAATAATAATTTTTAAATTCGGGAATAGGTACAATTTTTTTCGTCATGAAACTTCTCTCAATTTTCTGAATGTCAATCATCACGCGCTGAACAATAGAAATTTTTCTCTCATTATAGGAAGCTACAAGTTGCGAAGAAATATTAATAATACCTCGACAATTTCATTGGACTATCATTTACGAGTATCATGTCTCGACATGAATCATCTACGCAGATGTTAGCACAAGAATATCAACTCCTATTCATCCTTGGTATCGATATTCCATTAAGTGCACAATGAAAAATCATTAGAAGAGAGCTTCAACCAGCTGTTACTTTCAAAAATAACTTTAAATATATATATAATATATTATTTTAAAATAATTTTAAAATATAATAAAAAAATTTTTTAATAATTTTAAAATAATTTTTTATATAACTTTAATCTCCAATTTCTTAAAGCAGAGATTTATATAATTTTATGCTAAACTCAGCATAAAAAATATAATATCAAATGAAATATAATATATTATTTTTAAATAATTTTAAAATAATTTGAACATAATTTCAAAATCATTTTTTTATATAACTTTAATCTTAAATTTCTTAAAACTGCAATGCAGAGATATATCTATATATATACAATTTTCGGCTAAATTTAACATAAAAAAAAACAAAAAAGTATATTCTTTTCTCTTATATTTTTGTGCTATATTATTATTTACTCAATTATTTTATGCTTTATTCGCTGGTCAAATTTTGATCAATTATTGTGTATAATAAAAATATATTTAAATATATAAATATATATATATATATATATATATATATAATATATTTTTAAATATATTCATTAAAATTTCGAAAAAAGAGCTGAGTTTATTTTCCAAGAAAATGTTCATTTTATATAGAAGTCACAAAGCACATTTGTGTATCGTTTATGTTCCAATTTGTCTTATCTTTATTCTATCTCGGGTGCTGCATATGATCGTAAACGCTGAGTTTGCTACGTTAAAGGACTAAAGTATTGTCATTGACGAGCTAAAAGAGCGAGTTTAAACGCAAATAAGAGGACTATGAATATTCGGGTCACACACATAGTTGTATATAGCTGTTGTTGCCGAGCGCATTTGATTCTTTGTGTGCGAGAAGTGAAACAGCTCGACGTAAAAAAGTAGAGGAGCGAAGAGAAACGTTTAAAGTCTGCTCCGGGGCGAAAACACCGGGTCCGTGCAAATTGCCTACAATAACCTTTCGCCTTGAGAAAATAAAGCAAATAATGCGCCTGTGACATTCCTTATTTCATATAATACGGTTGCCCGTAATAAAGTGTACGATATTACTCTGGGTCAGACGTGCTTTAAAACTTCATCACTTCCGCACTCGACATACCTATACGTAGTTTCCCAACCCTATTGTTCAAACAATCCATTAAAGGTACTGAATTGTTAAACACATTTAAACCATTTAAAAAAATTATTTAAAACATTTAATCATTATAAAAATATTTTTGAACTATTAAATGTGTTTTTTATTGTATATAATATATGAATCATATATAAAATTTAAAATATCTGAATAAAAATGGTTAGACATTTAAAAAATTATTAAACATTAATTTATTTTAGAAACATTTTAACTTATAAAATATAATGTGTCATGTATTATATTGAGTTATAAATTGTTGCGTTTGCAGGAAAAATTTTTTTTAAGTATGAAGCAAACATAAAATTATAAATATATCGAATATGATTATTTTTTTTAATATGATGTAAGCCAGTCAACTTGATATATGAGACGTATATAATTATTGTAGCAATTATATTGGTATATACACATATAATTGTATATGTGTATACGCAGTTGTATATAAAGACTCGAGCAAGGTAATAACGAGCTATCCAGCAGAGTAATTTCACGGCAGAAAGATTTAAAGACCTCACACTGTCAAAAAAAATCAAAAGTTCTAAAGAACGAAATACCATAATAATAATAATAATAATAATAAGCGGGGAGGATTCATTCCTTTGCGACACGTTGAAATGCGCAACCGTACAATGTTTACGATCATCGTTTATTCAAAGGATATGTCACGATTCTCCCTCTCTATTTTTCGCATTGCAATCAAACATGGAATGGCTTCAAATCGAGGCGGCTCTTTCAAAACGGCGGTCAGCCGGTTCTCTTCATTCTTGAAGGAGCGCGAAGAAGTGCCTCGTCTAACATTTATTTATCCGAATTCCTTTCAATGTCCGGACCCTCGGATGAGAGACGTCAAATCGCTAGGAATATTCTGCGAAAGTTTGCAGGTGCTAAGAAACATTTTTTTTTCTCCACTTCACATGAAGACCATCAACTAGTCTTTTTTTTACTTGCACTCTCTCGCACTCCTTTCTGCTCCTACAACTCATCTCTCTCGCTAATACGCGTCTACCGACGCTGAAGCTATTGACGATCCTTCAATATAAATATTTACGCAAACGTCACGACACTCCCTTTGCCGAGATAATGCAGTATAAAATCTCGCGTGTCTCCGAGAGAATCCTTCGCCGTAGGAACTCTCATTGGATATTTGTCTCTTGATTTTATTATGCAAACACATTTGCAGCGCACTTGCCTTAAGGTGCTTTACTTTAAGGGGATGCTATCGTTGTTCTGCTTAGGTTCACTTTTTATTGAATGTACAGATTGATAAATCCTCCACAATGGAAGTACTTTATTACTTCTGTATTATTCTTTCATGTCATCTCTGTTGGGAGCGTCATATTTTGTGAACAAATAAACTGCAGAACTTTTGTATTAAATAAGTATTGTTACCAGCTGATGCAAGGCCGATAAAAAACTGTAATTTTTTAACTTTTATTGTTTTTATACAAAATTACAGCGCTTCCCGTTTATTATTATCAGTACTTTAATTATGGAGAAGAATTTTTCAATTTGTACAACCAATAAAAAGAAAAGCCCTTGAACTCAAAGTCAGTAAAACAGACATGGTCAGCATCCCCTTAATGTACAACAAAGTTAAGGGAATGCTGTCGTAGTTCTGTTTTACTGACTTCGAGTTAAGTTAGACTCACTTTTTATTGAATATATCTATATTTTTTCGCCTACTTATATATTTATTGGTCACAAAGCAACATAATTGTTTACAAAATGCGTAAAATACTGCTTTACATAGACTTTATATAGCAGCTAGAAACAGCGTACAACTAAAAACGTGATATATAAAATGAACAATTAATTAATTGCCACTGACTTATCGGGTAACTTGATCACACTCAAATTATGTCATATAATAATGTGAATAAAAACGTTATTTATGAAAATGATTTTTCTATTTTCGAAAAAGGAAATACGAGAATATAGAATATAAATATAATAATTAAAATATGTGGAAAGAGCAGTATAATACACAAAACAATTTCATAAAATTTATATAAAATCACATTCGATAAAAATAATCAAATATTAAAAATTGTATATAACTGTAGATTTTCAATTTTGAAAAATATATATTTATTTGTTATATAAAACAAAGTGTTAAGGCAACAAAGATATTTCGCGTTAAGCATTCATGATTTCTTCATAAAATTAGAAAATACGAAAATACATGTATTTTATATAAATAAATGTTATTTTCTTTCAAGAGTTAAGAAAGTGAAATCGCAAATAAATTCTGTCTATATATCATTATCAGGGATACTTTGACTTACAAAAACTTTGCGAGTCTGTTCAATCTTGTCATCTTCATTTATAATCGGAGCTTTTATTCATTATGAGAACTTATTAATTATGTTTGTTTTAACTTGGCGATGGGTCGTATATGCAAATACCCATACTTTCAAAAATTATATGTTTCCAAATGTTCGTCCGATATCGACTATCGTTCGTGTATTTTATAATCTGCCAAACATATTTTCGTTTACGAAAAATAAGTCAAGATTTGACTCCTCGTGTATGAAAATATAGGTATAGAATATATTTCAAACGCGCGCGTGTCTTCAATCGTCCTCTGTTACATTTATTTTCACACGCCAGATGGAGTCAAAGATGATCCATTTCTCGAGAATGAAAATCGTCTGGTAGACTATAAGAAGAACGACACTTAATATTCTCGCGCTTCAAATATATCCTAATTTTTGAATGTGAGGATTTGTATATACTTATACCCCACCGCAAAATAACGCAAACATAAATTGTAGATCTGAATGTGAAATGAATATGACAAGAATTGAGCAGATCGAAAAATTGTTCGTTTCCAGACGATTTTAATAACATTTTCGGAGAAGACTTATAGAATGATGCTTATATTTCTTCGACAATTAGACGAATTACGATATACATTTATTAATCGTATTAATAAAATTTTAATTATATGTTCATAATTTTATTAATACGATTGAATTAAGAGTTTAACAAGGCTCTGTAATATAAATATAAATTTAAAGATGTAAGACAGGCAATAAGAGCCAACTCGCGGATGACAGTGCGTTATCCTAACGAAACTAAATTTTTCGTTAGGATTAAGTATCTGTGCACAAGGCACCAAATTTTACTTGGTCACGGCCAAGATTTAAAATATGAAATAATCTCATATTTGAAATTTAATTTTAATAACCCTTTCACCCTCCTACGGAAATAAGTAAATGCAAGAGAAAAATATAGATCCGAAATTCCCGATTCAGCGACTTTCGGATCTATATTTTTCTCTTGCGTTTACTTATTTCTGTAGGGGGGTGAAAGGGTTATTGAAATTAAATCTCAAATATGAGATTATTTCATATTTTAAATCTTGGCCGTGACCAAGTAAAATTTGGTGCCTTGTGCACAGATACTTAATCCTAACGAAAAATTTAGTTTCGTTAGGATAACGCACTGTCATCCGCGAGTTGGCTCTTATTGCCTGTCTTACGATTGAATTAATTATGATTAATTGAAATTATGATTAGTTAAAAATTCGATTTTATAAACATGAAAGATACTATTGTAGAATAAATTACCATCAAATTTACATTTTATTATCAATGATAGATTATATTTCATATAGAATTCTGAGATCTTTCGAAGCTATTATACAGAAGCAAAGGAAATCTAAATAAATGCATCTTGATCATTGCAATATCTCCATAAATCTCTAAGAATATATATCTATCAAGTAATCAATTAAGGAAATAATAAAAATTCTTTCAATCCATACATGGAAAAAAATGAGCTATTATAGCTTCAGTTTAACTGTATCTATTATATATTAAACATGACATTTCAGATATTATACCTAAATTTTAGCTACAATAACTATTATTTTTTAGCTGCAGCATTCTCTATTAAATTATAGCTATAAACATATTTCTAAAAATATATTAGTTAAACTATAGCTAAAAAATATTTCTAAAATAATTAGTTTAACTATAGCCAACAATATTTCAAAAATTATTAAACAACAGCTAAAAAATATTTCTAAAATTATTAAACTATAGCTAAAATATATTTTAATATATATAGTTATCATAGCTAAAATTTAAACATAATAACTCTAAAATTCAGGTTGTAATGAGATAACTAAAATTCAGCTAATTTTAGTAGTTAATTTTTTCCGTACATACGATTATAAAACTAAACTAACATTCACAAAAAAATATTCGCTATATTTCATATATTGTATTAAATTCTCGTAAAATTTTGCAATCATAGAAATGATCGACACTGCAAGATATTTTAATCACATTACAAGGAGAGAAAATATCTTTAATGCACTACAAACTTAAGGGGATGCTGCCGTAGGTCTGCTTTACCGATTTCAAGTTAGGTTAGATTCACTTTTTATTGAATCTACAGATTGAAAAATCCTCCACAATGAAAGTATTTTATTACTTCTGTATTATTCTTTCATGTCATCTCTATTGGGAGCGCCATATTTTGTGCACAAATAAACTGCAGAACTTTTGTACTAAATAAGTATTATTACGAGCTGATGCAAGTGGCTGATAAAAAACTGTAATTTTTTAACTTTAATTGTTTTTTTTGTACAAAATTACAGCGCTCCTCGTTCATTATTATCAGTACTTTAATTATGGAGAAGGATTTTTTAATCTGTATAGCTAATAAAAAGAAAAGCTCCTGAACTCAAAGTCGGTAAAACAGGCATGATCAGCATCCCCTTGAGATGCTTCTATTAAATTATGATGCTACGTGGAAATAAAACATCAATAGATCCGCAAAATAAATGCGTGAATAATATATCAATCAAGAGGGTAAAAAATTAGATTGTTTGTAAATGTATTACAAAATAATATAGTTAAAAAATATGAACAAGGAAAAAAAATATATAAATGATAGCACACGACGATTTTACACAAAGAGAATTTTCTCTTATAGAATTTACCCTGAAAATCATGGTAATCATGGACAATATTATGGTATTGGAAAAATTTTATAAAAATTTCTGTAATTAATATTTACCACAATAAAATATAAAATACATGTTCCATGAATTTTATATTTAAGTAAAATTTACTACGTACATACATATTAATATTTTTTGTGCGGTAAATAAAATATTATGACCTATCTATATATATTTTTAATTTTTTAAGTAGAGCATATATTAATGTGCATTACGTTAATTATGTCTCGGATATAATGCATATACACAGAGAGAATTTTTTCTTAGAATTTACCCTGAAAATCATGGTAATCGTATGGAACAATATATATGGTACTGGAAGAATTTTATTAGAGTTTCTCTGACTAATATTTACCACAATAAAAAATATTAATAGGTACATAGTAAATCTTATTAAGTAAAATTAATTGAACATATATTTTATATTTTTATCGTGATATAAAAATTAATATTTTTTATTTGTGTAAATACTATATAATAATCAGAAAAATTCTTATATTAATATACCGTATATTGTTCACGATTATCATGATTTTCAGGGTAAATTCTAAGAGAAAATTCTCTCCGCGTAATTTAAGATATATGCTATATAAATTAAACTGGGCAATATTTATCTTTCTGTTTAGAAACATGTCTCAAGACGCGTAACAGAAATGTGCTCGAGTTTTCAATACATCAAAATTCGATTCATAAATTTCGAAAAATAATAATTATGCATTATTATAATATATATTTCTTTCATTCGAAAGATGTACGATCATTTTTTTTCTGGAAACATTTTTAATCTTAATTTCAAATATTATTTTTGAATAGATATCATAAAAAAATTCGATATAGATATGTGTGCAAAATATATTATAATTATATATAATAATATTATATAAATATAAATATAATTATATTATATAATATACCCTAATATTATAAATATTATATTATATTATATTATATAATTATAATATTATAATTATATATTTATAAAATACATTTTATTTTTGTTAAGCATTTAAAAATGATTGAAATAACTTCGTTATTTTCAACAATGTTATGCAGAAACTCTTGCGATTTACTTATAGTATCCAAGAATATATAGTTAATTGACGCATGCGATCATTTTCTGCATTTTAAATTTCGCGAGCAATTCGTATGACGCATATATGTCATCAATCATGTTTTGCGTCGACTATCCTTACGATAAGAATATTGGTAAATCATATGCTCCACTGACAGCAGAAATTATATACCGTCACCATAAAATTCAATATGGTATAATTTATGGACGATTATCAGAACTTTAATGACACGTTAGTGCAGCGAAATGCAAATTGTGAATTTTATGTTAATGAATAATATAATTTTCTGTCTGATCTCTACAAAGCAACGTTATAATCCATATACATTTGAGAATTGCAACGTAGTGATTAATTCCATGCATCGAAGCCAAATATTACGCAATCTACACGAAAATTTTTGTATGTACTTCTATTTTTAAAAATAAAAATAGTTTTCATTTTTAAAAATAAAAAATTTTTACTTTTAAAAATAAAATTTATAAGAAAATTTTTGTATGTACTTTTATTTTTTAAAATAATAAAATATAAAAATAAAATATTTTTATTTTTAAAATACGTAATTCCACAGAAAATAAATATTGCATACATAGAATTTATTCATAGGAGTCTTTAAAGCCCCGGCACAATGATACTTTAATGTTCTCACGGATTATCGGCTTAAGATTGCATAAGTAATCAGCCATTGCATCTTTTATTTCGTATATTTATATACATGCGATAGCAACGATATAATTATATTGAATATATAACCGGTGAAATGCAACTGCGCTAGTTAAAATATTAATCATTTTAAATGACTCGACAATTCTCACAGTTTTGTTTTCCACATATATTTGTGAACTCAATATTCTCATTAACGGATTTGCACGAGCGTACTCTTCTCTCTCTTGTTTCTTCTTTTTGGCGGTGAAAATGAGGCTACTCGGATATTTATGCCTCTCGACCTTCTTTTCCAGCAACGCGCGAGATCAACGTACATAGGTCACAGGTCGAGAATGAGTCATTTCGTTTGATGACTTTAATGTGTTTAGAATTTTTTAATAGATATTTAATAAATCGTATATAACTATTTGTAAGCAAATTTTAATAAACAGCTAAGAATTTTTAAATGCTAAAAAATACATATTATATAAAACTGTATTAAAAATGAGATTTGCATTCTGTCGCACGTTAATTAAATTAGATTTTATTAATAAAATTAAATTTTTAAATGTTAGAAAAAAATTGTACTGAAAAATTGATACAGATAATTTTTCACTCCATCGCACTAATTTTACTAATTTTTTTGTAAAAAATTCGGATTAATTTTTAAATATAGAAAAACTTGAACGCTGTTATTTGAAAATTCTTACTAACCATCATTTTATAAAGAATGGAATGTTGAGAACGATCCTTGAAGATGAATAGAAATAATTCACATTTATTACATAAAGAGAATTTTTTCTTAGAATTTACCTTGATAAAATCATGGTAATCGTGGGAAGAACTTCATAAGAGTTTCTCTGATTATTATTTACCACATATAAAAAATATTAATATCTATCACAATAAGATATAAAATATACTTTCGATTAATTTTACTTAATACAATTTATTAGATATACGCGTATATATTAATATTTTTTATTGTGGTAATATTAATCAGAGAAACTTATAAAATTCTTTCAGTACCATATATATTGTCCCATACGATTACCATGATTTTCAGGATAAATTCTAAGAAAAACTCTCCGCGTATATCCCAGACATAATTAACGTAATGCACATTAATATGCTCTACTTAAAAAAAATTAAAAATTATATATACATATATCTTAAACCCACTCGAAATAATTACTGTCTGGAGTGCGGAAAATTGCACCGACCATTTTTAGTTAAAAATAAAGCGCACGCGAGTCGAAGGAAGATTAAAAGCGGGAGAAAGAGTGATAGAGAGAAACGCTGAATCACGAATTTCGGCGAAAAAGCGTGCCGCCGAGTGACGAGGGCTTGCGGTGGCGTTTTCGCATCGCGAGCTTTCGACCGTGTTGCGTATTACATACATACATATATTAGTCTAGTAAAATTAGACTTGAGAAGGGCAAAACTTCATAAAAATTAGAACCAAGCTGTGGAAACCTTTTTTTCGAAGTTCTAATAAAATCCTAAAAAATACCCTTAAAAATACCCTTAAAAATACCCTAAAAAATACCCTAAAAAATACCCTAATAAATACCCTTAAATCCAGAGCGTTTTTTATCGGGGGTAAATTTTAGTTTTCTGCAATTATCTTGAAAACTATCAATTTTTCCCTACTAAATTTTTCCCTATATAAAATTCCCTACAAAAAAAGTCATTATACTTTTTTTCGTAGAATAAACCGTGTCAAAGATATAGAGCGAATTAAGTCTGAGAAAATGTGACTAACAAAGGTCTCCGCAAAGATTCAGCTTGGTCCTAATTTTTATGAAGTCAAAGTCTAATTTTACTGGACTATATATAATATAATATATATATATTTCAATGTTCTAATAAAATCCTAAAAAGTACCCTTAATTTTATCCAGGGCGTTTTTTATGGGAGGATAAAAGGGGGTAGTAAATTTAGTTGTTTGCAATTATCTCGAAAACTATCAATTTTTCGAAAAAAATAGTAATTATCAAAATTGTAGCTCATAAAATTCCCTACAAAAAAGATCATTATACTTTTTTTCGTAGAATAAACCGTGTCGAAGATATAGAGCGAATTAAGTCTGAGAAAATGTGTGACTAACAAAGGTCTCCACAAAGATTCAGCTTGGTCCTAATTTTTATGAAGTCAAAGTCTAATTTTACTAGACTATATATATATATATATATATATATATATATATATATATATATACTTTGCGCGTGTCATGTTAACAGATGTAAAACCCTCTCTCTCTCCTTGACAATGCGAGTTGGGAGTCGACGCGCCGGGTCACGCGAGGGCTTCCAAGACGTCGGGGTAGTCCCGGGTATCAACGTGACGCGAGAATGGCGTGTAATTTTCAAATGAGCCATTCGAAACACATACAGATGAACTCTGCCATAAATCACGTCGCGCGGGCAAAATGCGTCACGTCCGGCAGAGCTCGCGAGATGCGCGCTCTGATTTCGTTTCTATTTTTTTTTCCTCTCTTCAACAATGAATGTAGGTACGCGATTAACATTAACCGGCTATTTAATATCTCTTTTGTATTCCACGCGAGTCATATGGATAATCGTGAGGATTTCCTCCGTCAGCAATTTTTTTTAATTTTACTAACGCCGTCAGCAAACTGGATATTTTAAATTCACCCTCTATTATTTTTATGTTTTAGACTGTCAAAAAATCTAAAAAAATTCTGGATTATTTGATAATATTTCTATTGCAACATATCAAATAAATTTTAAAGCCAAATATTAAACCTCATTGCTTATAAAAAGCGAAATTTGAACAGTAATGTTTAATAAAATTCTAGTTTTTTATTACTGTTCAAATTTTACTCTGTATAAACAATTAGATTTAATAATTCACTTTTAACATGAACCATCTATTTAATATCTCTTTTGTATTCCACGCGAGCAACATGGATAATCGTGAGGATTTCTTCCGTCAACAATCTTTTCTCTCTCTCTCTTTTTTTTTTTTTTAATAACGCCGTCAGCAAACTGGATATTTTAAGGTCACCTTCTATTATTTTTATGTTCTAGACTCAAAAGATCTAAAAAAATTCTGGATTATTTGATATCTCCATTACAATATCAGTGAATTTTCAGGATGCCCAGCAGACTCAATGAAAAAAATTCCCTGACTTTTTCAGATTTTCCAAGAGCAGAAATTAATTTTTCCCTGACTTTTTAGTATTATTTTTTCCAAATATATAATTTGCATATATCTATATGATAAATCAATAATTAAATGTTAAATCATGTAATCCTTGAGATATTTTTGTTAACAATGAAAAGATTCGGAAATTAAAAAAACAAAAATTTAAATCAATTACAATCTGCATTATGTACGATAATCGAAACAAACATATCACTATAAACTATTTAAATGATCACCTTTTTTATTTATATTATATCAAATTTTATTTTTGATATATTTTAACAAATTATAATAAATATATTTTAATATATTTAATGGTAATATCACAAAAAAATTCTTAATAAAATATATTTTTCATAAAACATTTTTAATAAAAAATTATTGTATTAATTTTTGATAAAAAAATAAATTAAAATAAAGTTAACTTTAATATAATTCATTTTTTTTATTAAATATTAATACATGAATTATTGAGACAAATGTAGAATAATGTGAAAAAATCCAGATAAATAATAAAATTTCCTGACTTCTCCCTGACAATTCCAGATTTCTAAAATTCCCTGACACAATACCCGGTTTTCCAGATTTCCCTGACCGCTAGACACCCTGATTTGAAAGCCAAACATTAAAAAACCTACAAAGCGAAATTTGAACGCAACAATTTGGAAATTGCTTGTACCTTAAAATACTATACCTTGACTGCTGAGGGAGAGATAATTTCGTACGGCTTATCTTGGACTGCTACGTCAATTTTCTTTTTAATCGATTAATGGGCGCGATATAGAGATGACCTTGCTATTTATAATATAATAAGCGTGAGATGCTTTCGTGATGGTCATCGCGCACGAACTATATACGGGAACTGATAGATACGCGAATGGAATCGTTTATTCCCTCCCGATGCTCTATTACACACATCGAGAGATACGCGATGGTTACATTCTCCGAGAACTGTCCGCTGTCTGGCGGCCCCGTTGTTACACGTTTCCCGTTTCAAACGAACCGAGATACGTCGCTGCGCGTAGATCAATCGGCATTTGATGAAGCCCCGATACGACGATTGATAAATGGTCAATCGGCTATATATGTATATATATATATATATAGGGTGTGTACCAGCCCCTGCTGTCCGCGAGTGTCACAAACAGCTGACCGACGTTTCGGTAACATATGGTCGGACAATATTCTCTCTCTCGTCCTTTGCTGCGCAGACTGGACATCGGCCCCCTACGTGATTTTCCTCGGACCACACGATGCACGACGACTGGTTCGATAAACATTGTGCTCACACAATGGTGAATACGACAGGAAGGGTGGCGCGGTTCGCGTCGAAGGAAGATACGCACGAAAAACGCAGGGTGCTCAGTCCCTCGGTATATGTTATTTATTTTGCGATTTTTCGAGATTTCGTGCGTGCAGAACAAATTCCCTTTCTCCTTATCATTTATTTATTTTCATGGGTAGAAAAATTTAGAATTATATCTAAAAAATTATAATAATAATATATATTTATAATTTATTTTTATTATTATAAAATATATAAAAATTTAGAATTATATACACAGAGAATTTTCTCTTAAAATTTACCCTGAAAATCATAGTGATCGTAGGACAATAGGGTATTGGAAGAATTTTATAAGAGTGATTAATATTTACCACAATAAAAAATATATTAATACACGTCTACCACAATAAGATATACTTATTTTAAAATATGTTTATAGTAAAATTTACTATGTACATATATTAATATTTTTTATTGTGGTAAATATTAATCAGAAAAACCCTTATAAAAATTTTCAATCATATTGTCCCACGATTACCATAATTTTCAGGGTAAATTCTAAGAGAAAATTCTCTCGTGTATATAAAAAATTACAAGATTTATAATTTATTAATTAAATCTTTACTATATGTATATATATATATATATACATATATATATATATCATTGGATTGTTATTGATAATTTATTTATATTATATGAATTTCTTAGAGAAAAATTTTATTCAGCTGCATAATAAAATAAAAGCATAAAAATTATAATGCACGGAAATGCATATTTACAGCAAGAAATCATACAATATTAGTTTCTTGAGTTTCTCTAATTTCGATTCTCCTAAGTCAACATGATAAGCTTCAAGATTACTTGAATGAATCATTGTTATTTAAAATACACATCAGACGCAATCTTGCTACAACGATTTATCAGTAAATATAGATTACCAAATCGATCAAAATATACTGTTGCTTAATTTATCGAATATAATATTAACATTACTTAATATAAGTATCCTACGAGATTAACGTAACTTCCGTATAGATTAAGGAGAGAAATCGAGCTGCTAAAATGCTGCTTTGTCACTGATGATCTTAATTTAAATTTCCTTTCCAGAGGCGAAGCTTTCACAAAATAAAATATATACAGGGTGTACGAAGCACACCATCTGGTGCAGGACGAAAAACTAAATCGAAAAGTCCTGAGCCATTTTTTAATCTGGGCTTTATTTTCGACGCTACAAAGTGTTAAAATTGACCAATTAACGCGTGGCTTCGGTGGAAAATAGCGTAAGCCCCGCCTTAGTGGGCGTAGCCACGCGCTAATTGGTCAATTTTAACAATTTGTATAGCGTTAAAAATAAAGTTTAGATTAAAAAATGGCTCAGGACTTTTCGATTTAGTTTGTCGTCTTGCATCTAATGGTGTGCTTCATATACCTTTATTTAGTTTACACCCTGTATATGTATATGCGATACCGAGAGGTATTTCCAGATCTAGAGCTTAACTCGGCAGGCTATTTATAATCCTTCGTATGAAACCGTTCTATGTGCTGTTGTAATGTCTGAAAGGCTATTATCGGTACAAAGCTAATAGCGTGAGAGTACTCGGTACAAAGACAGTACTTTATAGCAATGCCATTCTGAATGTATGGATGCAGTCCTCGGAGCGAAACGTAGCATAAATCCCGCGCCCGTAAAATTGCGTTACGGACAATTGAATATCTATGCTCTATATTCAAGAATATATCTATACATATGTATTATGAATATGTTCATACGATACGTATATGATTTAATTCGATTGATATTTTATTCGATGAAATTTGTAGTAAATAATATTTTTGGCCGAACTATATTATGAAAAATCGAATTATTTATAAATGAGAAACACGCAATAAATCATCTTTATTTGATAAATAGTAGTACGTCGCGAATAAAAATGTTGAGATAAAATATACATTAATAAAAACACGATAAATACACAGGTAATATTTCAACGTAAGTTCTATCAACTACATCGGGTTAACGTTGGTACTAAAAAGATGACTAATTGTTCCATTCTTAAATTTGTTTTAACCAAGTAATTAATTTCACATCAACATTTTTTTCAACTACACAGTCGTGACCAGAGTACACGTGAAGAAATATGAACGATTGCCCATTAAATGCAACATTTCGAGTGATATCATTTATAATGTTAATGTATCTGAAATCGATGCAATTTTCTCAAAATTTAACTCTATTAGAAATTTATCTTAAACAAAATATGTATAACTAATGCGATGAAAATATAATCAACACAATAAAATTGTATTCAAATATAACTAATGTAATGTATATAAAATCTATGTATTAATACACTTTTTGTTGTATCAAAAATAAGCATGGGGAAATACTTTGCGTAATTTTATTTTAATTCTTTATTTAATTTTATTTTGTATTTTTTTTTTCTATTAAAATAAATTATAGATTCATCACAGAATATATTCGCAGTTATTAAAAAATGTAATGCTATTTATTGTTTTATATATATTTCCAATTTAATATTAAATACGATGATTTAATATTAAATAAATTTAATAGGAATATTATACGACTATTTTCTTTCGTGCAATGTTTTGAGTAAGTAAGCATGAGAAAAAAGCAAGAGATACGCGATCGAGAATCAACAACAAATTATGCATATGTAATCGTTTAAATATAATCAATTCGCGAAAATGATCTAATGTATTGCCGGTAAAAACAAATTATCTCTTCTCAAACGAACATAATTCCATTTCACTTAATATTCATGAAATGACATATAAATCGCAGTAGTATATTTATCACTGAAAAAAATTTAGTTAATTCTTATAAGTATTTATTTCAATACTGTCAAATAAATTATTTATTTGAAACTAATAATATTTATTTGATATGAAAAATATTTATTTGATATAAGAAAATCCTTTTCGAAACAAATATAAATATTTGTTTTAAATACATTATTCATTTGACACAGTATTGAACTAAATATAAAATTAATTTAGTCATTTTTTTCAGTGTACATTAAAATTTACGCTCATACGTAAAGTATACGAGTTTCAATTTTCAGATAATCAAAAAGTAATGAATTTTACGAAAGCTTATTTTATCATGACAGTGAACGATCCGAGGATGCGTTCATATACATATAAACAAAGAGGGGAGAGAGAGAAAGAACAGACACTATGTATGGTGCCTCATCAGCAACATTGACTAGCTCATCGTCGAACTGACGCGTTAATATAAATCGCTTGCATATTAATTACCCAGATATAATCGCCGGAGACATATTTCTTTGGTGAGGGTGAGATAAACTAACGCGCGACATTATCGCGACGTAGCTATTCGGCTTGATAAACAGTAAGAAATCGTTTCATATATACTTGTTCAGCAATTAATTACGATCCATTTGTGGGGTTAAAAAAAATTATTCGATTATTTATCGTATGTATCAACGTTTCGATACTCACATTATATATTTTATTCAATATACATTATGTCCTTTTTTGTATATCCTGATTAAAAATATATTTTCTCTATGCAATGTTAATATAAGTTTCTAGAATACAATCGATATTTTCTTTCATTATTTAAAACAATTTTTTATAGATTATTTTATATCTTACTTTTTCAGATTATTCTGATTTTTCAAAATATAATTATCTTTCTCTTAATAAAATGAATCTATATATAGAAAAGTTATTTTAAGTCGTACGTGTTCGGCGCATGATAAGTCATATCCTTTTCTTTTGATTTTTTTACAATAAATCACAGTATAAATATGTAAAATTACACTTATTATTTACGTAATTTTACATATTTTTACTACAGTGTAGCACCGTGATCACACACAAAAGCAGTTGTCACGAAATTAGAAAATCTGAATTCGAGTCGCCAGGACAGCTGATCAGCTGTTCTCGTCTGACATTGTTAATTTGACCAAACCTTTCATTACATATTATTCTGTTATTTAATTGAACATATAATAATATTTAAATTAAATATAACATTAAATTTAATAAAATAGTAAATTAGTTGTCTCGATAAAATATGATTCAAGTCAAGTAAATAAAAAAGAAGCTAAAAGCCATTTTTCTGATAAAATAATTACTATTATTTATTAAATAAAAAGAGTAATTGCATTTTATAAATACACTTTAGCCTGTATGAAGTTAGCCCCCCATTTTTCGAATTTTAAAATTTTAAAGGTTGTTCCAGGTTGTTCTAGACTTGTTCTAAATTGTTCCAAAAGATCAAATTTAAAAAATAAAAATTTTCGCGAAAAATGGAAAAAAAACGATTTTTTGACCTGGCCCCCCATTTTTCGAAAATCGAACTTTTAAAGGTTGTTCCAGATTGTTCTAGTTGTTCTAAACATTGTTCCAAAGTGATAATTCCCTAAACAAAATATTTCACGAGATATAATAAAAAAATAGTTTCGTGCGCTAAAACAGTATTTTTACGTTTTCGGCTATAGTTATTATCTCTTAAACACCAAACTGTATATTTTAGCTAAAAACGAACAGAACAACCTGGAACAACTCTCAATTTTGCTAGAACATAATTTTAAAGAGTACTTTACTCTTGGAAATAAACATATTTTTGTTGTTTTTTCGTGTTTTTCGACCGATAACGACGTGACAGCGGTCCCAAACTATAGAACAATTACGTACTGGCATAGAACAACTTGGAACAACTCTCAGTTTTGCTAGAACATTATTTTAAAGGGTACTTTACTCTTGGAAATAAACACATTTTTTTTTGTTTTTTCATCTTTTTTGCTCGCAAAAGTCGCGATAACGGTCCCAAACTATAGAACAATTACGTACTGGCATAGAACAACTTGGAACAACTCTCAATTTTGCTAGAACATAATTTTAAAGAGTACTTTACTCTTGGAAATAAACACATTTTTTTTGTTTTTTCATCTTTTTTGCTCGCTAAAGTCGCGACAGCGATCGTAAACTATAGAACAGTTACGTACTGGCATAGAACAACTTGGAACAACTCTCAATTTTACTAGAACATGTTTATTTCCAAGAGTAAAGTACTCTTTAAAATTATGTTCTAGCAAAATTGAGAGTTGTTCCAAGTTGTTCTATGCCAGTACGTAATTGTTCTATAGTTTGGGACCGCTATCGCGACTTTAGCGAGCAAAAAAGATGAAAAAACAAAAAAAATTTGTTTATTTCCAAGAGTAAAGTACCCTTTAAAATAATGTTCTAGCAAAACTGAGAGTTGTTCCAAGTTGTTCTATGCCAGTACGTAATTGTTCTATAGTTTGGGACCGCTATCGCGACTTTAGCGAGCAAAAAAGATGAAAAAACAAAAAAAATGTGTTTATTTCCAAGAGTAAAGTACTCTTTAAAATAATGTTCCAGCAAAACTGAGAGTTGTTCCAAGTTGTTCTATGCCAGTACGTAATTGTTCTATAGTTTGGGACTGCTATCGCGACTTTAGCGGGCAAAAAAGATGAAAAAACAAAAAAAATGTGTTTATTTCCAAGAGTAAAGTACTTTTTAAAATAATGTTCTAGCAAAACTGAGAGTTGTTCCAAGTTGTTCTATGCCAGTACGTAATTGTTCTATAGTTTGGGACCGCTGTCGCGACGTTATCGGTCGAAAAACACGAAAAAACAAGAAAAATGTGTTTATTTCCAAGAGTAAAGTACTCTTTAAAATTATGTTCTAGCAAAACTGAGAGTTGTTCCAAGTTGTTCTATGCCAGTACGTAATTGTTCTATAGTTTGGGACCGCTATCGCGACTTTAGCGGGCGAAAAAGATGAAAAAACAAGAAAAATGTGTTTATTTCCAAGAGTAAAGTACCCTTTAAAATTATGTTTTAGCAAAACTGAGAGTTGTTCCAAGTTGTTCTATGCCAGTACGTAATTGTTCTATAGTTTGGGACCGCTATCGCGACTTTAGCGGGCAAAAAAGATGAAAAAACAAAAAAAATGTGTTTATTTCCTAGAGTAAAGTACCCTTTAAAATGATGTTCTAGCAAAACTGAGAGTTGTTCCAAGTTGTTCTATGCCAGTACGTAATTGTTCTATAGTTTGGGACCGCTATCGCGACTTTAGCGGGCAAAAAAGATAAAAAAACAAAAAAAATTTGTTTATTTCTAAGAGTAAAGTACCCTTTAAAATGATGTTCTAGCAAAACTGAGAGTTGTTCCAAGTTGTTCTATGCCAGTACGTAATTGTTCTATAGTTTGGGACCGCTATCGCGACTTTAGCGGGCAAAAAAGATGAAAAAACAAAAAAAATGTGTTTATTTCCAAGAGTAAAGTACCCTTTAAAATGATGTTCTAGCAAAACTGAGAGTTGTTCCAAGTTGTTCTATGCCAGTACGTAATTGTTCTATAGTTTGGGACCGTTATCGCGACTTTTGCGAGCAAAAAAGATGAAAAAACAAAAAAAATGTGTTTATTTCCAAGAGTAAAGTACCCTTTAAAATAATGTTCTAGCAAAACTGAGAGTTGTTCCAAGTTGTTCTATGCCAGTACGTAATTGTTCTATAGTTTGGGACCGCTGTCACGTCGTTATCGGTCGAAAAACACGAAAAAACAACAAAAATATGTTTATTTCCAAGAGTAAAGTACTCTTTAAAATTATGTTCTAGCAAAATTGAGAGTTGTTCCAGGTTGTTCTGTTCGTTTTTAGCTAAAATATACAGTTTGGTGTTTAAGAGATAATAACTATAGCCGAAAACGTAAAAATACTGTTTTAGCGCACGAAACTATTTTTTTATTATATCTCGTGAAATATTTTGTTTAGGGAATTATCACTTTGGAACAATGTTTAGAACAACTAGAACAATCTGGAACAACCTTTAAAAGTTCGATTTTCGAAAAATGGGGGGCCAGGTCAAAAAATCGTTTTTTTTCCATTTTTCGCGAAAATTTTTATTTTTTAAATTTGATCTTTTGGAACAATTTAGAACAAGTCTAGAACAACCTGGAACAACCTTTAAAATTTTAAAATTCGAAAAATAGGGGGCTAACTTCATACAGGCCACTTTATTGTATCTATACAAAAAATTACGTTTCAATAAGTTAGACAACGAGTTATTAAATCGTTCCACCGTATAATTTAGACTTGTACATGCCACATTTTTCTAATACTGTTAATAGTAAAAAAAAAGCATAATTCCTAATTAAAAATTTGAGTTATTTTATATTCGTCATTTTTTATTATTAGATTAAATAAAATAAATATTGCAGTCCAAAGAAACATTATAATTTCTTTATATTTTATATCTGTTATGGATTATTTCATATTTTGTTATTATACTTTCTTTCAGATTTTTGACTCTTATATAATTACTTCGAATTATATTTATCTGTCTCCCTTCACCCTCGTACGTGTCTCTTTTCACGTTCTATATCTTGGATGACGATTGCGTCACTTGCAGCTACGTGCAAGTTACTCTTGTGTGTGCAACAATTATATATGTAGAAAAGCTACTTTAAGCCGCACGTGCACAGCGTACGATAAGTAGCAATATCCTTTTCTTTTCAGACTTTCAGCAATAAATCTGTATTAACGAGGCACACCATTATGCACTGTCAACCACATACATGCATCATTCATCACTACGGGAGTTCAGAGTATCAAGCAGACTTTCATCGCATTAACTATTTAATCAAACATTAATATTGTCAATCATTAATTTAATATAACCATTTTTAATTGGCGAATATAATTTGTATATAACACAGTGTCCAGACTCAATGAAAAAAATTCCCTGATTTTTTCAGATTTTCCAAAACCAGAAATTAATTTTTTCCCTGACTTTTTAGTATTATTTTTTCCAAATATATAATTTGCATATATATCTATATGATAAATCAATTAAATGTTAAATCATAAAATCCTTGAGATATTTTTGTTAACAATAAAAATATAGATTGATAAAAATATATTTGGCAAAAATTTTTATTTTTTTAATTTTCATTTATTTTTTTGAGAAAATAAAATGTTTCCCAAATCTTATAAATTAATTTAAATTGTATTTTAAATTAAACAAACTTTATTCTTTTAACATAACTCGTTATATTTATCGAGAGTGGATGTTTCTAAATCTGGAGTATCACTTTGAATAAAATAATGATATATCCATATTTAAAAAACATAATTTAAAGCATAAAAACCGTATATATTTCTGCCTAAAAGTTTCCCAAACCGCTAGACATCCTGTAATATGAAAAAAAAAGAGAGAAAAAGCCAGTACTAAAATTACACGCTAGTGCGACTCGGATGATGAAGATGATGAATCCAAGAACAACGCGTGATATCATCGCGCTCTTGACTTCTCGCACACTGAATTTAATTCGAAGATTTACACATCACTCTAAAATGCAGTTTTACACGCCGCTCTCTGTAAATATTACGAGTACATAAACGTCAGAGTTGAAGGAGCAAGATGTAGAAAAAAATATTATCTCTGAACCCATAAAACTATTAGCATCGTTCAACTCTCGTCAACCGAAAGAAATGTCATCGCAGATATATAGGAGTATATATTGTATAACGTATATATCGTAAAACGAAACCATAAAGCGTACTCAAGATGTAGAAAAAAATATTATCTCTGAACCCATAAAACTATTAGCATCGTTCAACTCTCGTCAACCGAAAGAAATGTCATCGTAGATATATAGGAGTATATATTGTATAACGTATATATCGTAAAACGGAACCATAAAGCGTACTCAAACTGAATAAGAAAAAAAAAAAAGAGAAAAAACAAGAAAAGGGGAAACTTAGACATCTCAAATACTCTCTCTGAGTCATACGTGATATATCTAACACTGTCTGTAGGGTAACATAGCGTCCGACCTCTGCTCCAAGAAGAAATATACGACTCCGAAGTCTCCCGGACGGATATTTCGTGCCCGGTTCTAGAGTGCTGCCGTATCTTTATCGAGGTCGATTACCTTATATATCTTTTTTTTTCTTTCAGTTCACTCGCGCTTTACACACATAAATTGCGCACATATTTTCCATGTCAATATTGTATATGCGCGTAATATCACGAGCGTGTTATTGCCGAGAAAAAAGTCCACTGTTACAAGACTGTAATCCGCGAATATACGCGACTTTATCGCTTATTTTCGTTATATATTTTTGTGATGCACGTTCATTCGCGCTAAAGATTTATGCGTGAAACGGCGCACAAATCAACAATGTACATGTAATTATCGCGAAACAGGTTGAACGACCTTTGGCACGTATCGCGATTGTGCGTTGCACATGCATGTTAGAATGCAGCTGCACTAGCAGCGAACTTCTATATACTGTCACGAGAAACCAATATGCATGACAAATAAAGAATCGAGTCAAGTTAAATGTAAAATATCTAAGCAAGTGAAACGTGAAGACAACTGGGATGTAAAGAACTAGTAACACGGAAGCGTAAAAAAAATAAGAAATCATAATTCAGTTAAAACGTGCAAAAAAATTGTTATTAAAATTGACAATATATAGTTATTAAAATTACATACACTGAAAAAATCCATTGTATTTTTACATGGAAATTACTTGTTCAGAATTATTGGAAAATTACTTCCTTATCACTGTAATTTATTTTTCCGTTTCTTTTAAAGTGAAAATATATGTTAATGTAAAAATACATTTAAAATATAGGTAAAATTACTATTTTTATACAAAAATCATATGTATTTTAAATTTACTATTTTTACTTTATTGTAGAACTTTATTTTATAAGTATTTATCCATTTTATTTATAACATTATTTTATAAAATTGACAATATCTAGTTATTAACATTACATACACTGAAAAAATCCATTGTATTTTTACATGGAAATTACTTGTTCAGCATTATTGGAAAATGTACTTCCTATCACTGTTAATTATTTTTCCGTTTCTTTTAAAGTGAAAATATATGTTAATGTAAAATAACATTTAAAATATAGGTAAAATTACTATTTTATACAAAAATCATATGTATTTAATTTACTATTTTACTTTATTGTAGAACTTTATTTTATAAGTATTTATCCATTTTATTTATAACATTATTTTATAACATTTATACATTACTAGTATTTTTTATATGTAATTCCATGTTCAGTAAAATATTTTTAATCTTGAAAATATTTAAGAATATATTTCAATATAAAATTACATATAATCTGTAATCTTTTATGCACTTAGAAAATTAGTTAATTCTTATAAATATTTATTTTAATACTGTCAAATAAATAATTTATTTGAAACTAATAATATTTATTTAATATGACAAACATTTATTTAATATAAGAAAATCTTTTTCAAATCAAATAAATATTTATTTGTTTCAAATAAATGATTTATTTGACAGTATTGAACTAAATATGTATTAATTTAGTCATTTTTTCAATATATAAGTAACAATATTACATAATTATGCTGGGACAGAAAAAATCTAGCATATGCTAGATTTTATATATAATTATATTGTATATATTATATTATATAATTATATAATTATGTAATTTTACATAAATATTTTTTTTCAGCGTAGAAGAAAAAGATCGCGTTTAATAAACGTGTATTTAAATAACGAATAACTCATTTCGGTAATCTTCTTCTAAGAAAAGTGGATTTCTACCCTCTATCTGTTCCATCTCAAATTCCATTCATATCATATCATTCGAAACTATGCGATACTGGGATTTCTACCTGAACGAGTCCATTCACGAGAAAAGCATCCCGACTGAAAAAAGAGATATATATATATCGCCGACTAAATCTCTCGGAAAACTCTCCAGGTCACTTTTCGTTCGAAACTACTACGTGACAGGTTTGCCGAATATCGGAGATAAAACTTCTATCGCGAGAAAATTCTTAGCACCTGCCGCGAGAGATTACACTTCGATGTATCTTTTAGCGTATTTTTTGAGCCCTCCTTAACTTATATATTTTTTACTTTTTTATCAAATTTTATTATTTTTATTAATTATTTTTATTTCTAAATTTATTATGGTTAAAGTTTATTATTGTTATTGGTCTAATTAATTAGAGGCAGAAAACTCTTCATCCAACCTCATCGATAAAAGTGTTCATTATTATAATTATATGCAATTATCTATTTAATTAGTTTTCCAAAATTTACACTTTGATTCTATTTACAAAAAAAATAAATAAAAAAATTACAAAAAAATAAATAAAAATAAATAAATAAGGAGTTGCATAAGAATTTCGAATAGATATAAAATTAAAAATTCTACTGTTAAATAAAGAATTCTAATTGAAAGAGTCATATATCATTGTAAGTTAACCGACAGTCGAATTCCTTACCTGTCGCTTAATCTAGAAGACTATTCATGTCAGGTAAGTATCTGAGAAAGAAACCGAAGTGTCAAAACGAAAATCAAACACCGACGTCGTTTTTGTCTGCAGATAATAGGTAGGTACTTAAGATATCGACATTTAAAATGGTTCTTCGAAAAAGAAAACGATATAGTAATAGAGACTAATGATTCTCGTCCCTTTATCCTCGTGTCCATTTCACGATTTACTTTTTCATGCCAAAAATTCCTTCTCGTGAGAAAAACGAGAATTCACTTTATAAGATAATAGATGAGAAAGAAAAACGCGTGACCCATATAATTACAAATTTGATCTGTAAATCTAAGGTAGAATATCATTTTCGAATCTATCATGTCGATATCGAGTCGATGTAATAAATTGCATTAGATAATACATATAGTAAAAATATATTTCGAACAATTTAATTATATTTTTAATTAAATAATAATATTTATTATTAATAATAATATTTATTACCAATTTATAAATAATAAATGTTATTATTTAATAATAAATTTATTATTAATATATATTTTATTATTAAAATTTATTTAAATTGATTCCAGAAAAATAATCAAGATTATAAAATATGCGAATATTATTTTCAAAGAATTCCAAGAATACATTAAAAATTTCTTAAAAATAATATATTCAAGTTAAAATCGTTAAAAATATATTCTAGAATATATGTATACATATATGTATAACTATTTTAATATAATATTAAAAATTTTAATTTTTATAAATAATTGAAAAAAGCATTCCTATATATTTATTTTTCGAGATTATTATTAATGAAGAGCATAAAATTTACGCTTTTTATTATAGCTACTAGCATGCTTGCACGCTAGCAATAACTGCGGTAAAAAAGCATCATATACTTTAAAATGCTAGTAAACTAGCATGCTTTTTCTCTGACTAGAATGCTAATAAAATTAAAATATTTTAATTTTACTACCTGCTAGTGCACTAGCATGCTAGCAGCTATAGTAAAAAAGCATCGTATAAGCAACATAAAATCAAGTTTTAGAAATTGAGTCTTATAAAGTAACTCAATATTTAATAATAAATTAAATTTGAAATTAATACCGTATTTAAAAAATGATATTAATTAATGTGATAAGACTAATTGTACGTCTCTAATAAGATATAATTACAAGTTATATCTTAATATAAATATCTATAATGATTAGTTATATATATATTTAATTAGATTTATATTTATAATTATATATATTTAATTAGAATAAATATAAATAATCACAAGAAGAGATACACATTATATTACCTTTCTGAGAAAGATTAATGCAATGTGTCATTAATGTGTGCACTACTAACAAATAATAAACCACGATATCCGAAGAAGTTTAAATTCCATGATTTATGATCCGACATTAGTTACGATGCACATTATACGACCGACAATGTAGCACGCAAAGTCTCTTTAAATTCCGTGCGGCAGAAACGATCAAACCACGACGAGAGAATATTTCAAAAGAGGAAATTATTAAAGCTTCGTTAAATTTTAAGCTTAAATCTGTATTTAGCATACTATCTTCTCCCTTTATTTCAATATATATGCACGTTTCAACAAATTATTATGTCTCTCATATCTTTTATATATATGAATATCAATTTAATAAATTATTTTTTATTTAATAAAAATTATTTTTATTATTAAAAATTAAATATTTTAATAAAATTAATTTTTATATTTAATATTTATATTTTAAAAATTAAATATTTCATTATTTAAAATTATTTTTATATAAAAATTATAAATAAAATTATTATTATATTAATAAAAATTATTTTTATAAAAAATTTTTCTCAAATAGTCTATAAATTTCTGACATTTCGATATATATTATCTATCTCATTTTTTGCGCGAACAAAATTGACGACTAATTAATAATTTGCCGCGTAAATCGGCATATCCTGATTCGAGGAAATTGTAAAGAGAACGGTGCAAAATTCGCTTTAATGGCGGAGAATATCACACAATAGGTCCTCCATGGGCGGTCTGATTCCAAGTTATGACTACGGGAACCGTCAAATGGAATCTAACACCTAACAGAGGGTGCCGCTATATACATTGTAACATACAGCGGAGCATAACGAATCCACGCGGGGGAGCATATCGAATTTCGCATTAGCATTTAAGATACGTGTGAACTGCGTGGTCATTTTTTCAATCTCCAATTATCGCGATTGGATGGGCATATGAGAAAAAGCCACGAAAAAAATATTAACTAAATTTTAAATTTACACCGCCCCCAAATTATATAAGTGGAAATTTAATCAAATTTTCGTGACATATTTTTTTAAAACGAACATTGAATTGCACAAAATGACGTTACTACTTCCTGGATGATGGAAAAAATCGCAAAAAAGAAATCATTTTTAATTACAATTTAATGGGAAATTTAGTAGCTTAAAAATATTAATTATTATTACATAGTTAAATTTTAACTATGATAAATAAGTTTCTTTTTCGTGTATGATTTTTTCATGTTCCAGAAAGTTGTAATATGTCGCTTTATGCAATTCGATATTGGTTTTAAAAAGATATGCATCATGTCATAAAAATGTTCTTTTACCTTATTACTTTTGCAGATTACAGATAATGCATTGGAAGATTTTTTAAGAGTAAGTTAACGAGAAAAAATATACCAGCCACATATATTGCACCGTAGAACTGCAGTGCAAAATTTTATTGCTGGTCAGACAAAATCAATATTACCGAAGCCAAGAACAACGTCAGCCAAGAACACGAGATAGAAATTTTTCTGTAATTTTTTCTGTCAACAGTTCTTAGCTGATATCAATTTTTATATTTACAGACCCGATTGCGATTATTAATCTGTGGATCCGCGGAAAAGTTTTATTTTGCTTATTAATTGACACGCACACATAAATTTAAATAAATAATTAAGTACATTCATGTATAGCATTTATTTAAATCAATATATCAATAGATTTAAATAAATTTGAATATATTAATATATTCAAATAAATATTTCATTTTAAATCTATTGATTTAAATAAATATCACATATATATATATATATACTTAATTATTAATCAATAGACGAATAGAAATCAATAAATTTATATATATCTGTATAAATATCTGTAAAACTTTCATTTTTTCTTTATCGAATAAGCTTTCAAGTTGTGAGATTGTAGAGCAAAGTTCACTACTCTGTTGTTCTGTAGTTTTTCGAGAAAAAAGGAGCTGAAGATAAAAATGCAACTTCCGTATAAAATTTATCACCGTCTTTATTATTGTTTGACATATCGAGTTTTTGCTTGTGACATTTTTACATGTAATTAAAATGAAATTTATCCTACAAAAATATCTAGATTTAATCAAATTTCATTTTCTTTAAATTTGCAATAATTAAATAAAAATTTAAACTAAATAAAATTAAGATAAATAAGATAAGCTAAATAAAAATTAAATTGAGTAATAATATATTATATAAAAAATAATTGTTGAAATGAACAAATCATTAGTGTATTAGTCTACGAAACATGTTAAATTGTCATTATTTAGAAATGTGTTCAGTTTCTCGATCTGCTCAATTCTTGTCATATTCATTTCGTATTTAGATCTATTTTGTTTGTGCTATTTTGCGAAGAGAAATAAGAGTACATATGTTTGACAGAAATACAAATCCCCACATTAAAAAATTATTCTTTAGTGCGCATCTACAGATTATAAAGAACTATAAGAAAGAATATGAGAATTGATAATTATCGTATTGGTATATAATACGTCTTATACACTCTACCGAACAATTTTCACATTATATGTATAAAAATAAAAATATACAGAGAATGATTTAAAACACGAGTGTTGAATATATATATATATATATACTTTATGCCTAAATATACTGCTATATATAGTACAGGTACACTACATGGAAACAAATATCACATATTTCTTGTAAATGAAAACAGATGATTTTATAAATTCATAAGAACTCATTTTTTGCACACATATGCGTCAGTTATTATATAATATTATTATATTATCAATATTTCTCTTCCCTCGCTCGTTATCTCGATAATTTTATCTACGCTGATTTTATATACATTATTTAGGGGAACTATCTGGAAACTATCTGGAAATGACAGACCGACCAAGAATGCTTAAAATACAAAAAAAAAGATTAAGTCGTCGGTCCTGCACAGTACGATGGTCAAGGGTCCAGCTATCCTGAAAATGAAGAGATCGAATCTCGAGTCAGCCACCTTCGTCCGACACGTTCGTCCGTCACGTTTAGAGATATACATTAAAATATGTTTATCTTGATTTGGGCGAGAGCGAGGGATTCTTCTATCTCGCCCCTTTCAAAAATTCTTGCTTGACTTACTCAAGACATTGGTTGAGAATCGGCAGCGGGATTGTTGCTGCCGGTTCCCAACCGTGTGTCTTTTTGATAAGTATGACTTTAAATACTTTTGTCGTGCCTATATTTATACCAATATTGTTGAATTTCTTTTACGAGAAAGTATTGTTAAACTTATCTCCATCTATTGTTGAAAATTATAATTAAAAGGTCAAATGTATAAATATATATATATATATGTCTCTCTGGATTATATTTTCTTTTCCACAAGAGACAGCGATAAGTATGAAGCATGTTGGAATGCAACGATTTTAATTTTTCAAAAAAACTTGTGTAGTGTAATAGATAAAATTTACTTACATGATTATAGTGTTAAGATTCCGCAAAAACGTAATGAAACAAGCGACAATGTTTCAACCTCGGAATAACCACACGTAGGTGAGAAAGGTAAGAATGCACGTAAATCTTGTCTGTTATGGACTGCACAAGCTTGTTTGAAAAATTTTTTGTATATTTAAGCGTTCTCGGTCAGTCATTTTCGTTTCTAGATAGTTTCCCTAAATAATGTATATAAAATCATCGTAGATAAAATTATGGAGAAAAAGCGGAAGGGAGGAGAAATATTGATAACATAAAAATATTATATAACGACTGACGCACACGTGTGCAAAAAATGAGTTCTTATGTACTTATAAAATTATTCTGGGCATTTGATATACTCAATAGAAAAATTGGGTTATTGAAATGAAAATAGTACAAAACGTTCAAGGATATATATCGCTGCAGATATATTAACAAATAAACGATTTATTCTATATTTATACGCGATCAAGACACGCGGCAATGAATATTATATTAATATTGAATCAAGCACGTTATCTTGAACAGAAAAATGTCGCACGTGTATGACCCCATTTTATAGATTTAATCCATATATTCGAATTTACATATTTCCGAATTAATGTCGAATCACTGTAATATCAAGAGTCCGAATATATAAAAAAAAAATACAATATATATATAGTGACAGTCAATGAGACATATGGAATGTAAATTTATTTTGCCAGTTCCGTGATAAATCTCTCATAATTAATTCTGAAAGCGCACCAGTAAAATTCCTATCTGACCGCAAACTTCCATTTTCACCTAAATCGAGATAAATGTATCGCGCGCTTTTCTCTGTGCGTTATTGGAATAGAAAAAAAGGTAAGAATAAATAGGTAGACGAATATATAAAAAATAAGTTATTTACGATCTAAGAGAATTCATTCGAAATTTGCAAATAACGTAAATATTTCAATTATTGATAATATCTTGACAAAAAAATCCATAATATAAAAATATAAAACAAGAAAATATATGAACTTTATCTCAATTTCTTCTATAATGTTAAAGATTATTGTTCTATATATATAAATTTTATATATATATATATATGTATAGAAAAAATACATATATACTATATATTATATGTACATACATAATTCTATATATTATAATATATATATAATATATATTATATATTATATATATATATATATATATATATATATATAATTCTATATATTATACATATGAATATATAGAATATATATCCTACATATTTATATACATTTAAAATACACGAGATAAACTTTCAATCGAGTTTAAAAAATACACGGTATAAAAATTATATCATTATCTCTCTTGGAAATATATGTTAAGGTATAAAAGTTTTTTTATCGAATATTAAAAATGAATATCAGTACATTTTTGTTAGATTACTCAAATAAAAATCGAGACAAACGAATTTGAAATAATGAATTGACAAGATAAGTTTCTATTTTATACAAGTTATATTCTTCTAAAATTAATTGGAATCAAGACCAAATTTCTTTCTCTAAATCAATACATTACAAGACACACTCTCTCTCTCCTTTTTATTATTAATGAGTTTTAATACGCTACAAATTGCAGTTCTGTCACATTGTAACAATAGTCGGACTATTAAGACTTCTCGCAAATATAATTCGTCGGGAAAGCTCTTGCGACTGTTTATTCACCTAATGCATCGATGGGATGAATTTGTGAATCGTCCTCGAGGCAAATCTCGCAAAGAGGAAAGAATGGGAAAGCACTTCCAATGATTTATTCAGACCCTTGTATTTACGTGTCCTCCATCACGGATCTATTTTTGGTCCTTCAAAGATAATACGCTAAATAATTTTCTATCCCACGATCCTATTTCTACGGATTTTTTCGCTCAACGCATCTCTTTCACGTACGTCATAGTTTTACATGTCTTTTAAGTATAGTTGCGAGTTTATCGAACAGTTTTCATCGTGTGCATGTCAGATAAGAAAAAATAAATTTTATTAGATTTAAAAAATAAAAATATTAAAAAAAAATTTTAAATGAAAAATTATAAATATATAAATTAATATATATATATATATATATATATATATAATTATATTTTAAATTTAAAAAATTTACAATATTTCTATCCGCAGGAACATAATAATTTTTTTATTTTTGATTGTACATACAGAAAATAAAATATATAATAAATAATCTCAACTGCAACTAAAAACGTGTCTTTTGTAATTAAATGCACATGTATTGCATATATTCTCCATATATGATATATAATTTTGACTGTGTAACTCTCTCTCTCTCTCTCTCTCTCTCTCTCTCTCTCTCTCTGTCTCTATTAATTAATACAACTAATGATTAAAAGTAATTAAAATTAATTCTAAAAAAATTCTTTAATTATAATTTAATTACGGGCGACGTCAATCATAATCTACCACAAAATTGATTTTTAATGCATAATGTTTGTGACGTACTTAAAAGATTGCGAAAAATGCACGTGAACATTTTTTGTGACATCTTTCGGTTACTTAATAACTGAAAAATCTATAAGTATGTATTTATTTTTAATCGCAATTTTTTGCAGAAGAATCCAAACGTTTCTGGAATAAAACGCATAATTTTTTCACAGAAATAAATTTTTTCTGATTATAATCAAGATGAATTCTGATTCATTTGCTTGAATAATGTTAAGGGAAATGAATATTTTATCACATTTTGCGCGAGTTTTATTTCGTTCTATTATATATTGAACTATAAAAAATCAAGTTTTATATGTATATAATTCCATTTCATGTGATAAATATGTTCGACAAGCGCAGTTATTGCTGATTTATGTGTCAACTATCCAGTGGAATCTAAAAACGGCAGTTCAGAGAAACAAACTGTTTAGAAAGGAAAATGGGTTGCTGACCGATCGACCAATAACCGCTTAAGTATACAAACGAAAAGGTATTCGTTCGTAGGCCCTGCATAGGCGCCGGGTTCAACAGCATTGTCCCGAAAATTAAGAATAGCCCCGTAAAATTAGGCTTGAAAAAAGCAACACTTTAAAAAAATCATAATCAAGTGGAATTATTACCATTTCCGTAGGGAATTTTATGAGCTACAATTTTGATAATAAAAAAATCATACAATTATCGAGATAATGGCAAAGAACTACAATTTACCACCATAAAAGGACGCCCTAGATGAAATTAAGAGGACTTTTCAGAATTTTATCACATCGAAATAAAGATCTCCACAAAACTTCAGCTTGATTATAATTCTTTTGAAGTTAAAGTCTAATTTTATTGGACTAGATGATCCCCAGTTCGAGTCTCGAGTCAGCGTCTTCGTCTGACGTTTGTCACGCTTATTTCCACATTAAAATTTATGTTTGTCCTCAGTTAACTCGTGGAGAGTTGCCTCTCCACAGTATTCAAAATTATATGTCTAATCTTTCAGTTACAGACAGGCATGGTTACAGACCTTGTCTAGAAGAACTTGTTGATCACAGTTTTTCGTTGATATTACACATATTTTTGAAATAATTTCTTATATAGGTATAGATGCTTTATTTTTGCTTTCTGGAAATTAATTAACTTTATTTCCATCTATTGGGAGAAAGTATAATCAAAGGCACACATACACGAACGCACACAAATATAAATACACATACACACACACAGATATATAAAATATATATGTCTCTTTGGATTATATCTACTTTTCCACAACAGATGGCAACAAGCATGAAATGATTTCCGTGAGCAAAAGTAAGTCAGTGTGCTATAAAAGAAACAATGAATTTGTTTTATATTCCTGCACTAGTAAACTAATACACATAAAAGTGAAACAAAATGTACTTGTTACGCACTCTAATTGCACCAGTGGTTTTAGGCCATTAGTGCAGAAACAAAAAACAAACCTAATATTTCAATAATATGTTTATCAAGATAAGTGTCAAAGAACCGAGCTATGCAAGATACTTACAAACGTTTTTGTTCGTGTACTTAAGTGATTCTTGGTCAGACGGTTAACAATGCATTTTCGGTGTATAAAAATGTACCCTGAAAAAAAATTGTTAACTTGCCCTAACTAAACCTTTCAATTAAATATTCTTCTGTTATTTAATTGAACATATAATAATATTTAAATTCAATATAAAATATTTAATCTAACAAAATAATATGTTCAATTAATAAAATAATAAATTAGTTGAAAAATTTGGACAAGTTAAATTTTTTTCAGTACCTATATATATTATTTGTCTCGATAAAATATTATTCAAGTAAATAAAAAAGAAATCAAAAGCCGCATTTTTGTCAGAATAATCAGTAGTATATAGTTTTTTAACGAGAATATGTATAATTGCACTTTACAAATACAATTTAGTATCTGTACAAAAAGTTATGTCTCAATAAGTTAGACGAGTTATTAAAGCGTTCTCCCGTGCGTAATTTACAGCTGTACACTTTTCTATTATCAATAGTAAAAAATTATAATTCCTCCTAATAGAAAATTTGAATTATTTTGTATTCGTAATTTTTTTATTATTAGATTAAATAAAAAAATATTGTAGTGAGAAGAAATATAGATTTTTATAAATCCTAGTATTTTTTTTCTTATTTGTTAGTAATTAAATATTTTATTTGTACCAAATAATATTTAGCTCAATATTGAAATTTTTAATAAATCATATAAATAATCAAATTATGATTATGTAGGTATATGTGTATAAAATTATACTAATATTCGAATTCAGAAATTATATACATATTGTACTTTTTTATTCTTAAGATATAAGCTCACAAAGATTTAATAAAATTCTTGATCAAATTCAGATATTTTATTTAAAGATATATTGTTATAATTTATTTCATATAAAATATAAAATGTATTTTAAAATTTTTTTATTATATACTGAAACAGTCACTACCAATAACTGATTCTCTCTTGTCAGTTACCTGAAATTTAATATTATTCTTATACTATATTTGTAACTGAGAATCAGTGACTATTCACTTACTTTCACTAATAATGAAAATCTACACTGATTACATATGAGGAAGTATGGAAAGATAAAAAAATAACAATTCGTCGTCCAACGGAAATGCAGTTTGCAATAAAAAGTAAATTCGGCGAATTCTAAATCAGCCCTGAAAGAGAGAACAGGAAGAACCTGTTTTATTTGCACTTTAGACGACTAGCAAAGAGAGGGCGAGAGAGAGCTTTTGTATGCAATATTAATAAATATATAATATATCGTACAGTAATAAGTATACTATAGGAGTGCCCTTTTTCAAACACATATGAATGACAACAAATCGCAATATGTCATTATATTATTAAAAACAATTAAAAATTGCAAAAATTTAATACAATGTATATATTGAATAAAATAATATGTGAAATAAAAAATTATAATATATATATATATATGTTATATATATTTATTATAATAGAACATATATAAAGCTTCGAAAAAATAAGGTAGATTAAAAAAATATTCTTTAAAAATTATAATTATAATTTAATTAATATAACCATATTTATATGGATTGATATTTTAAAGAGAAAGGTTTTATATTATTTAATATATAATAAGAATACATATCCTCTCTCTTTCTCAGTAACAATTTTTTGTATGACGTAAAATAAAAGAAACAAAAATTGTGGAGATATTTATATAACAATGACTAATTAATATAATGAATCTGCCATTTAAATTATGATTATTTTATCGTTTGATCTCCGATATAAAATATAATCAACTTTTAGGTAGAAATATACGTTTTTTATCCTTTAAATTATATATTTTAAATGTGGATATCATTATTTTATTCAAAGTGATAAGTACTCCAGATTTAAAAACATCCACTCCCAATAAATATAAGGAGTTATGTTAAAAGAATAATGTTTGTTTAATTTGAAATACAATTTAAATTAATTTACCAGATTTGATAAACATTTTTTCAAAAAAATAAAAAAATAAAAATGTTTACCAAATATATTTCTAATAATCTATATATTTCTCACGAGGCGAATTTCTCGTTCTTACACAGAAAAATTTCTGTTAAATTTAACAGATATCGCACATGTCCCAAACGGTCCACATAGAAATTTTTGTGTTAATTTAACATAATATGAATATGTTAAATGGAGACACAAATATTGTGTTAATAATTTAACACAAAATATATGCAAAACTTCAAATCATTTAAAATAAATTTTGTGTAAAATTAACGTACAAAAAATATGTTAATTTTAGATTTTATCATCCCCACTTATATTATAAAATAGAAAATCAACATTTTTCTTGTACATTTTAACAGAAAAATCTCACTATATGTATAAAGCAGAACATATTTATTGTGTAAAATTAAAAATAGATGCATTGTGTTATTTTTACATTCGTTTCAGTTCTTTTAACAATTTAACATTTAAATTCAATTAACAGAACAGTAATATGTTTAACAGGAACGGTTTTCAACGAGAAAAAACACAAATTTTCCTACCGTGCATTAAAAAAATCATAGGTGTCAAAAATTGGCGGTTCACAGTTTTTATTTAAAAAAAAAAAAAGGAGACTCACTTAAACGCAGAGAAAATCCAGGCAGCGATCCTGTATACACATTCAACACCCTGGCTGTCAATGACACTCGATCAATTCGCGTTTTCTCGTTTCTACGTAATCCGACAAAACTACGAGCGAAATCACGAATAATCACAAGAACGAACGAATGCACGTGGCGACGAAAAATAAGTCACACCAAGGAACGAACGAAGCACGACGCAACTATCCTACGCGACCGCCGCGACCAGACTGAACCGAACTGAAGTCCACTACAGCTCTCTCTCTCTTTCTCTCTCTCTCTCTCTCTCTCTCTCTTTTTCCCCCTCCCCACCGCTCCTCTTTGGAGCACCGGCAGAAAACTGCGCGGCGATCTCGGCCTTACGAGTCCTACGGCGTGCCAAGTGTATACCTTTCCAAGTGATGCCTCCTCTCCGGCAAACCGGTGTCCTGACGAGAGAGAGAGAATCTCACTCTCCTCCGCGGTGAGACGATTTATCGGTTCGCTCTCCGTTGCGCGGAAGGGATCAGCAACGTGTATATCCGAGGCGAAAGATTCGACTGTCGATGCATATGATCGAACAATCGATTATTCGCCCCTCGAGATTTGTAATGTAGATTTCGAATTGCCCGGATTTTGGCTTCATTCAAATTAGAATTTCTCCGTGTACATTAAGAAAAAAATTTTAATTCTTGGATTTTTTTTTTTTAATACTGTCAAACAAATCATTTATTTGAAACTAATCATATTTATTTGATATGAAAAAGATTTATTTTGGCGGATTTTGGTTTCGTTCAAATTAGAATTTCTCCGTGTATATTAATAAAAAAATTTTGTTAATTCTTGGATTTCTTCAATACTGTCAAATAAATCATTTATTTGATATGAAAAAATTTATTTTGGCGGATTTTGGCTTCGTTCAAATTAAAATTTTTCCGTGTACATTATAATAAAAAAATTTTGTTATATCTTGGATTTTCTTCAATACTGTCAAATAAATAATTTATTTGAAACTAATAATATATTTATTTGATATAAAAAATATTTATTTTGGCGAATTTTGGCTTCATTTAAATTAGAATTTCTCCGGGTACATTAAAAAAAATTTAGTTAATTCTTGTATTTTTTCAATACTCTCAAATAAATCATTTATTTGAAGCTATAATCATATTTATTTGATATGAAAAATATTTATTTGATATAAGAAAATTCTAAACAAATAAATATTTGTTTCAAATAAATGATTTATTTGACAGTATTGAACTAAATATTTGTTGATTTAACAAATTTTTTCAGTGTATTTTAATTTAAATACACGCTTTTCGTTGGAAATAATGTATCATCGATGTTGAAATAATTATCATATCTCTTTTATTATAAGTGTATAATATTCAGGGTGTCCAGCAGACTCAATGAAAAAAATTCCCTGACCTTTTCAGATTTTCCAAGACCAGAAATTAATTTTTCTCTGACTTTTTAGTATTATTTTTTCCAAATATATAATTTGCATATATCTATATGATAAATCAATTAAATGTTAAATCATGAAATTCTTGAGATATTTTTGTCAACAATGAAAAGGTTCGGAAATTAAAAAAACAAAAATTTTAATCAATTATACAATCTGCATTATGTACAATAATCGAAACAAACGTGTCACTATAAACTATTTAAATGATCACCTTTTTTGTTTATATTATATCAAGTTTTATTTTTAATATATTTTAACAAATTATAATATATATATTTTAATATATTTAATGATAATATCACAAGAAAACTTTTAAATAAAACATTTTTAATAAAATTAATGTAGGTATTAATTTTTAATTAAAAAAATGAAATAAAATAAAGTTCTTGAATAATATTATAATTCTTGAGCAATGTTATAATATATTTTGAAATATATAATACATTGAAATAAAATAACACGACGACGAAAATATAAATTAACGAATACGCTGTAGATGAATCGATTTTAACACAGAAAATTAGCGTGCTGGAAGTCAAGAAAAAGCTTATATTTTTTAAATAAAAAATTTCAAATTATTGAACAAATGTAGAATAATGTAGAAAAACCAGATAAACAGTAAAATTTCCTGACTGTCACTGACAATTCCAGATTTATAAAATTCCCTGACAATACTCGGTTTTCCAGATTTCACTAAACGTTAAACACCCTGGATATTATTATATTTTATAGAATTAAAAAAAATAAATAAATATCGATCGCAAGCGCTCAAATGTCATTGAAAAAATGTCTTGATCATTTTTATGCCAAGAATCAAGTAGGTAAATTTAGAAATAACTTCAAACAGGATGTGTGTATTTATATATAATATAGGATATTTTTAAGCGAGAAAATATATAACGGGAATTAATTTTTTTTACGTGTACATGAATACTTATTAAAAAATATGTAAAGTGTTAATATAAAATTACAACACTTTTATTATAACACAAACTTTTTATCTTAATGTAATAGCAAGTAATAATCTAATGGGAGCTTGAAAGAATTTTACCTATTCTTTTTATTTTATTATTATGTATTAATATATCAAGAATTATGTTCATTATCACAGAGTAGCGCACTGTAAAAAAATATGTAAAATTACATTAAAAAATGTAAAATAGATAAATAACAAGTGTAAAATGACACGATAATAATTAATGAAAATTTACGCGCGCGCGCGGTTAATTTTAGTAATTAAATAATATATATTAATTTTACATTTAATAATTATGTAATTTTACATATTTTCATGTAATACATTACAAATTTTTTTACAGTGCGTCTAAACAAAATTCATTAAAATATTCGATTTAATTCCTCCACTCACGTGATGGTTATGAACTATGTACATCACCGGTGTATTAACGTAATAATTTTCAAGAATAATCATAAATGCATTAATGGCAAAAATAAATTTTCCCCCGTTAAATTTTCGCTTTACATAAAATGGTAGCGATTGCATCAAAAAGAGAACCGAGCACCAACACGCAAAAGCACTCATAAAGCTTTTAGCGAAAATTAATATCGAAAACGCTATCGTATATGCGATAGTAAAATCCTCGTATATATATATATATATGTGCATGTATATTCTATAAAGTCAGATGTTTGGATTGTAAAGATCAGAACTGCCGGAAGGGAGGAAAGGGAAATTTTTAATGCGCACCGAATATTAATTTTCTCGAGATATGACGCCTACATCTGCCCTCCTGCTCGAAATACCTCGAGTTATGACGCGAAAACTTACGTCCCGGAAACACGAACGGTCTTTATCGGTGTTTATACAAGTCTGTATGTGTGCGTGTATAAGTTGACCTCCTCGCCGGACATTCGCGAAGCAAACTTGCATCCGCGCAGGTTGAAGCTTAACTTGCTCTTCCGGACCCGACATTTCGACGATAAGCTAAAGTTTCTAGGGAAAGAGCACCTTCTCCTCCTCTTTTGCTCTTACTTTCTCTCTCTCTCTCTCTCTCTCTCTCTCTCTTTGGTCATTTAATATTATCAGCACCTGAATATGCTAAGAGCACTCTTGCGAAGTGCCGATATGCATATTATGCATCATGTTATGCATATTATATATATACACCTTTATGAACTTACGATGATCTCGGAACTGTAAGTTTATTCTCCACGTCTATATTTCATTGCATATCTCTTTTTAATCGTTAGAAATAAAACATTTTTTTCTCAAATTTACACGGTATAGGAGAAGAATTTGTGTTTCTTGTTAGAAACAAGTTAAACTTATTTAGAATCCGCCGAATTTACTTTTTATTGCAAACTGCATTTCCGTTGGACGATGGATTGTTTTTTTATCTTTCCATACTTTCTCATATGTAATCAGTGTAGATTTTCAATGCGGTGAAAGTAAGTGAATAGTCACTGATTCTCAGTTACAAATATAGTATAAGAATAATATTAAATTTCAGGTAAATTATGCTATATAATAAAATATTTTAAAATGCACACACACACACATTTTATGTTTTATATGAAATAATAAATTATAACAATATATCTTTAAATAAAATATCTAAATTTGATCACAAATTTTATTAATTTTTGGTGAGCTTATCATATCTTAAAAATAAAAAAGTGCATATGTATATAATTTCTGAATTTGAATATTAGTTTTACACATATATAATCATAATTTGATCTTATGATTTATTACAAATTTCAATATTGAGCTAAATATTGGTACAAATAAAATATATATTTATTAACAACTAAGAAAAAAAATAATGCTAACAATAGGATTTTTAAAAATCTATGTTTCTCTTCACTACAATATTTTTTTTATTTCATCTAACAATAAAAAAATTATGAATACAAAATAATTCAATATTCAATTAGGACGAATTATAATTTTTTACTATTGATAATAGAAAAGTGTACAGCTGTAAATTACGCACGGGAGAACGCTTTAATAACTCGTCTAACTTATTGAGACATAACTTTTTGTACAGATACTAAATTGTATTTGTAAAGTGCAATTACACATATTCTCGTTAAAAAACTATATACTACTGATTATTCTGACAAAAATGCGGCTTTTGATTTCTTTTTTATTTAATTGAATAATATTTTATCGAGACAAATAATATATATAGGTACTGAAAAAAATTTAACTTGTCCAAACTTTTCAACTAATTTATTATTTTATTAATTGAACATATTATTTTGTTAGATTAAATATGTTATATTGAATTTAAATATTATTATATGTTCAATTAAATAACAGAAGAATATTTAATTGAAAGGTTTAGTTAGGGCAAGTTAACAATTTTTTTTCAGGGTACATTTTTATACACCGAAAATGCATTGTTAACCGTCTGACCAAGAATCACTTAAGTACACGAACAAAAAAGTTTGTAAGTATCTTGCATAGCTCGGTTCTTCGACACTTATCTTGATAAACATATTTTTGAAATATTAGGTTTGTTTTTTGTTTCTGCACTAATGGCCTAAAACCACTGGTGCAATTAGAGTGCGTAACAAGTATATTTTGTTTTACTTTTATGTGTATTAGTTTATTAGTGCAGGAATATAAAACAAATTCATTGTTTCTTATATAGCACACTGACTTACTTTTGCTCACGGAAATCACTTCATGCTTGTTGCCATCTGTTGTGGAAAAGTAGATATAATCCAAAGAGACATATATATTTTATATATCTCTGTGTGTGTATGTGTATTTATATTTGTGTGCGTTCGTGTATGTGTGCCTTTGATTATACTTTCTCCCAATAGATGGAAATAAAGTTAACTAATTTCCAGAAAACAAAAATGAAGCATCTACCTATATAAGAAATTATTTCAAAAATATGTGTAATATTAACGGAGAACTGTGATCGACAAGTTCTTCCAGACAAGGTCTGAAACCATGCTTGTCTATGTAACTGAAAGATTAGACACATAATTTTGGATACTGTGGAGAGGCAACTCTCCACGAATTAATTGAAGACAAACATAAATTTTAATGTGGAAATAAGCGTGACAAACGTCAGACAAAGATGCTGACTCGAGACTCGAACTCGGGATCTAGTCCAGTAAAATTAGACTTTGACTTCAAAAAAATTATAATTAAACTGAATTTTTGTGGAGTTCTTTATTTTGATGTTGTGATAAAATTCTGAAAAGTCCCCTTAATTTCACCCACGGCGTCTTTTTATGGTAAATTGTAGTTTTTTGCCATTATCTCGATAACTATCATTTTTTTCGAGAAAAATACTTATTATCAAAATTGTAGCTCATAAAATTCCTTACGGAAATGGTAATAATTCGACTTGATTATAATTTTTTTAAAGTGTTGCTTTTTTCAAGCCTAATTTTACGGGGCTATTCTTAATTTTCAGGACAATGCTGTTGAACCCGGCGCCTATGCAGGGCCTACGAACGAATACCTTTTCGTTTGTATACTTAAGCGGTTATTGGTCGATCGGTCAGCAACCCATTTTCCTTTCTAAACAGTTTGTTTCTCTGAACTGCCGTTTTTAGATTCCACTGGATAGTTGACACATAAATCAGCAATAACTGCGTTTATCGAACATATTTATCACATAAAGTGGAATTACATATAAAACTTGATTTATCCAGTGGCGCACGTATATTGGATAAATATATATTATCTTTGAAGGAGATAAATATATATCTTATAAAATATATTTTTTATAGTTTAATATATAATAGAATAAAATAAAACTCGCGCAAAATGCGATAAAATATTAATTTCCCTCGACAACATTATTCAAGCAGATAATTTAGTAAATAAATCATTTCTGTGAAAATAATCACGCTCTGTTTTATTAGTGACAAAATTTATCTGTTAAAATTTACTGAAAAAATATTAATTTTTTTATTTTATAAATATAGGGATGATAAAATCTAAAATTAACATATATTTAGTTTATTTTTACCTTAAAACTATGTTAATTTTACGTAAAATTTATTTCAAATTACTTGAAGTTTTGCCCTTATTTTATGTTAAAATATTAACACAATAATTGTGTTTCCATTTAACATATCCATATTATGTTAAATTGCCACAAAAATTTTTATGGACCGTGGGACATGTGATATCTGTTAAATTTAACACAAATTTTTCAACTGTGGACGTTCTAAGAAAATTTATTTATTAGTGCGGACATAAATTGGGAGAATTATTTAGAAAAGAATTCTGTTTCAAGATCGAACGATAAATATCGATCTGCATATTTAGTAAATCAATCACTCCTGATTAAACAAACTTGAATAAATATTTTCTCGAAACTATGCTTTATATTAATAGCGCATTTATGCAAATTTCAAAAATTCGAAAAAAATGTCGCCGATTTATTTTTCGGATATCTGAGAAATCGAATCGCGATCTCGTCTATTTATCTTCTATATAACGCATTGCAGATAAATTAACCTTTGTACACGTGCACTCTGTCATTTTTATTATCGGCGCAATATTTATTTTATCGAGCTGAAATCAGTGAAGTGTCAAGAACTCAACGTTGTTTTTCCTCGCCCCGAGGAATTATAGTAAGTTCAGTAAATTAATTTCACAGTTCATACTATAGGTAAGGTATAAATATAACTCGGTGTGCTTATGTAACAACGATTTTCGCAGACGCCAAATTTATCACATGAGAATTAATGTTGTACTTCGATCTCTCGTAATAGTGCACTTTATATTTTCCACGTAAACAAATAAGAAATTCGCGAGTTGGCCTCATTAATCATTTCTATTTATACTATACAATCTATTTAACTATACAAAAGTATGAAAAAGAAAAGAAATAAAGAGAAAAAATATTTGCAATATAATAATATAATATATTATTATGTATTATTATAATATATTAAAACAAAATTATTTAAAATTTGAGATATTATTTAATTCAAAATCTTGATTGTCAATGCAAGAAAATGTGATTAAGAAGCAGATTTTTAATCGAAATATTTTTTTTTAAGTACCCTCTTTGCTTCAATAAGTCAAATATGGATCTCATACAAATATATTAGCTTTATTATGTTGAAATAAAAATTATTTAAAATATTAATTTGAGAATCTATTTAATTTGATCTCGATTGTCAAGAAAATGCGACTGCGAAATAAGCAGATTTTTAATCGATATATATTTTTTTTATAATTGATATATAATTTTTTTTAAATCCATATTCGCACGTGCAAAAATTGAATAAAAATTGATAAAAATTTAATAAAAATTAATTTTTAAAATTCATTTTTATTTTTAAAATTTTTATTAAAAATTGGATTTTTTCTGCAAAAGTTAAAAAAAAAATTATAAAAGGTAATAAAAATAAAATAAATAAATCAATAAAAAATAAAACTTATAATAAAAATAAAAATATTTATATTTATAATATTTATTAGAATAAAAATAATTATAAAAATTAATTTTAAAATTAATAAAAATTGATAAAAATTTCTGCTCGAAGAGCACGTACGTGCTCTTTTTTGCCTCAATGCAGACCTCGAATGCTTTCAAGAGCGATTAGATCATCATCATCATCATCACCCTCGCTGAGTGGCGCTTTCGTTAGGACGACCCGAGTCACTGAATATCCCGGATGCGGTCATTATCGTTAAGAATAACTAAATCTTACGTCCCTCTTCCACTTACTCCTCCTCCTTTCACCTCCTTTTTTCAAGAGATAGGATGCCCACGCGACACCCATTACGACTAATTGGTTCATTCGAGTTGTCGCTCTAAACGGCACGAATTATTCTTCAATCTCGTCCTGGAATGCACCGCATTCGCAGCGAGGTTGTTATTATTTTATTATATATAGTCGAGTTCCGGACAACAAGAATCGAGAAACGCGCTGATCGTACAAAGTAAAAGTTTTCTTGTTAAAATTTTTGTGTTAAATATTTAACACATTCATGTGTTAATTTAACATATTATTGCTCTGTTAATTGAACTTAAATGTTAAATTATTAAAAGAACTGAAAAAAGTAAAAACAACACAATGTGCATCTATTTTTAATTTTACACAATAAATATGTTCTGCTTTATTAGTGACAACATTTATCTGTTCAAATTTACAGAAAAAAATGTTGATTTTCTATTTTATATATTTTAATATACATACATACATACATATATATATATATATATATATATATATATATATTAATACAATATTTGTGTCTCTATTTAACATATCCATATTATGTTAAATTAATACAAAAATTTCTGTGAACCGTTTATTGGGACATGTGATATCTGTTAAATTTGACAGAAATTTTTCAACTGTGTAAGAATGAGAAATTCTCCTCGCGAGAAATATAGATTAATAGAAATTTTTGTCAAATATAAAAATTTTAATTTTTAAAATTTTTATTTATTTTTTATTTTATTATTATTATTATTTTTTTAGAAAATAAAATGTTTACCAAATCTAATAAATTAATTTAAATTGTATTGTAAATTAAACAAACTTTATTCTATTAGCATAACTCGTTATATTTATTGGAAGTGGATGTTTCTAAATCTCTGGAGTATCACTTTGAATAAAATAATGATATCCATATTTAAAAAATATAATTAAAGGATAAAAAATGTATATTTCTACCTAAAAGTTGATTATATTTCATATCAGAGATGAAACGATAAAATAATAATATAAATGGATAATCATAATTTAAATGGCAGATTCATAATATTAATTAGTCATTGTTATAAATATCTCCACAATTTTTATCTTATTGCTATTTCTAAAATGCATGTTGCCTATACACATTTAATAAGAAATTTCGCCGAATAGCGTGATTAAATATCGATTGACCTTCTTAATTGAATCGAATCTTTTCGTTCAACTGTTGTGACAGCAAATATAATTCGCAAAGAAAATCCTCGTCGTTTTCTTTGTCATTTGTAAACCTGTCCGGTTCACCTTTCAAGTTGAAAAATTATCACCGATCTTTTTCTCTTTCTCTCTCTCTCTCTCGTCTAAGTTATACCTAAATTATATCTCATAATTTTCTATAATAATTCTTTTTTTTTTATTATAATTATTCTGTAAGATATTTAAAGAAATTATTTATTTTTCTATCTATATTTGTCTATCTTATAAATGTCTAATTCTAAATATATATTTTAAGATATATATTAAGAGGTAAGAAACACCGAGCTTACAAATTCCTCGAATACATATTACATATGTATATATTATAAACACACATACAGATACATAGGCATTTGAATGAACATCTCGACAACAGGATGCATCCTATATATGCAAATACACTTTTCGTAAAGCATCGTGAACATCTCATGACTGGAAACAGGCGATTGTTTTCCTTGACAGAAATGCGAATAGAATGGACAATATATATAGGTCCAGGTATGCCGCAGAGAGATTGTTGATGAAGTACGTTTGCTTCACTTCCAAGGATCATTTCGACGGGCTTTACAATTAGATACGGGGTTTCGCAAGAAATCGTTGACCTTCAGGACACGATATTTTTTCAAGCGAGGAATGTGACAATCTGTCCAGCTATATTTTTACAGGGTGTCTAATCAAATTTGAACATAAAATTTAAGGTCCTTTCAAGGAAATTTGCACGATTTTCCAATAGTATGATAAAAACGTACAAGGAACCAAAAATTTTATTTTTTTTTTTATCAAGTTGATAGAAATTGCACGTCAATGAAAATTAATATATGCATTACAAATATTCAATATAATATTTTTTTACATTATATTTGCATGAAATTTTACAATCTACAGAGAAAATATTTTCTTAGAATTTACCCTGAAAATATCATAGTAATCGGAGAAAAATATGATATTGGAAGAATTTGATAAGAGTTTCTCTGATTAATATTTACCACAATAAAAAATATTAATATATATTGTACATAGTAAATTTTGCTATATAAATATAATAAAATTAATCGAACATATTTTATATTTTTTTGTGGTAGATGCGTATTAATATTTTTTATTGTGGTAAATATAATATTAATCACTCTTATAAAATTCTTTCAATACCATATTGTCCTACTTTACTATGATTTCATAATCATAGTAAATTTTAAGAGAAAGTTCCCTCTGTGTATAATTCTAAATTTTTATATATAATAATAAAAATAAATTATAAGTATATATTATTATTTTACGGACTTCAAGGATTTCAAAAATGGCTAGACACCCTGTCTTAAATCTTGTGTTAGGTATTTTATAATGCAGAGAAATAAAAATCTCTTGGTCTGCGTCGTTTCCAGTGATGAGATGATGCTTGAAGAAAAGTACATTTGCATAGAATACACCCTGTTGTCGAGATGTTGATTCAAAGCTAGAAGAATTAATTAATCAATCAATTTTGCTCATCGAGATTTACACGCTGAAAAAAAATAATTGTTAACCTTTCAACTAAATTACTATTTTATTAATTGAATACACATATATTATATTAAATATTATATATAACGATATATAATAATATATATTTATATATTATAATATATAATATATTATAATATATAAAATATATGTGTGATAAGAAAAAATTTGCAATAATTAAATAAAAATTAAAACAAAACAAAATAAGCTAAATACAAATAAATTAAGTAATAATATTAATATAATATATTATAGTAGTAATATTAATATAATATATTATAATATATAAAATATATTAATAAAATATAATATAAAAAGTATAGTATTTAAGAGTCAAATATACTTTTTGTAAGATTTAAATTAAATATTTTTATATGTTCAATTAACAAAATAATATTTAGTTAAAGAGTTTAGTCGAGTTAACAAATTTTTTTCATTGCACGTAAACTCAAATATTTAGAAGACACTTGTAAAGCTATTTTTTCATAATAAAAATATTGCGACGTTTATAGAATTAATGGAAAAACAAAGACTGACTATCTATTGTCGGGAATTTTACTATACACGATTTTTCTGTTAACAATTCCTTGAAATTTCCATGTTTGAATATACGATTGTTTTGTATCGCTTTAACGAAGAAGGAATCAAAGCGGAGTTTCGGAATAAAACGAATACTATTTGATTACTTGAAAGCGTTCACGGTATAGAAATCCAGTCGACACAAGGGAATTAATTGTAGGATTTTCTATGCAAATAGACATTCGTGAAACTAAACACGACACAAATGTGGCAAGGGAACTCGGCTTTCTCGAAGTTTCACATTTGCAACGATAAAGTCGTGGAATTGTCCGACGACATTATTGCGAACTCCATCGCGAGCGAAAGAAAGAAAGAAACTGCGGTATAAATACGAACTCACGGATTGCTTGCTAATAAAGTAGGATTAAACTCGAATGTCTCGTTTCCCTTTACAGAAATATAAAGAAAAAAAACTAGGGCTTATAAGATTGAGCAGATCGAAAAATGAACATATTTCTAAATGATGATAACATGTTTCGCAGATTAATACACTAATGATTTGTTCATTCAACATTTATTATATATTATTACTTAATTTATTTGTATTTAGCTTATTTTGTTTTGTTTTAATTTTTATTTAATTATTGCAAATTTTTTCTTATCACACATATTTATACATATATTTATATATCGACGATATAAATGATTGTATATATATAAATGCTATTTCTACTATTTCTTTAATGTGCAATGATATCAAGCGATACTAGAAGCATGTTGAAATGCAACGATTTTAATTTTTCAAAAAAACTTGTGTAGTATAATAGATAAAATTTACTTACATGATTAGTGTTGAGATTCCGCAAAAACGTAATGAAACAAGCGACAATGTTTCACCCTCGGAATAACCATGCACGTAAATCTTGTCTGTTATGGACTGCACAAGCTTGTTTGAAAAATTTTTTGTATATTTAAGCGTTCTCGATCTGTCATTTTCGTTTCTAGATAGTTTCCCTAAATAATGTATATCAAATCATCGTAAATAAAATTATAGAGAAAGAGCGGAAGGGAAGAGAAATATTGATAACATAATAATATTATATAATAACTAACGCACATGTGTGCAAAAAATGAGTTCTTATGTACTTATAAAATCATCTTGGATTCTTTTCTAAAAATCTAAACGATTTGAAGGTATATAATATGTGGATTAACAAGAATTCGTAGTAAATACGAGTTTTATTTTTTATAACTTTATTATTATTTATTATATTTATATATATAATTAAATATAATTACGATATAATTCAAATTCCATATAATAAATAAAATATATTTTCTAAAAATCGATTTTTAATTATATTTATATATATAATTTAATTATATTTAATAAAATATTAAATTTGTAAAAATTGTGAAAATAAAATATTTAAAAAATCTTTAAAATTGACAAAAATCATCTTTGACAGTTTCTTTTAAACTATTGTAATTTTTAAACCGCTCAACCAAAAACGATTCTAAAGAAGACTGCGCATTCAAATTATAGTTATCTTAAAGTCGGGTGCTAGTCATGATTTTAATATTTTATTTTTACATTGACTTAACAAACGTAATACTATCATTCTCCATACTAAATAATTAATCTTTCAAAGTCAGGTGCCAGATTCACGTGACAGAATGCGCGAAATATTTAAGTTCGAGAAAGTCTTTAACCCGAGATAGATCGATGTCGATCTTAAAGCGGAGAAATTGAAGAATAATCCTCACATATTTTAAACTTTTAAAGATTTTATTATGAATTTTATTATATCAATGCGAGTTTCTCTCTCTATTTAAGAATACTACTAGATTCTAGTAATAATTTATATCTCTAGAAATTTTTATGAATTATATTTCTCTAGTTTACATGTACTACATAGGTACCCAACTGATTTCCCGAAAGCAAAAATAAAGCAGATATTTAAATAAGAAACGCTATTTCAAAAATATATGCATAAATAAAAAATCGTGTCGGAGAACTGAAGAACAAGTTCTTCCAACAGTGTTAAGAACATATACAAATTTTTTATGTGGGTGTAGGCAACTTCCTCATGAATTAAGTGAAGCCACAATTTTTCGTACGCCTAATTTTTCTTATTAACTTGATTCTGGGTGAGCTCGAGAACCTGCGTTTCGCATCTTTGCCTCTTAATTTAAAAAATTTTTTTAATTTTTTAAATAGGAGAGCACTTTAAGATATATCAAATCGATTGCGTAGTAATTAATTAATTTTAATTAATGTTTTAATTTAAAAAATTTTTTAATTGGTAAAACTACAAACGATATCATTTTCTGTTTTAAAATATTAATTTTTAAAAAGTTATGCGCTAATTGTAAGTTCGCATAGGTTGCGCATACCTATGCAAAATATCGTGACACGCACGTACAGTCGATGTGTTCAGCTTTAAGATTGATATCGATCTATTTATTGTGCATTTCTGAGTGTGAAACACAAATCTGTAAATAAAAATTGTCACTGTCAAAAAAAAGTTACAATTGTTCCGTTTCTCGTTTCCCCTCTCCCCCTCTTCTTTGTAGTGATGCCGAATTTTAATTTACAGATTCTTTTTTATGCACAAAAATACACAATATTGTAAATGTGTTATATTGAATTTATCTGGACACGGAGTCCGGTCAAAACTTAGACATATATTTTATTCCATCTCTTTATCGATAAATATTGATATAAATAGTTCGACTTACATTTCGATTCTTCTCACCATACTCCGAATTCCTCGCCGGCGTCATTTTTTTCCAGCAGGAACCAACCTCTGTATCGGGAACTGTCCGCGTAAAAACTGAAACACTTTACACTCGCGTTACTTTTTTTTCGTTCGCGACGAGCGGCGACGTCCGGGTTTTAAATATTTCACATTTTCGACACGTTTCGCTAAAACGTGAAAATCGCGGGAGCTTATTCGCGCACGAAAACCGATGCTCTGTTTTCGCGTCGCCGCTTTTTTCAACGCTCCTTATCGAACGATAGCGACTTCCCCGCGACGCACTCAGAAGTCGCCTTTATTCCGAAAATTGGCCACTACACTACACTATATTTCAAATTCCACTTATTCCAGAGAATGGGCACTACACTTCACTATATTTATCCGAACTCGAGTCGCGTCACTCGCGCCGCGACCTCTAGCGGTGGCTAGTGGCCCACCACTGCGACTCGGCGCTGCCCGAAGTTTTGGCGGGAAAGTGTAGATGAGATTATACACCTTGACGGATTTCCGGGCACAATCCCGCTTTTTCTCGATGTAATTTGGCACCATTTTTGCGTCGGTCTATCTGTGAATAAAAATTAATATATTATTTTTACTATAAACATTATTTATACATATATAATAAATGAAGTAGATTTATATATTTTTTATATTATATATTTTATTATATTTATATTTTTTTATATTATACATTTTATATTTATATATTTTTTTATATTATATGTTTTATTATATTTATATATTCTATTTTGATGAAACGAAAGCATTATTTTTCAGTAGTTTTTTCTCTGCATTAATTTTTCGACAAATTGTTGGAAAATTTATTTTTTCGAGCTGTATTTTCGACCTTTCTAGGCATAATTTCTCGTTATCCTTTTTCTTACATTTTAACTTCAAGTATAAAAAGTATATATTACGGTGCAATTAATGAAAAAGAACGAATCTATGTAAATAAGATAAAAAATTAGAAAATTGATACCACGTGGAATTATGATTTGTTACTTCAAACACACGTAAATCGGAGAAACAATCTCTGTAAGCGAGAAAAAAACTCACATTTTTATGCAGGAGAGAATCGTCAGCCGGTGATCCTTCGGATTTTCATCGACGATGCTTCTTCACAGAAACATTCGGCCATATTGACTAATCGCGACGGCATGAATGAACAAAGAATGTATGTAGCAGTGAAACTTGGTCCAAACTGACAAAGAGATTCCATCGTACGCTCTTACTACTCAATGATCTCAAATAATTCATTCACTCTTATTAGAGTAATGCTGCGTATGAAACGCGTGAAAAACAATAAACACGCTTGTACCTTCGAACAACCTTCGCTTGTTGATACCGGACCCGGGACTACTCTGTTGAGTAGAGGGGATAACACGTGCATGCGCGCCACCTAAAGGCGTATGCGCATGCGCATGCTGCTGCCCGGCAGTAGTGCCTGAATGTAATATTTTTAATTTTTTTTGTCATTTTTTTATATTAATTTTTCTGATTCATTTTAGTGATTCTTTTTAATTTTAATTTTATTTGTAATTTTAATTTACAAAGGGAAACAATTATTTATATATATATATATATATTTATAATTAATTTTTTTATTTACATTAATCACTTTTCCTTATACATATATTCCTATATGAAAGGAAAAATTACAATATATTGTTTCTACTTTTCACATTTGTACGAAAAAAATTCATCGTAATAAAACTGACATTTCATGATTTTTTTTTTACGATAATACAGAAATTAAATATATATTATACAAATTATAAAAGATATATTAGTAATATAAAGAGGTAATTTCTTTTTTTGCGAATAATATTTCTCCCGCTCTACTTTTATATAAAATATAAAATTACTTTCTTCCTTATACATTGTTTGTTATTACAGTCTTACAGAGAGAGATTATACTTAAATATTAATATCATATATATAGTACAGTTCTAATATAAATATATGTCAATTTTTATCGGCATATATTATCGATTTCAATGGCGTTGTACAAGACAAAACTTTCATTACTGCTATATTTAAGTAACTTATATAAACGTTCCTTAAAATTTTACGTTACAAAGTACATATTTAATATTTACATTACAGAAAATACAAGCGAACAATATTCGATAGCTATATGTAAACATTTTTACATGTAAGACCTAAGCAAATTTGCTTTATATGTTCAAGTTTACATATGATTCTTAATATATTCTTAATATATTACAAAGAGAAGAAAACATTCTTTCTTATCACTAGCACCATTTTTAGTTTTACTTAAGAAAATTACAAGCGCAGATCATTTGCATTGAATTAAAAATTAAAAGATAAAAAATATCTAAAATCCTATATAAAATCTATACATTAAAATGAATAGATTACAATAATAAAAGAAATAAATATAATAGAAAGTATATATTTTAAAACATATTTAAACATATTCAAATATATAGAATATATAGAATATATAGAATATATATAGAATAAATAAATATATATATATATACATATATATATATATATAATTATTTATATATATGTTATTAAATATATAACAAAATATATTTAAAATATTTTTGAAAATAAAATCATTTTATGTACACAGTCATGGGAAAAAAATACAAATTAAATTTAAATTATTACTACGAGGAACATTGCATATATTAATAGGAAAAAATTTAAGAGACTGATTAATAAGCTGAGCGTATAATTGTACATCGATTGCTATGTAAATTATGTAAAATTCAAATTGGACGGGGATTTTTTTTGGCACAAACTGGTCCATAGCTTAATGGCACTTTCACGCCACTTTTGAAAGTGGATACATTAAACGTATCATTACACTTGATCCTCTAAAGTTGTTCTACTATATCATGATCATTTTTATAAGAAGACTGTTTAAAACTGCTTTTTTGAGAATGTTTTGTCCTTTGTAATTCTTTAGCAAAGTATATAATAGTTTTCTTGAGGCCTTCGGCCAAAGGAACCTTTGGTTCCCAATTCAAATATTTTTTGGCTCTACTGATATCCGGTCTTCTTCTCTGCGGATCGTCTTCGACTGCCGCGAGTTCAATTATCTCACTAGTAGCACCCACCAAATTTTTAATTATGCGCGCAAATTCTAAAACAAATTAAAATGTTAAATTTTAAACAATCGTAAAAAAAACTTGGAAAAATTATTTATGAAACAAACAACTCTTACTTTCGATTGTATGCTCCACAGGATTTCCGATATTCACAGGCAAGGTATAATTAGATGCCATCAACGTTACTAATCCGTCTACCAGATCGGAAACATATTGAAACGATCGCGTCTGTTTTCCACTGCCGTAAATTGTAATTGAATTATTTTGCAAAGCTTGGAGGATAAAGTTCGATACGACGCGACCGTCATTCATGTGCATTCTGGGTCCGAAGGTATTAAAAATTCGTGCTACTCGGACCGAGACACCTTCTTGTCTCATATAAGCGTAGCTCAATGTTTCGGCGACTCGTTTTCCTTCGTCGTAGCAAGCTCGTGGACCTACATATACATATTATATATAAAATTTCAGTCAATTATTAAGTAAACGATATAGAAAAAATCCAGCTTACCGATAGGATTTACATGACCCCAGTAGGTTTCTGCCTGTGGATGTTCATTAGGATCTCCGTATACTTCCGACGTACTCGCAATTAATACTCGTGCGCCGACTCGTTTCGCCAATCCTGAAATATCATCGATAATAAGCAGTGTTTGTTGTTATCTAAATAAAATTATATAGATGATCATCTAGATAAAATTTTGGCGTCATCTCATCTTTATATAGATAATAGAAGTATATTTTATCTATAGCTATTTTTGTCTTAGATGAAAAATTGTTATCTTTATTAAATTATCTAGACTAATGTTCAGATAATTTGGTTTAGAGTCATAACACATAAAGATACTTAAGTAGAAAGCAATAAAAATTTATAAATCAAAATATTAATATATTTTTATATGCCTTTATAATTGATATATTTTTTATAATTATGTTTGCATAAGCGGTCTTAAAAATCATATTATCTGGAAATCATCTAGATAAATCGCCATATAATTTAGACTTTTATCTAGATATATTTAAAACAAAATTATCTTCATCTTCTCTAATCATATAAGATAAATTTACATACATATTTTCATCTCATCTTTATCTAGCTAATTAAAAAAAATCATCTAAGCACAACAATGATAATGAGTAACAAGATTATTTGTATTTTTTAGATTCATTTCTATTCCGTTGATACCGGATCTACCCACCCAACATGTTTATGGTTCCCAATGTATTCGTCTTGATGGTCTTCACCGGATTTAACATGTAATGCGGCGGACTGGCCGGACTGGCGAGATGATATATCTCATCGACCTCCAGGTACAGCGGCCTCACAATATCGTGATGCACCAGCTCGAAGTTCTCGTGACCCACCCAGTGCTCGACGTTTCGCTTCCTGCCGGTGAAGAAGTTGTCGACGACTATCACCTCGTGTCCGGCGAGCATCAGACGATCCACCAGGTGGGAGCCGACGAAACCCGCGCCGCCAGTAACAAGTATTCGCTTCCGGTTCTTGTAATTCAGGAACTTCACGGTCGGGAAGTCCTTGGCAACCCCATTCTTGATCGCCGCCTCCAGGTGTTGCAGCTTACCCTCCAGCTCGCGAATGCGAATCTTCGCCTCCTCGATGTTCTTGATGTCCCCGTCCGATGGCTCATCCTCGACGTCGCGAATCTTTTCAGTCGCTGCTTCGACGACGTTTTCGTTTCTGACGTCCAAATTGATCTTATCTCCGCTGACGAGGGCGCGATGTCGACCGCGGCCGAAAGATCTTTCCTCTTCGGTAGTCACGAGAGTTTTATAAAAACCCAAGACTGCTAAAAGTGAGAGAACAACATTAGGTACGTTTAAAATTTTTTAAATTAATTTTATTTAAATTTTATTAAACATTATTTATATTAATTATTATTTTCAAAAAGTTTATTTAAATTTTCATTTAATTAAAATATTTTAAATTTAAATTTTTAATTTTTAATTATTCTTTTAATTCAATTTCACGATAATATAATTATTTATAATTCCAAAGAAAAAAAAAATATATATATATATACACATATATACTCTCTTTGTGAAATAAAATCAAGTGAATACATCTCGTTGACATTTCATATCTTATCAATTGATACTTGCAATTAATGAAAAAAATGCTTTAAATACGTTATATAAATACTATTTATATTATTCGTCAAATTGTTTTATAAGTAACATGTAAATACAAATTACATATAAAAGTCAAGAATGCTAAAGCGAAGGAGCGAAAAACATTAGGCATATTGTCTTAATTTATATTATTTTAATTTAAATTTAATTTAAAATTTTTTAATTTTTTTTTCATTAAATTTCACGATAATATAATTATTTATTATTCTAAAGAAATAATGATATTTCGTATCTTATCAATTGATACTTTTAGAGGAAAAATACTTTGAACGTACATACAGATACACACAAAAATACGTAAAATACAGATTATAAAAACATAAGACCGCTAAAAGCGAGAGAAAAGTAATATTTAAAGCACATTTTTTGTATTCTTCTCTATCGATTTCATTATTGAATTAAGTCTTACAATTAATTTTTAATTAAATTATTCATTTAAAAGTTTCACGATAATTATTTATAATTCACAACATTTATTTATAATTCTAAAATAGCTGTAAATATTTCTTCTTTAGGAATAAAATCAAGTAAATGTATCTCGTTGACATTTTGTATCTTATCAGCTGGTGCTTAATAAAAAAATGTTCTGAATGAGCACATATAAATAATATTCACATAATTTGTCAAATTGTTTTACATTTACACAATTACATGTATGCTTATACAGATTATTAGATCTCATTGTCAGCAAAATTTTTAAATTAATGTGTCGAATTTCTCACGTCTTACAGAATTTCAGCTATTTTTTTATTAAAATATTATTCTCTCTTTCTACCTATTATTTATTTAATAACAGTTTTCCTAAGGATAAAATAAGTTGGTAACTAATATCAAAACTCCCCCTCTTCTACGACTAGTGTATTCAAAATATCTCGCTAAGCATGCTTTAGTCCAGTGGTACTCAACACGAACAATTAATTACGCTGTTACGTAAATTATGCTGTACATTCGCGCTCTGAGAAAGCTCTTTAATTGTCAGTAAGTTGGAAAATTGTCGATTGTTATTGTTGTTTTTACAGAAGACAATGCGATAAAATTTTTAAAAGTATCAATTTTTTAATTTGCACTCAATAATATTTCATGCATTAAATATTTAAAAATAATTAAAACAACATTTTTAAACATTGAAAAAGAAAGAAAAATTTGATTAATTTTTCATAATGGAACCAAGAATTTCATCATAGAAAATTTAGAAAGTTCAATAAAATTAAGTAGATAATATTTCTCGATAATGTTACAAAATTACATTAATAAGTTATGAAGCAGAATGATTCGATCAATTTATAAAATGCGTTCCTTATCGAACAGCTGTTTTTTTGCACACTTCTGTTTTTCTATCGATAATTCTTCGTGCAGTGTTTAATGTACACTTGGGAGAAACCTTTTAATTTTCGAGATAAAGTTTGAATTCAAAAAACACATAAGAGCCTGCTAAGATATCTTACGCTATTTTTAATGCATAACTATAGTTATAATTTAGCGTTCTATATAGTAGTAGTATATATTTAGTACAACTATATATAAATCACACACACACACATATACATAAGTCAACATTAATTACCATTATATAAACGTAACATGTAAGCATAAAACGACGTGTTGTATAAACGACATATTACAAAAAAAAACAAGGAAACAGAGAGAAAGCTATAAAATTTAAAAAATCGCAATTTGATGTCAAAATTCGTAGAATCGGAAAATAATGTTTAAAATGGCGTTAATAAGACCATACAAAATTCGATCATTTATTATCCCGCTTTTTTTTTTTTACTTTAACGTTGTGTATCATAAATAAACAGCTCGTGGTGCATCGAGAAGTCAAATTTACCATCATCGCGAGATACAGACCCTCTCGTTATAACCTTGAAAAATCACACTTACCTAATAATACGCAAACCCCAAAGATCGCAACCTGCTTCATCTTTCGTTGCGTGATAACCATGCTTTAAATTTGCACATGACTCGCTCGAGTCACACTCACGCTTACGTCATTCGCTCGCCGCGTAACGTAACACGTAAATAAATACGACCGAGCCACTTTGTCTCGTCCACTTCCTCGAAATATGTATACACACGGGAGAGAGAAACATAACCTTCAACCTCGACACAACTAGACACGGGGTTCGATCGCTTCTAACCTATCCTTATTATCCTACGGCGCTTGCACACGCTCACATGCGTCCGCGCATGCGCGCTGTCAGCTGTCACCTCGCGGTAACGTACGCGGCGCGCCACGTGGCGTCACCTGTCATCCCGTGATGACGTAACGCGGCCGAGCGGCGCGCCACGTGGCGCCATCTGGCGGTGCGCGCTCAAAGCTCGCGATCAGCTGTTGTACCGTTCGCCGCTGACATAACCTCAAAGGGAGGCGCCTGGCGCGTTCGGGGCGCACGCAGGCGCAGATCCCGTTTTTTGATTGATATATAAGGCCGTGGCGGAGTACAAAGGAAACATCCCGAGTGCGGTTTTTCCTACAGTCACGGTGGCATTCGAAATATGGCAGGCGTCATCGATTGTAACTTTCCTGTTTGGGGCCTGCTGCCTAAGAAAGAGACGGGTGTCACGCAGTTTCTCACCAAGTATCCCGAATACGATGGCCGAGGCGTCGTCATGGCGATCTTCGACTCGGGGGTGGACCCCGGGGCCCCGGGTATGCAGGTACGAAGGATAATAGGGATGAAGGATAACGTCCAGGGTCCGACATTTGGTTATATTGTGGGATACACGCCTATACTTATTACTAGAATTTTCCTCGGACCCCTCCTTTCTTGGCCCCGAAATGACATTTCGCGGAAATAATCGTCCTGAATTAACAGATAACGCTCGTCTTCCTCGTCATCATTTCGAGCACCTTCTGTATAGCTTCCGAATTGTCTCCTTGAAAAATAAAATGTTAGATGGACGATTTTTTGTTATCACAGTTTGTGTAAAAAAATATTTTGATACAAAAATATTAACTGCTATATTTATATTTTACACAGATTTCTTGAGACTAATTTTCAATCTTAAAACCTACTTTAACAATAATAACGCTTATTGTGTTAGAATCTTGTAACTTTTGTAACTATGTCTATATTAGCAATGTCATTGCATATAATATTACTTATTCAGCAAAAAATTCTGTAGTTATCGTATTTGTTATACAGGATAGACCATTTTAATCAATTCACGCAGATTTCTCATAAAATAAGCAAAATAGAAAAATGTGTTTTATACAAAAGTTGTTGGATTTAGAGGGAGACATTTGATGAAGATTTTGACCCTGCCTTGGAGTCAAATTTGGGGGTCATTTTAAGGTCAACTTGATTTTCTTAAATGGAACCACCAATTTTTGATATCATTTTTGTAGCTGATGTCGAGACCTTTCCAAAGCACTATAATAAAACATTTTTCCATTCAGTACTTTTTGAGTTATAAAGGTTTGAAGTTAACAATTTTTTGACATAAAATTCTTTTAAAAAAATATGTTGCAAATTATAAACATCCTTTTTAAAGCAATTATGTTTTCTTTACATCGATTAATTGGTCTCATTATTCCATGCATAAAGTATTAAGGTATGATTACTGAAAACTAAATATTTTGCAAGATATTTTACATTTTATGTCAAAAAATTGTTAACTTCAAACCTTTATAATTTAAAAAATACTTAATAGAAAAATGTTTTATTATAGTATTTTGGAAAAGTCTCGACATCAGCTACAAGATATGATATGAAAAATTGGTGGTTTCACTTAAGAAAATCAAGTTGACCTTAAAATGACTCCTAAATTTGACTCCAAGGTCAGGGTAAAGGTCTTCATCAAATGTGCCCCTCTGAATCCTACAACTTTTGTACAAAACATATTTTTCTGTTTTGCTTACTTTATGAGATATCTACGTGTATTGATTAAAATGGTCTATCCTGTATATATTTTTTTTATATTCTGTAATTTTTATGAAATTTATAGTTTTACAACAATAAGTTTCTTATAATATACATGATTTTAAATATGCAAGATGTTAAAAAAATAATTTATATCAAAAGAATAAAGAATTCTCTTTGACAGGATTAATTTTATTAAACTTATTAGAGGTTAAAAAATAAATTTATAAGATTTTTTTTACTCAACTTAATATTTTCTGCCCTAAAATCTTGAATTTTTTCTTTAAACTTGTATGTCTACATATTACTAACTTTTGATCAATTGTTTTCAGTCAGCTTAAACTTTTTATAAATCATGTTAGCTTACAAAACAATTTAATTTTAATATTTTATTTTAAAAAGTTTTTTTTAGTAAATAGATTGATTTTGCAAAAAGTTTATTAATACATGTATAAAAATATATGTAAAAAGAATAATAATAATATTACTTTATAAATAAATAATTTGGGATTCAGGTGACTTCAGAAGGCAAACCAAAAATTATTGAAAGATTTGACTGCAGTGGAGCAGGAGATGTAGATACTAGCAAAGTTGTTCAAGCACCGGATGGATATATAATTGGCCTGACTGGTCGTAAATTAAAGGTGGGTTTATCAAACATTCTACTGCACATTTAGAAGAGATATGTCAGAAAAGAATTTTGTCGCATAGTTTCTGCTTTTAATGTGATTGTTGGATATACATAGTAAATGATTAATTTATAATTTAAATGCTGCTTTCATATAGCAATTAACTTATTTACTTAAAAGTAAAATTTTTATAGAAAAGTATATAAAAATAATAATTTCATAAAAATTTAAAAATTGTTAGAAATAAATTATACAAAATGTATATTTTTATTTTTAATATAACATTTTACATTTTTTAATGTTTAATGTTTAGGTTCCATCTAATTGGAATAATCCCACTGGAGAATATCACATTGGTTTAAAAAATTTGTATTCATTATATCCTACTAAATTGAAGGAAAGAGTAGTGGCAGAACGTAAGAAACATCTTTGGGATGATGGTCATAAAACAGCCCTTGCAAAAGCTTCGAGGCAATTACAAGTATGATACAAGAATGTAACAATAGAATTTTTTATATATAAGATACTCTCTCTAATAATTTTTTTAACTAAACTTTAAACTAAAGTTATTTATCTTTTATTCTTTCTGATCATATCTTAAGACGAATTTCAAATTAAAATCTTTTAAAGTTTTCTTTGCAATATAAGTATAACATAATCTATATTTATATAATGATTTTATTTTATATATTCTAATAATCATAATATTGCTGACATATCGCAATATTTATTAAAAATCAATGAAAATGTATCTCAGTACATTATAATTAGAGTTCTAGTCCATGTGATCCAAAGATAGGAGTGTTGTGAGCATGTTGAACCATGCAATTAAATCAGGTCGCTATTTCACAACACGTCACAGTAATCCGTATCTAATGCTATATTTGTATTTGGCAGATTGATCAATTGTAAAGACATTGATTCCATTATATAATATATCCACTTAAGCAAAGTCATTATGTTAACTATGTACTATTCTTATTAATTTGATTTTTTGTGCCAATATATAATCTAAAATTATTTTTAAATGTACAAAAAAATGTATGTGTGCGTAGGTACATAGAAAATATATAAATTTTAAATTAAAAAATTTTAATTAAACACTTATCAAAGTTTAAAGATCTTGTATTGTTAAAATGATATATTATTTAATAAAATATTTAATGATAATGAATTATATATATATATATATATATATATATATATATATATGTATACATATATATATTATTGTTTAAGTTATAATTCATTCTAAATAATCATAATGCATAGGAATTCGAGAGCAAGAATCCACAGTTGTCGACTTTGGAAGAAAGACTGCAAAAAGAAGAATTTGAAGCTCGAGTTGAAGTATTAATTAACATAGAAAAAAAATATTGTGATGTAGGACCTACTTATGATTGTGTTGTTTTCCATGATGGTAACATTTGGAGGTAAGAATATTGAAATACATAATCATAATATTAAATATACGTATATCTATTTAAAATAAGTAAATTATTTATGTTTGATTAACATTTATCTTTCTCATGTTAGAGCGTGTATCGATACGTCCGAGGAAGGTAATCTGGAAAATGGCGTTTATCTCGGTGAATATTCTATTACAAGAGATTTTGCGCCTCTCACTCAAGAAGATCAATTAAACGTTAGTATTAATGTCCACGATGAAGGAAATATGTTAGAAATTGTCAGTTTATGCTGTAAGTATAACAAGAAATTATTTTGACATTTTATTTGTAAAATCTACTGTGTATTTCTCGAAACAATTTCTTTCAATGGAATCATATTGCAGCAAGTCATGGAACACATGTAGCATCAATTGCGGCAGCATTTTTTCCGGATAATCCAGAATTGAATGGAGTGGCTCCAGGAGCCCAAATTATTTCGCTAACTGTTGGTGACGGACGTATCGGTACAATGGAAACTGGAACTGCCGTAGTACGGGCAATGATCCATATAATGCAGCGTAAAGAAAAAATTCACGTTATAAACATGAGTTACGGAGAACATGCTCATTGGTCGAATACTGGTAGAATAGGAGAACTGATGAATGAAGTTATTGACGAATATGGCGTAGTCTGGGTCGCATCTGCTGGCAATCTTGGACCGGCTTTGTGCACCATCGGTAAATATATATATATATATATATACATAAATTTCTATAAGTAGCTTTTGTTCTATAATTATACTTGTGCTTCTTCAAAATTAATTTTCTTACCTAATACAATCTATACTATTATTATATATTCATGCAGAATTAATCTCTCTAAAGCCTTGTGTCCACGATACTAAAAATTGATCCGAGTTCTCGGACCGAGAAATGTGTAGCCAATGAAATTGCTGTCTTTCCGTAAAAACTGCATATACTAATTGGTTACACATTTCTCGGTCCGAGAATTCGAATCAATTTTTAGTATCGTGAATTTAGTATGCAATGTGTGTTCGATATCTTCATGTATCCAAATACTTTGAAAAATATATAGGAACTCCGCCAGACATCAGTTCAAACAGTATTATTAGCGTTGGTGCTTACGTATCGCCTGATATGATGGTAGCTGAATATTCTTTAAGAGAAAAGATGCCAGGTATGCCATATACTTGGTCCTCCCGCGGCCCTATGATAGACGGAGGCGCCGGTGTAACAGTATGTGCCCCAGGAGGTGCCATCACCAGCGTTCCCAACTTTACGCTTAGGAAAAGTCAACTTATGAATGGCACAAGTATGGCAAGCCCGCATGTAACCGGTGCTATTGGTACGTATATAAAAAATCAGACAATGGCATAAATAATGTTATAATATCTTATCTTCGATTAATATTTTTTGACAGAAATCAGCTGATAATAATGTTATAAAAATTAAAATAATAATGTTTTAAATAATATGTTATAGTACTTTAAACTCGGTTTTAATATTTTTAACAGATATCACGGTTGATTTCTGTCAAAAAATATTAATCGGATTAAAACAAATTTTATATTTTTTTGAAAATATTCTTTTTAACATAACCGAAGAAAAACGCGAACTTGTGTTTTAGTAACATAAAAAATAAGATAATTACAAAAATATTCTTATATTATATATTTTTTGTTTTTCTTTTTCAGCGGTTCTAATATCGGGTCTTCTCGCCAAAGGTTGCCCGTATTCTCCTTATAGTGTAAAAAGGGCTCTTGAAAACACCGCTCTTTATATATCAACTTTAGATCAATTTGCACAAGGCTCCGGCTTGTTACAAGTCGAGCACGCGTTCGATAATCTCGTCTCGTATTGCGATGCCCCCGAAAGAGACGTTCGATTTACCATTAATTGCGGGGTTAATAATAGTAAAGGCATTCATGTGAGAACAGGTGTAGTTGATCGTCCGAAGGATTATGCAATTACAGTTGAACCAGTATTCATAAATAGTGAAAATATAGGTAACATTTGCATTTAATGTTTTATCTTTTTTCTTTTTTTCCAAATTTGATATCAAACATCTTTAGAATTATTTTAAAATTTAATTAGCAAATTTTTACTTTATTAATATTTTTTTGACAGAAGTAAGTTGATTAAAATGTTAATTTGCAAATTAATTTTTAAAATAATAATATGTTATAAAAATAAAAAAAATATTTTTTAAACAATATATTTGTTACAATACTTTAAACTCGATTAATATTTTTGACAGATATCAGCTGATTTGTGTCAAAAAAAATTAATCGAGTTAAAACAAATTTTATATTGTTTTTTCGAAAATATTCTTTTTAACATAACATCGAAGAACAGCGCGGACTTGTGTTGTTTTAGTAACATTAAACATAAGATAATTACAGTCATAATCTCTCATGTTTATATGTCATGTTATGTCTTTTTGCAGAACCATCGCGCAAGATTGACTTCAATCTCAAACTAACTCTTGTGTGCGATGCTTCGTGGGTCCAATTTCCAACACATTTGGATTTAATGTACATGCCTCGTTCCTTCGCTATTAGAATTGAAGCGTCTAGTTTACCAGAAGGTGTTCATGCTACTAGGTAAGATATTTATATTTTATAATGTATTAAAAAATGAAATAATGTGTTATTGCTAAAGAGTTTGAATGTCTAAATATTTTCTTCAGTGTACGAGCATACGACGTTACTAATATCGCGAAAGGACCAGTATTCCAAATTCCGGTGACTGTCGTCCAGCCAATGACGTTACCGAAGACTTTGCTTCTTCCTGATTTACCATATACAAACGTTCTGTTCAAACCCAACACAATTCAGCGTCATTTTATTCTTGTTCCCGAAGATGCTACCTGGGCAGGTAAGATTCATGAAAAGATGTATTTATATATAGCTAATTTGTCATGGAATACAATTTAAATATTACAAACAAAGTGATAAATCTAAGGCCAACTTATCGAGCTGAATATTCGAGATGTTTAGTCAACTACCATTTATTATATGTATAAATTATAAAACTACAGTCATTAGATATTAAAACTCTCGATTCTGAATAATTATAATTAAATTCCGATATTATGTGAAGTTGTATGAATTTATATTTCAATAATTATACTGAAGAAGACCGCGTGCGGTCGAAACGTTTATAGAATGATTGTAATTTGCGTTAGTTTTAATATCTAATGACTGTAGTTTTATAATTTATACATATAATAAATGGTAGTTGACTGAACATCTCGAATATTCAGCTCGATAAGTTGGCCTTAGATTTATCACTTTGTTTTCAATATACGAGCGACAATTTGTATTAATTTATTTTTAAATATTACAATTTAGATATTAATGATTATTATTTATATTTATTATTTAATATTTAATAATATATTATTATATTAATAATTACATTAAGTATTTATATAAATAATATTAAATAATCAGTTATATCAGTTATTATCATATTTTTATTTGCTTTAGTTCTTAGATTAAAAAGCTCAGAAAAGGATAAGATTGGTAGATTTGTGATTCATACTGTTCAATTAAAACCTCGCATGGCCTGCAAAACCTTGGAACTTAACAAAATAATCAGTGTTACATCTCAATCGGAAACCATTCAAGCATTTGCTGTCCAGGTATTAAAAAGAATGATTAGAAATACATGTAAACTCGTAAATGCAATAATAATATAGTTGTAATTTTAGTTTTGTATGAAGTTTCCCCCCTAATATTTATGATCTTTATTTTTTGTTTTTTTCTTTAGGGTGGGCTAATTCTAGAAGTAGTTATTGCCAAGTATTGGGCAAATTTAGGCGACATATTTGTCGATTATGCTATAGAATTTCACGGAATTCATATGATCAACGGTAACCTTACGATGTTATCCGGAGATGGAATAAATCGTCTAGAATTACGTAGCTCTCTTAGAAACGAGGAAGTTGTACCCAACATTTCTCTAAAGACATCTGTGCAGGTTTTAAAGTACGACTTATTTAAAACTTCTATATATTTCGATGTTCCTAATTATTTCTACACTAATAATGTGACTATGTAATTACATTACAGACCTAATGAATCGAAAATTGCTCCTCTACGAGTGCGTGATATTATCCCACCGTCGCGACAAATATACGAATTACAGCTGACGTATACATTCCACTCGGCAAAAGCTACTGAAGTCGCACCAAACGCAGCGTTGCTTAGTGATTTGTTATATGAGAGTGAATATGAGAGTCAAATGTGGATGATTTATGACAGCAACAAACAACTAATAAGTTGTGGAGATGCATATCCATCCAAAGTGAATATTTTCATTCAAATTCCAAAGCACATTTGTTCTGGCTCTTCACCGACAATGTTGGAATTGTGACGTCAGAGGCGAGAAAACTGAAACACGAAATGTTTTATCGAAATATCTTTTTTATTTAAAAATGGCATCTAAACATTTTCAACGTGTGCTTTCTCACCTCTGACGTTACAAACTAACTTGGCTGCGGCGAGGAGCCTTAAAAATATGATAAAATATTATAAAATATTTAATCCATCACTTTATGATTAACATTTTTATTAGAAATACTGTTGACATAAAAAATGTTGGATTTAAGTATCTAGTAGAGAAAATATGTTTAAGAATTTATAATATTTACAAAACAATTTCATAATTCTAGGTACATGGAGTTGGATTAGTCCATTAAACGAAAATAATATTAATCTGTTACAGTATACAATCCAAAAATTAGAGAAAGGAGACTACACCTTGAAAATGCATATACGTCATGAAAAGAAAGATTTATTGGAAAGATTGACAGATATGCCATTACTTCTAAGTCAAAAGCTCAGTACACCAATTAATTTGGACATTTATGCCAATCAATCGCAAGCTATTATTGGTGGAAAAAAGATGGTTGCTGCATTTATTCCACTTGGCCATATTCTTCCTCTATATATAGCTCCGCTATCCAACGAAAGCAAGTAAGCATCTGCATTTATATATGCAATTTCTTTTTTTACACTATTTTGATATAAAATTTGTTATTTTTAAGTAGTTTGATAATTTCTTAAATTTATTCTCTCGGCCACACATAATAATAAATATAATTGAATATTGTTTGTCTCAAAAAAAAAAAGGAAAAACTAAAATCTATGACATATAAAATTATTTACAAAGAAAATTTTAACTGAATCCCAATAGATACTCAAGATTTTTTATTGTAAAAATTGTTTCAAATATTACATAATTATTCAAAAATTAATTATTTTTTTATAAAACTTTGATTTAAATTTTTATTTCTTTTTTAATTTGTATACATGTATCATGTTACACATCATACATATAATTCATATCACATTAAAATACACACCACATGTTAGAAATTTATCATTTATTATTAATTTGTTTAAATTTATTATTTTATCATTTATTTTACATACATTTACAAGTTGTATGCTTAGAATTTAGAATATTTCTTCTGTATATAAAAATAATCTTTATAATTTTATATACAAATTTAATATGCTAATATTGTATTGGTAGTATAATATTGTATTGCTTTGATTGAATGTAATGTTTTAGTTTTGTATGTTTAATTTTTATTAGTTAGAAATTTAGATGTTTAATTTTTATAGTTAGAAATTTTTGTTTTTCTTGAATTTCTGATTTAAATATATTTGAATAATAATAGTTATAGTTAAAAAAATTTTTTTATGTAATTGTTTTATTTAAATTTATATATAAAACGTCTCTAAATTGATATCGCAAAATTTATTGTATGTGTATTGTTTGATTAATCTGGAGTATAGAGATTTCTTTTTAGTACTTTGATTGAGAAAGCCATCTTTTTATATAGCTTTTTAATTTTTAACATTAAATATCTTAAGTTCTATATAATAAGAGAGTATGATTTTGTATTATTATTAATTTCTTTCTTTGAAGAATTTCCAAAAAATTTTTAAATGTTTAACCGTTTATATAAATAAAATTATATAAATAAAAAATTATTGTAAATTATATATCAAGTATTACGAATATATATTTTTGCTAAGAATAAGAAAATATTGATGTCGTGAAATCGTTTCAAGAATATATGTAAATTTTGTGACATCAATTTACATAAAAGTACATACAAAATACATATATATAATACATAGATTATGTGCTGCTAAAGTACTACTAAGATAATTTTCTTTTTTTTTACCTTACATTGTGCAGCACTGAAAACAAGTGAGTCTATAATACAATTTTTATATACATTTTGCATTTGTGAAATTGCTTTAAATAAATATGAGAACACTCGCTATTCACTAATATGCTTGGACACATTTTTAAATGCATGCTAGTAATGTAATGTTTATCTTTAATCAAGATATTGTGTACAAGATATCGCTTATTATAAAAAAAAAAGTATTTGTAAGAACATAGACAAATGTTTATTTAATTTTATTTCTTTTGTATATTTTTATTTCTTCTTTTAGATATTAAGCAAATATATAATATAAACTTTTATCATTTATATACATCATACACAGTACACACATACATTATATTTTATTTGAAAAATTTGCCTACGTATTACTCAATAATGTATGCTTTTACTTTTACTGCTACTTTCAATTAAAAACTGCATATTATTTCTGTATTAAAAAACTTTTTTTATAGATATTCTCATCTGTATATTTTCATTTTCAAATTTTATCATTCAATTTTATTGGCGAATATTTTATATTCCACAGAGAATTATTTAATTTCTCTCACATATACGTTGCTTTTGAGTTGTGTATCATATAATTGTATGTGATATATTATAATTTATTTCAGACGAATGGAAAAATATATTATTTCTCTGCAGGAATATAATATTCTGTCGCGTATTCTAATTACTGTTGCGTTCTTTTTTCGCTAGATTTACTTTTCTCTTCTGTTTTTGGCTTCAGCATATAATGCAGATTAAAAAGAAAAAAAAGAAAATACAAAGCTGCGTTATTTATTATTAAAATACATAGTTATAATTTATCGAAATTACACATACTAATAAATATTTTTCTCTTCTTTTTGCAAAGAGTGTCGAAATACGCTACCCCTGGTAGTTATCTTCAAGGTACCCTGAGTTTCTGCAAAGATGACATTGGAAAGAAGGTGGATAATCATATATTCAAATACATCATATCCGAGCCTGCCAAGAAAAATAGCTGTCCCACTAATAAAACAGAGAAGGAGAAAACAACAAAGTGGGACGAATATCAAGAAGCATTAAGAGATCTAAAGTGCAATTACCTTGCGAAATTTGGTAATTCAATATTCGTACAGACACTCTCGTAAATGTTTAAATACGCACAATAGACTTATAGATTAATTCACGTCAGTATTATCGTATAAATATTTTCTATCTTCTTTTTTCCGGTTTATATTCTACCGATAGCACCATCTATAAGTAAGTTGGGTTGAGTTTAAAACCTGTATATATATATATTATGAAATCCAGTTTTATTTTTTTCCATATTACCTCCCCCAAAGATACATGTGTACCTTAGAGCATGTATTTGCAATTTTTACATGCATCTGCCCCTTTTTATATGTTAAATAATGTGCATCCACGATTGTTCACTCCGTATTTGCCATTTGCATATATAATCCGTTTGCAAATTCAGTCATTTTTTATTGTTAACGTAATATATATATTTATATTTATTTATTTATAAACATATTTATACATATTTCTTTATATATATATATATATATATATATATATATATGTAAATATGTATATATATATAAATATGTATATATATATGTATATATATATATATATATATATAATATATATATACATATATGTATATTATAATTTATTTATAAATTAATTATAATGTCCATATATTTATATATAAATACGTATGGTATATAATCTCTTATGTAATATAACATTTGTTACATGTTAATCCATGATCTACTTTCGAAAAATGATATTGACGAATTTTGTTGGTTTTTTTGGTCAACAACAGAAGTCGGCGAACATGCTAACTCACTATACGGGGAATTGAAAGGTCTCTTTTCCGATCATTTACCCGTTCACACTGCCATGTTGACATCCTTGGATTCCTCCGAAGCACGGCGACACGTGCCGCATGACGATCTTTCAGAAAACGCTATTACACTTGCCAATCAAATAATCGGAGTCGCCGACTGTGTGATTACGAATATCGATCAAGATAAATTATTGGCGTATTACGGACTGAAAAATGATCAACGTCCTGACGCGGCAAAAATCAAGGTGACCATGGAGAAGCAGAAGAACAGCTTGATCGAGGCATTGGTGAAGAAGGGCTGCGCCTTGGCACGATTATACGTACATGGAACGAAGATCGGGGAGGGAGATGGATCTTTTCAACATTTACTCGAAAGTGTCACTAATCACTGGCAAGAAGTACAGAAATTCGCTGAACTTACCGATAATAAGGTGATTTTATCGTTGCATTTAGAAAATTATCTTTTAAATGAGTGTTTATAAACTTCAAACAAATGTTTGATTTAAAGGGGAACAGAAGATAGTTGACTTATTGTAAAATTTTGTAAAATTTAAGTATAAAATACCTCAAACTATTTATTTTTTTATTTTTATAACTTTATTAAAATTGTGAGGAACCGATTTATATAAAACAATATTATTCTATTTAAAAAACAAATAACCCTCAAATAATCTTGAAAAACGCCCTTTAGAAAAAAGTCGGTAATTACACCTGACTCCATTCAAATCAAACAATTTTTGTTTGAAACATTTCGTCATACAATCAAAAATGAAAAAGTTTTTAGGGGTGATCGATTAAAATGGAACATATAATATAAAAATATAAAATATATATTGCATTTGTATGTAATATAAAAATATAATATAATATATATTTTTATATAATATATATTAAATATATAATATAAAAATAATATATATAATGTAATATATAAAAATATAATATAAAATATAATATATAAACATAAAAATATAAATATATAATATAAAAATAATATATATAATGTAATATATAAAAATATATAAAATATATAATATAAAAATATATATTATAAAATATAAAAATATACATACATATGAGAATGTGAAATCAAAATATTTAATTGTGAATAAAGTGAAAAAAATTAATTTGTAAATATTATACTAAAATGACAAATAAGATTTATTTCCTCTCCAGGTTATCATCTTATCTTTATGGCATGCACACATCAATAAGCACTATGGACGCTACTTAAAATTACTGACGCGCTATTATGAGGAGAAACCATTGAAGGAAATCGACGAAAAAATCATTGAAATTGCAAAGGTTCTGGAATGGGAACACTGGTCGCATCTCCTCATCACAAGTATACCAACACGTTATCCAGCCACACATAGATCATTTTGATCACTAGTGAGTACTTATTTATCATTATATACCTTAGAGTATCTTTAATCAAATTGAGGGAAAAAAAGTCTAATTATGTGTTTGTCATGATGATGTAATATTAAATATACATATTGTATCTTTTCAGCTTTTATAAATCTACAGTGTGATAAGATGAAAAGAATTATGAAAATCGTTTTCAACGCATCTTTGTAATAACAGTGCTCGTTTGTGTCAGGTGTAATATACATTTAGAGAGAAATATGAATTTATTCATAATAAACTAATCATTTAGAAAATTAATTGCACACAATGCAACTTAATTAACTAAACTGATACAATAAGTTGTAACTTTTTTTGTGGAAACTCAAATTATTTTATGGAAAATAACTTTATTAAAATTTACAACAGATAAATATAATATAAGCAATAACAATGTAAAATGTGTTTTTTCTCTCATTTGCAGGAATTAGTATATTGTTAGTATTATAAAGGAAAAATAATATAAGAGATTTATAATTTGAATTATTTATCCAATTGAAAACTTACTATTTTGTATCATTACATTTTACATTTTAGAAAAGATTATATTATATTATATTATAAATATCATTGTATTATTTAGAAATTTAAATTTTTGACTATTATACATATATAACATTTGTTATTATAAAATATTTACTTTTATTACACAAATTAAATAAGATACACGATGTGTCTTATTTAATTTGTTTCATCAACGATCAAATATATTACTTACTTCGTATTCTTATTTTTACAGTAAACTATATATGTATATATATAAATATATCTTTTGTGTTTTTATATCCAGAATATAATTTATTTCATTGTTATTTTGAAAATACAATTTATATTAAACAACAAGAATTTTTGAATAGACTATTTGTTAGTTTCTTTATTGGTATAATGATGTATCACATACACATTTTTCATTTTACAAAAGGGAAAGTGTTCTACAAAAATGTATATATTCAAAAATATTTTACGCACATACATATGTATGTTCATTGCATTTTAATAAACAATGAAATTTGCCCATTAATATAAATATTTGTTACATATCTTTATAAAAATCAATTATTTTAGAATATTTAACTAATGATTAATGTAAAATGTAAAAATTAATGTAAGTCGATTTGATTGCTACAAATAATTACTTAATTTGTATTCATTGAACACACTATCCTTGATATTCAATTATTTTAGCCTAAAACACAAACACATAAACTGTACTATTGTACAAAATTTTGGCATCCAAAATGTCTTAAATAATTTCAAACCTTTTTTTTTTAAATGGAAATATAAAATCTGCAAAAAATGTATTTGGTAACAAAATTAATAAGTAATGAAAGTCACATGAAATAATATATATCTAAGAAATATTCTGGTAATTATGACTTTACCACCACTATTTAGCTGTCATTTCCCAACATATGTAAAAGATTGTTCTAATCACGAAGTAGATGTGTTATGGTATCATCCGGATTTTACACAAAGCCGTTATCCACCAGGACAAGAAAGTAATTAAGCATCACTCTATAATCTATGTCATATTCATTGAGTATACAAAAAAATTAATTATTAATAATAAATAATAAAATTAAAATAAAATACTTTTTTGTGTCGAATAATCCTGTAATAAATAATGAATAATCCTTTAGTAAGCGAAGCTTGTACACTGATATGTTTGCTCGTGGCTGTACGAATATCAAGAGGACATTTATTGATCCACGATATAGAAAACTGTCCGAGATTGAATATCATCATAGCAGAAGCGATGATAGAGGGTAATGTAACTCATGCGTGGCTAATTAAGGAAAGACTTATATCACATCCATATTTGAGTACCGAAGAAGCTCTGAAATATGGGGGCAAAAGCTTAAACATATTAAAAGAATGGGTAAACAACGCATGCTAATAATATTCAAGACAAATTATATATAATATTCAGTATAAAAATTCTTATTATCGCAGAAATTCAATGTCTTTCACGAAGAAATAGAAACAAGTTTGTACAAGAATATAAATACATTTCTATACGAGTGGTATAAAATCCCAAGATCTCATACTCTATTTATGCTGCTCATCACGTGCGGACGTACTATATTATTCATATTTCAAGAAATTACCTATAAAGTAAGAAAGAGAAAAAAAGTATAAATTATATGCATATGTAGAATAATTTTATTTGTAGGTAACATTATTTGATTCGCACAGCCATGTCACTGCTAGTAATTCAAATCATGGATTAGTTATTGCTCAGGTAAGCAGAGATAATTTAAAAAATTTTTCTTTTTTAAATATAGTATCAGAGATAAAGTGATAAGAGCAATATAAATAACAAGTTTCTCTTCCGTTATTAATTGTGAAAATATGATACAGACAACTGTTGATAGATTGGAATCGCTGTGCGACTGGTACATTCAAGAAGTATTAAAAAATTGTTACAATGCACAAGCTAATAAGTACGAATTAGCCTTTTTATATTCCTCTAATGCGCAATGCAATGCTCACAAAAATAGGGCTTTATGCAAATGTCAACAACCCTGTAAAATATAATTATACAATTCTATAACTGAATACTCTGAGGTATTTTATTACCTTATTTTATTACCGGTACTATACATATATATATATACTCTTAAATATAAATAAAATTATTTTTTTAAAAAGTAATATGTAAGTAATACACATGAAATATAATTATATATACTTATTAGAACTTTTTATTTAAACACATATATAGGTAATATACACAGTGTGTATTTACTTAGCAGCAATTTTTAAACAGACAAACTGCATATGGATTAAGACTGATATATTTATTTACATTATATACAATTTACTTTCTCTCTGTTTCTCTCCTAAGGCTGATGAAACGCTTTATTGTTTACACAATGCTGAAACTATTAATTAAAATTATTTATTTTCGAAAACATTTAATTTTAAATAATATCTAAATGATATCATATACATATTTGTTCCTTTTTCTAATGAGTTTAGCATTGTGCAAACGTACACCTGGCGATATGTTACAACTACATATTAATAAATTTACGCTGTGATATCTCGTTGAGATTTGCTTTCCTCGTCTATTTTACATTATGCTTATAAAATATAATCAAAAACGTATGTGGACGCTACGATTTTACTTGAAAATTTCGTTTTCATAGTTTTTATAATATATTAATTAAGATTCACTACAATATATTTTGATTTCTTAACAGCTTAGTTTCCTCTCAATCTGTGATAGTGTTTAATTTTTTACATTATAATGTTTATAATCTGCACATATTTTGTGTAAATAAAAATCGCCTATATTATCATGAAAATAAATATATATATATATATATGGCTTTATAAAACATTATTAGAAAGACAATGTCTAACGTACAAAATAATTAATGACAAATTTGTTAAGAGAAGTAAATCTGTTTATGTAAAAAATGTTATGTTACAAAGTGTAATACCTATACAATATGTAAATAAGATATATATTCCGAATTTATAAAAAAAATATTTTATCTAAAACAATTACAATGTCTCAAAAATACAATAAATAATCTAATGTAAAAAAAATACAGTTTTTCTTTCTCTCTCTCTGTGTAATCATTAATTATAAAAGATAAGTAGAATGCCGAAATAGAATAATGTTTCTAAAATACAGATTTTTTTCTCTTTATGCTCTTATATACATTATTAATTGTTATATAATAGAGTATCATAGAATTTATTTAATAATAATTTTCAACAACGCAATTTTCTAAAAATTACTATCTACAAAAACTGATAGCTTAATCTAGCAATTTTGTTTCCAATCCCCATCCTTGTTTTAAAAGAGTGCTAAATTGAATATCTTTTTTTCCTTTTTCAAGAACTGCTTGCAAATACCAACAAATACATAAACATGTATTTGGCAGAGGTAATTGAGCAATTATTTTATCATATTTTCACATGTAAATAAACATTTTATACACCATATTTCTTTGTACAATATGATCAATTTCAAGGCAATGCTTTTCTCTTCAAAGATAAATAAGAAATTACAATTGGATTATTTTACAATTATATGACAATTTTGTGATATTCTATATGATTAATATAGATGTTTTATATAAATTAAATTTATAATATAAGAGTAAATAACATTTTTTTAAAGCAAACACTCTTAAAAGACTTTTTGTATGTTCAGCAAACAAAATATCTACTAAAGCGATATATATTGTACATTGTTGAGGATGCATATTAGATGCTATATAATATATACTATGATTTTTTTATATTTGTGAACATTAATTTATCTATAATAATTTACACAGAAAACAAACTAACGTTACATTAATAAAAAGAAATATTATTTAACAAAAATACTTGAAAATATATATTTTTTATAATAAAAACGAATTAAATAGTTATCATTTGTATGAGTGATTTGGGATGAGTGTTGCAAAAAGAAAAAGGAAAAAAAAGAAAAAAACGTTAGAGAGATTGACGAACTCGAGGTTGTGCCCATTCTACAAAATCATCAATTAGTACAGGCCAAGCACCCTCCTCATCATAATTACTCATATCTGAATTAATCATAAGTGCAAAATCTAATAGTAAGTTCCACGTATCTTTTGGAATTGATCTTTTGTGATGTTCCTAAAAGATATCAGTAATTATTTTCAAATAACTCTCTTTTTTTCTCTCTCCATCTTTGTACACAAAAAAATAAATGTAAAAATAATATTCAAATTTATGCGCTTACCTGTAGGAACTGACACCACAATTGAAGAAATTTGAATTTATCATCTAACACAATATTCCAATATGCGATAGCCATGTCCAGATCTAAACCCTTTTGCCCTGTATTCTTCGCATAATTAAATGTGTAATGATAGAAATCCTTGAATTTTATAGGATCCCTTAATTCATTTTCTAAACTACCTAAACGCGCTTTTAACTTATCTATACTATCCACCCTGAAAAAGATAATTATGAAAATAATTATATTTCAGATTTAACAATTGCTCTAACAATATAACAAACTAGAGATTTACCCCAAGTCTGCCATTCCATTCATAAATTCTTCCTTAGTAAATTCGCATTGTGTTTCGGCACGAAACTTCCATGCAATAATCAAAACTAATTTACTTTCAGGACTGAGATTTAGATCATCCAGAAATTTCATGATACCATCCGCCGTAATTTTATTAGGTTCATTTGGATCTGTAGATAAATAACTGATTAATATGCCATCTTTTTCTATAATACTAAATACAAATAATAAAGTGTTAAAGATTGCAACTTTACCTTGGTATTTGCTATATAATATTTCCAATTTCTTTTTGTCAGCCGAATTTTTTGGTTCTTTGTAATAAGCTTCTGGATTTTGGAAGTAGTTGTCGCTTGCCAGATCAAGCTTCCAATCATTTTGCGCCAGACAGTATATCGCAGTTTGCTCCCCAGTTTGTGTAAACGTAATAAATTTTTTCACTTTGTCCCTTTGTGAAAACTTTAATTTATGCTGCAATTTAAACGAAATAGCATCATACTTTGAAAGCTCATTACTTGTTTGATTATAAAAGTAATATGCATATATAAAAATGACACTATACAGTTCTAGATTTTATTATAAAATTCAATAATTCCTGAAATCATCATCATTTTATATTTTCATTCTATATGCAAGACGTGCAAGAGTTTTCATATGACACGTTCAAAAAATGTTACTTTTGACAAAATTTCATGTCGCCTTCAAATGACGTTTGCATTTGACAAATTTTTGAAAAGTAGAGAGGAGATGAGGGAGCAGAGAAAGCGGAGAAAAGAAAATCAAAATATGATAATCATTAATCGTTATATATACAAAGAATAGGTTATTATAAAGCAACGTGAAAAATTCGAGATCTCGGCGAGAGAGAAATCGCATTCGATCCCGCGACTGACAGCTCGATGGAAAAACGCGATCGTGTCGACGTGTCGCGATCACGGGCCTTCGAAAAAATGCTTACCATTTTCCGGCTAATTTTAGGCCCCCGAAAAAGCCAAAATATTATTCCCCTCGTACTACGCTCGACGTAAACGTGCGCATGTCTGTTGAGGGCCCCGAGAAACGCATCGACATGCGTATCGAGTGGACGTGTATCTCGCGAATGTGACGTCGAGACGTTCTGGGAAAATGTGTTCGGAAAATTACACTCGCACGCGCGCGAAAGACGGAGCGACCAATTGGGACGGAGAGTTCTTCGCGCCTCGCGCTCCGATTGGTCGACGAAACGTCACTTTTCATCCGAACAAGCAGCATTTGCGAACGTCACCTTTCCGGAATCAGGACGGTAGGATTTAGCGGGTTATTCAAAGGGATGAAATATCATATGTCAACATTTTTTATCCTTCTTTTACTCAATATTGGATTAATATATCCAAATAATTTTCTTTCGCTCTCTTTCTTATATATAATTTAAATCGATATTTTTGAATAATAAATTTTAAATTTTAATTGCAATTTATATTGAATAATATAATGCAATAATTTTTTAATTCGTAATTTTCTGGAAAATTAAATTTTTTTGCTACATCGAAATTAAAAAGTTTATATATTTAGAAATAAAATATAATTGCAATTTTTTACGTATATGTCAAAATGTCTCAGTAAGCAAAAAATCATTAAGTATGTAATATATGTATATATAACATATTGTATATACAACATCATTTATGAACAAACTTTGACATCGATTTAGATGAGGTTTCGGTATAATGTTGAAATAACGTTTTTAAAATATTTTATTAATATTTTGAGAGCAATATGTGTTATTAAATAATATTTTTAAAACATTTCTAAAACATTATCAGTCAAAATATTTTTTTAAATATATTATTATTAATACACGTTTATTAAAATATTTTAAACATATATTTATAAAACACATATTATATCATATAATGCGTAGAAAATTTATATAAAATAATCAACATTTTAAAATGTTGACTAAATAAATAATACATTTCTTATTTTAAATCTATATATTTTTGATTGAATAATTTTAATTGAATTCTAATTGCGACTTGAATAAATATAAGTTAGATTTTGTTCAATGAATTTTTGGGAAAATTAAAATTCTTTGCGAAATCGAGAACGATCTCAAATTTTAAAAAAATCTTTATAAATAAAATTTTTACATCATAAATACCTGTAGTATTTATGTTGTATATGATATAAAAAATATCAAAAATTTTTTTATTTGCCACAAATTTTCTAAACAAAAAAACTGTAGAAAATCGAGTATATATGCTCTTTCTCTCTCACGTTCTTTTTTAGATCATCCCCCACACAGCTTCTCTTTCTCTCCCTCAAACCTCAACACTTCAATCTCCGACTCCGATATGTGAGTGAGATGTGCATATGAAAATGTGATTTCGTTAACAATAAATGTTTTGTTTATTGGAACACGACGTCGGAGACATTTTAGAATTCGTCTGGATTCGTATTCATCATGTTTATTTATCGAGCTTTAATGCTGTTCAGTTTTGTGAATGAAAAAGCGGCAGTGACTGGATTATATAGGTTATTGATGATACACATATGATATGCTTCAATAGATAATAATTTTTTGACAGGTATATATATGCAATAATTATTATTTTATAGTCTCTTAATTTAAACTTAATGAATAAACACATGTAAACAATGTGGCATATTATATATATAAAATAAATAAAAATATATTTATATAAAATAAAAAGAAAAACTTGTGTCTTATCTTGTTAATTTATGTAAATATTTATCAAAATTAAGTTATTTTAATAATTTATCAAATATTAATTATGTACTCAGATGTGCATTGTTATCATTTGTAGAAATCAGCAGAAAAGATGCTTCAAAGTATCTTATTGTATAGATGAAGACATGCAATAATTTGATATAAACATGGTGGGGAATATTTACGAAATACTCCCGTTCTATCATCACTCCAGCGGGAGAGAGATGTGCCAATGGCTGGCACATGTCAAGCTGTCAAGGATAATAATTTTGGCATCCGTAATTTTATTTATTGTGCCATTATTTACTCATTATTATTTATCCAAGGTATGTCAAGGAAGTAGTAGAAGAGCTTTCAAGATTACAACTCTCTTTCTTTCTCTGCGATGTTTTGCATTAACTTTGAATTTATTTTCAGGTGGAATCCGATGCTCCAGATAGGGATATATATAGAACATTTTCAACTCTAGAAGCCTTTGAAGATTTCTCATCTATGAAAGCGTCACAATTGAAGATGCGAATAGAGGAAATGTTCCGTATAAAGATTTCAGTGAGCAACGAATTGAGAGATCTAGGTGCTAAGAGACAAAGACTTCAAGGTGAAGTTAATAGCTTGACGCAGAAGATAGATGAATTGAAGCAAGAGTTATTGCATCAACAAACAGACCTGGACAGACTGAAAATAAGCGTGGAACAAGCACAGGTAGCCCAGAGAGAGGCAGTTGAAAGGAATACGCCGGAATTGGCGCCTCCTAAGAGAATACTGATTAATACTGTTCCAGTTATATTACCCAGTACAGACCCACGATCGTGTAAAATGTATAATTGTTTTGATCATAGTCGTTGTGCACTGACAAGTGGATTTCCTGTATATTTGTACGATCCAGATCAATTCTCAGTAGTTAATCCAGGATGGGATGTAGATGGTTTCTTAAAAACAACCATTAAACAAACATTAGGTATGCAGATATTTATATTTTTATTGATTATATTTTGTTGATTATAAATTATTTATTTTTGCTAAATTAATGTATTTGTTACACAGGATACAATCCGCATCTTACTAGAAATCCAAAAGAGGCATGCATCTACATAGTTCTAATTGGTGAAGCGTTAAGCTCTCAGCAAAAGGGTGATCAACATTACAACAAGTCGTTAGATATAAAGAAACTGTACGCACTCCCGTATTGGGGGGGAGATGGTAGAAACCACATATTGTTGAATCTTGCACGGAGAGACTTGTCCGCAGATTCTGGAAATATTTTTAGTAATCTGGATACCGGGAGAGCAATGGTGGTGCAATCAACATTTTATAGAAATCAGTTTCGCGAGAATTTCGATCTAATCGTTCCACCAATTCTGGGACCACCTGGTGGAGACGTTTGGCAGGAATGTGCACAAATGCTGCCTGCGAGAAGGAAATATCTGTTGTCTTTTCAAGGAGAGATGAGAACCTTCAAAGGCACCTCGATGACGCATCAAATCGACGATCCGGATGTAGATCTGGAAAAATTATCAGTCGACGATAACAATATAGACTCATTTATCATTCAACATTTGAAGGATATGAGTAACGGAGTGACCTTGGATAAGTTTTATATTCAATTCGAATGTATACCAGCCTCCGTGGAAATCAAACCAGCAGAGGCCCTCGACTGGTCGCTCTGCGGAACTGATTCCTCCAGAAGAGCTATACTAAAAGAATCGACGTTCGCACTGATTCTGGCACCCAGCAATGCCACGTTACTAACTACTTCGTTCATGCAAGCAAGACTGTACGAAGCATTGCGCGCCGGGTCGATACCAGTTATCCTCGGCGGTGATCAGATCTTGCTTAATTACAATGAAGTTATTACTTGGAGAAGAGCCGTCATCTTTTTACCCAAGGTAATTTTGCATCCTAACATTGGAGTCCCCTCCCAGTATTGAATCGAAGCTGATGTAAATATCGTTTCAGGCCAGAGTGACCGAAATGCACTTCTTATTGCGCGCTGTTCCTGACAACGATCTCCTGCATATGCGGAGACAAGGTAGATTGATATGGGAACGTTATATGAGCACTGCTCAAGGTGTGGTGGATACTACCATAGCTGTAGTCAGAGACAGACTCGGTATTCCTCCGTTACCGGCGCCTCAAACACCTAGTCCTAGTGTTTTTAACGAAAGCTTCGTGGTATGTATAGTTTCACGTGATAGAATAAGGAGATTCGATTATACAGGGTGTCTCAAAAGTCCTGTAACAGTTAAATATTTAATATTTCGAAAACAAAGGCTTTTTGTTAACTATAAATAAGATTATTTTTATTTAGAGGTTTTCATTAAAAAATTTCAAAGTAAATTTTACATGGCCACTTAAAGCCCTATAACTTTTATTTAAAACACTTTTCAAAAAGCCTTTGTTTTCGACATTTGACTGTTGCAGGTTGCAGGACTTTGAGATACACCCTGTATTAATCCAATTTTCTTATTTTGTGTTTTATATGTGCATATAAAATATTTATTAATAGAAATATTTTTATATAAAATATTTATTTACATAAAATATTTTAGAAAATAATCCTTAAGGTTCGCCAATAATAATTAATAAAAATCTTTCCTCAATGGTAAAAGTCGACCAAACTGGCAATTATTTGTTATAAATAATTAGTTAAAATGCAACGTTTCGGCTGTCATTGCAGCCCTTTTCAAGTAAATCTATAAAAAGTTACATAAAAATAATTATAATTTTAATACATTTCATCGCAACAAATAATTATAAATTCATATACAAAAATATGTTACATACCAAACGTAAATGCATAATAAATTAATACAGTAAATCAAATTCACACTGCATACCACCGACAATATTCACCATTGTTTTAATGAACAATGTAGAATTGACAGAAGTAAACAAGAAATAAATAGATGTTAACAGTTAGCAAAAATTTTAGTCACTACGCGTTAAGAAAATCGAGACAAAACTAATGTGTTTTTCGCAATCTAAAACCTCATAACAAAGTCAAATAAATAAATAAATAGGTAAAAATAAAAATAATTTAAATAGCGTCAAGAACACGATCATAAATCCTACTAAAATTCTCCGTATCTTTCTGTAAATTAATGTCTTTACTTTGTTTTTTTATATAAAACATTTCTGCAATTTCTCTTTTTCTTGTTTCTTGATGCAAGATCACCGGAGAATCCCAACGGAACTCATGATCGTTGCAAGTCCGATGCAAACTAACGACTAAATGCAATGTAGTGACTTTTTTGATATTATTTCTATGTTCTTTGATGCTCGTTTCTAAATGTCTCTTTGTCTGTCCAATATACGTAGAATCACAATTCGCACATTCAATTTTATACACGACATCGGTTCTTTTTAAGTTGTCTATCCTATCTTTTCCTCTTTTTATTAGTGTGTCTAATTTTTTTGGAACGGTATATAATACATCAATTCCATTTTTATTAATGCAACGCGTAATATTCTCGCTCAAATCTCTAATGTAAGGCAACACCATACAAGTTCGCGCATCAAATTTATTTCGGTTGAATGAGCTAAGATTACCGCCAAATTTAATCGCCCTACGTCTTTTGTTAATATTTTTGTTTATAACCGTTAACGGGTAACAATTATTACGAAGAATTCTTCTGACTATGCAGTGACAGTCGAAACGTTGTATTTTAACTAATTATTTATAATAAATGATTGCCAGTTTGGTCGACTTTTACCATTGAGGAAAGATTTTTATAAAATATTTTATATAAAATGTACATCTTTATATTTATTAATATAAATATAATATCAATATATTTTTAAAAGCCATTAAAGTCGGATACCATCATTGCTGAGCCTGAAGCAGAAGAGAGTTTAGGACCTTTGGAACCGTCGTATCCATCTCCTGCTTTCAAGAGAAACTATACAGCATTATTAGTACAAGGTCATGAAATTTGGAACGATTGGATGGATCCGTTCAATTTGTATCCACAGTTACCCTTCGATCCTACTCTTCCTAGCGACGCGAAATTTCTCGGTAAGATCGGTTAATTTTAATTGTTGTGTTACATGAATTTTATTTAATCATATTGTGTTTTCTATATTTTTACATAGGCTCGGAAGTCGGCTTTCGGCCTATTGGCAAAGGTGGCGGAGGTGCCGGGAAAGAATTTAGCGAGTCATTAGGAGGAAACTATCCAAGAGAACAATTTACAATTGTAATATTGACGTACGAGCGAGAACAAGTTCTCATAAATTCGCTGGCGCGTTTTTATGGCTTGCCTTATTTGAACAAAGTACTGGTAGTGTGGAACAGCCCGAAACCACCGGCGGAAGATCTGAAATGGCCCGATATCGGCGTTCCAATAAATGTAATATATAAGCGCAATTTATTGTCCTATAGAATATGTCTCTGAAAAATCACATAAAAATACCTTTTAAATCTGTCTGAGCAGGTTATAAAAGTTCCAAGGAACAGTTTGAATAATAGATTCCTTCCATTCGACGCAATTGAGACAGAAGCCGTCCTTTCTATTGACGACGATGCTCACTTGAGGCACGATGAAATCATGTTTGGTTTCAGGCAAGTCGATTTTATACAGTCTTATCGATCTCAGTGTATATATAATCTTTGATATTCATTTTACGTGCATATTTACAGAGTATGGAGAGAAAATCGGGATCGCGTAGTTGGATTCCCTGGTCGTTTTCACGGATGGGACCAGAATTATCATAACGCTTGGAATTATAATTCCAATTATTCCTGCGAGTTATCCATGGTCTTAACCGGGGCTGCTTTCATCCACAAACATTATACATATCTATATACATATTGGTTGCCACAATCGATAAGAGACAAAGTTGACGAGTATATGAATTGTGAAGATTTAGCTATGAATTTCTTAATATCTCATATTACGAGGAAACCACCAGTTAAAGTAAGATTATTATCTTTAATAATATGAAAGAGAATAATTATTTTAATGCTGCATGATTTTTCTCTTTTTCTTTTTAATATTTTAAAACAATTGTTATTTAAAAAAAATCTTTATTCAGCTATTATGTCATTCTTGTTTTTATTTATGTTTCAATGATTCATTACAAATTTACATAAATATATTAATATGTGATTTTATATAATACATGTAATAAAATTCAACTGTGCATTTAGGTAACGTCACGTTGGACATTTAGATGTCCGGGTTGTCCAGTTTCGCTTTCAGAAGATGATACACATTTTCAGGAGAGACATAAATGTATCAATTTCTTCTCGCAGGTAAACAACAAATTTTTAATTATTAAATATATAAGTAAGTTGAGACAATAATTTGTGCACATTATTCATGATTGATGATCTTAGGTTTTCGGATATATGCCTCTATTGAATACACAATTTCGAGCAGATTCTATATTATTCAAGACACGAATACCACATGACAAGCAAAAATGTTTCAAATTTATATGAAGAGGAAGCATGTATAGAATTTTTGTGTAGGTATTGTAGACTAAGATTTATATGACTTTACAATTTTATGCAATTCTGAACTATTATACAAGGCATTTTACAAAATGTATGTGTGCTTTTTTCTTCTTTAAGTATAATCATTGTTACAATCTGATTTAGTGTTCCAAAAGAAAAGAACATTTTGTAAATATAATCAATATACTATATTTTAATATACTATATTCTACAATATAGTATATTTTATAATACAGTATATAATTGAATTATACTGCCGTGATTAGTAGTATATAAGAATTTATATTACACACATGTTATATATACATACATATATATATATGCATACATATATATATAAATACACACACATATATATATATATATATATATGTGTGTGTGTGTGTGTATTACATATATAAATTGTGTGTAATGGAGAGAAAGGAGTGTATTGTATGGAATCAAAATAATGTATATATTTAAGATAAAATTAGGAAGATAACATAATTTTTTATCAACACAAGCAAAATTAATTATAATATTCGTATAAATAAGGGGAAACAATTGATGTATCTTTATATTTCATTATATGTATAGATACTTTGTAAAAAATCTCTATAATTAGCTATTTTACAATCGATCTAGCAAACATCACGCCTATCTGTCTATATACATAATATGATAATGGCACATATTGTGTACATAATAGTATATTATATTTTATTTGTTACTTTATTTATTATTTTCATTCATAGTTTTTTAATTGTGATATTTTAAACATCATGTAAAAACCACTAAGGATATCAACATATAAAATGTTGCTGTTGCGACATATACAATACACTTTCATATTTATAAAACTGAAAGTATAAATTTATCTTATACATTTATTGAACATAAAAATTAATTTCTTATATAATAATTTTTTGTATATTTGAAAAAGATTGTTATAAAGAGCAATTCAATTTTTTAATTTATTTTCAAAAATATTTTTATAAGTCAACTTTTTTTTGAGGTAAAAGTATAATTTGATAGATGTTTAATACAGAATTTCTACATATGGAATGTATTCTTTTATACAAGAGATATATTACATATAAATTTTGTTTTCTAATTATATGAGATTAATAATGAAATATAAAGAACAATGCAAAAATGTATAGTTTGTGATCGATTAATGTAAAAGTTTTGAAATCTGAAAAAATTTTCTACATTTTCCTTTTATTTTTTGAAAATCATATTTCTGGCATAATCAAATTTACAAATGCTGTTTATTCAGTAATACTCGATTATTTCTATATTATAAAAATTATCAAAAGAAAAAAATAGAAAATTTTTTAAAAAATGTCAAAACTTTTTTATAGATCTATATGTTCTCTATTTCTATTTTTTTATATCTGTATCTTTTATATTTTTAATATGGATATGTTAGACTATATTATTATGTTTTTTTTATATATAATATTACTAAGATATGTGCCAAACATTTAATTATTTATGTATGTAATATGCATCGAAAAATTATATACATTAATAAGTTTTCTTAGATATTATAAAAAAATAAGTTTTGATTATATCTATTCTATAATCTGAACATATTTTTTAAATATATTTATTTATAAAATAAATTAATTCGATCAATATTATATATGTATATAATAATTTACGTACAAGTAATTTTACTATTAGTAATTTACGTGCAAGTAATTTTACTATTTTTTAAAAGTGACACTTATCTATTATATTTTTGTGCAATATTACTAGCGAATAGAAGAACATTTTTCCAAAATAGTTGCTACGTGCTCTTAATGTAAAGAATTTCATGTAAATTATTAATATAAAGACTTGTTTTATAGATGCTCAATGTGATGTATTTGTGTTGTATTTTATATAATGTGCAAAACTAGACGTCATTCTTTAATTTTTAAATATCGCGTGAATAATGTATATAGATACTTATATGAAAAAATATATTTAAAAATATGATTTATTTGGCATATAAATTAATGACAAAATATATAAATTCAAGCAAAAAATGCTATATAAAATTACTACAGGAAAGAGAATAAAAAAATTTACATCACATTTTGTATGCTTTAATTTATTTTAATTACATATAATTATTTTAACTGTACGCTTTTAATCTGCTTTTTTAGCGTGAAAGATATGCTCTGCATGTATTAAAATATATTTCGAAATTAATTGCCATTTTACAGAAACATATTTCGCATCCTTCGTCATCTTTCGTATCCCGCGAGTAGTAATCGGCCGCATGTACGAGACATGTCTGACGGGCGAGTAGTAAGTGTCAACAATAGTCACGCGCGAGTGCGAGTGGTCGGACGCGCAGTAGTAATATGCCGCTATGCAGCGCCGCAGGCTTCTAGCGAGCGACCACGTTAAAGTATGTTATGTATTTGGTATGCTGATCAACAATGACTACGATATTAATTTACATATTTGTAAATTCGCGTATATACGCGTAATAAAATCACGGTTGTATAAAATTACGGGAATTACACGGAGCGCAAATTACTACTAATTATGTGATTACAATGACGTCAGAAGGGATTCAGATTTCACACGGTTCTTTAAATTTGTTTTCTATAAAATATACAGATAAATAAACATTATTTATTTATCTTTAAAAATAAAAATTACTTATAAATAAAAGATTATAAATAAAAAGAATTGCAAATTATAAAAATTATAAATACAATTGTACTTTAACGTGTAAAGATAAATAAAAATTATTTATTTATCTTTACACGTTACTTATTAAATATTGTTAAATTCTATAATGAAATTTTAAAGCTGTAATATTTGTGTAATTTTAAAGTTGTGTGCAATTATTTTATTATGTATAATAAGATTTCTCGATATTTTTGCGTCAAGTTTCGTCGATAAAGAAAAAAAGAAGCTTTGGAGAAGATACGAAATCTGGGTGACTCTCACATGCGAACATAAACGTGCCACGTGACGTACCGGACTATACAAAACTTTAGTAATGCCGAAGGAATGGCGCGCACCGATCGTTTCGGAAGTTTCTACGATCTTGGAGAGCTCACGGTGTTCCCAGGAGGTGATTTATCGAGTATTTCGCGTAAAATTATACGAAGTAAATAGTAAATATATATCGTCTATGTAGACTAGTTTCGTGCACGCTATATTTTTATGAATGCTGATATAGGGTTAGAAAATTATGAAATTCATTTCACGATGAAATCTTTAGACAAATTTGCAACACGAGTTGCTTTTTGGCGACCCTCATCTAGGTTATAATTTTTTAAATTATAAGATATATGTACATATTTTTTATATATTATATATTATTTTATATATATATATATATATTTATATTATATATTATAATATTATTTATATTTTTTGTTACATATTATTATTAATTTATATTATTATTTATTATATATTTTTACATTATGTATTAACATATTTTTTTATTTTATATTATATATATATTTCTCTCTTTCTCTCTCTCTATCTCTCTCTAGTACATATAACTACTACATTAATTATGTAATGAGTATCAGCTCCAACAAAGTGACTTTAATTAACAATTTATGTGATTTATAGTAAAAATAGTTCATCAATCTGGGTATTGTCGCAAATTAATTAACGAAATTCAAGGAAAAATAGAAAAATCAATTTTATTTTACACTCTCGAAGCGAACGAGATCACTTTAAATATACAAACGATATAAAAACATTCTTTTTTAAATAAATTTTTCCTGGAAAAAATGAGAGAAATCTCATCGATCCTTTCCCTAAAATATTAAAGTGATCTCATGCAACGGGATCTCTCTTTCAAATATAGCCGCGCGATTGCGATCCTCTCGAAGTTGGCGCCAGATTGGCTCGTCCGTCGATCAATACGGTATTTTCCGCGACGTAAGTCCCGTCTCGCTCGCCGATTGGTCAGGACGTACGCCGCAATCCGATTATTTATTAAGCTCGCGGCGGAGGTGCAATATATTTGTCGGACGTCGTTTCGTCGCGCGTTTTTGCGCGAAAAACGGCGATCGCGATCGACAACCGCGCGTTTAATCGTCGATTAATATTGCACGAAGAAATGCGGAATCAAATCTCCAGCTCGAACGAGACGGGGTCGCGTATACTTTGAGTCTTTCCGCTTTCAATGACCTCCCACATCTCCCTCCCGTCCTCTTCAGCATCTACACGAAACCAAAGTTCGTACACACGCCGGATGTATATATAAGGTGCTATAAATATCCTCTCTATTATAGATTCTTCGGGAGACTCTTTTTTTTAAATTTCTACCCGTGGAAATGTCATTAAGAGTCATTTATTTGAATAACCTTTTTCAAATTTTTAATTACATTAGTAATCTCAGTGATAACTCTGTGGAATATTAAAACGAAGTCTATTTTAAAGTTAAATGGAGAGAGAGCGAAATTCTCTCGTACGTTTTTATATATGCGAGAAAATTTCGAAAGTTTGGCGGGAAATTTTAAATTTCGAAAATTGACAATTATATATATTATAAAAACCGTAGTAATATCTTTTAAAATGGTCATTATTATTTTTGAATAATCCCTAACAGAGCACATATATTCCGAAGACGTTCAGAGAACATCTTGAAGATGTTCGAATGTCCTTTGGATATCCTCCGAATATCATCTGAATATCTTTCGGATATGTTGTGCTATTAGGGATACAATTTCCTCGTGAAAAATACACGCGCAGAAGTTCCGAGCCACCCCGTATATATCCACGGAAAGAGGGTGGGAGAGAGAAAGAGAGTAGCTCGGTTCGCGCAACTGCGGTTCCACACAAGTGCGATAAGAGCCACCCGCTCTCGATAGAGGTCTCTGGGAGCGAGAGAGAATATATACGTCGCGACTTCTCCGAAGTGCCGCTCGCGCGAAGGAAACGCGGTCTCGGTGTCGACGCGAGTATTCCGACAGGAAGTCGATTCGCGGACCGGAAATTAGCCCCGTTCACCTCGTTCTTCTTCGCTGCAACGGAAGGCTCGCGAGAGGCGAAAGCCTGCGGAGAAAGAGAGAAGGGTCAGAAGGGAGACCAGCAGCCGAGCCAGGTACATATATATATATATATATATACTTACATATATATATATATATATATATAGAATATATATATATATATATATATATAGAAAGCGAGGAAGAGAGAGGAGCGCAAAGGGTTGGCAAGAGGAGAATGGCGGGATAATATCGAGAGAAGAAGAGAGAGTGAGAGAAAGAGAAAGAGGGTTCGACGTGGCCGCGTCATCATCTGGTCGCGTGGGAGGGAGAGGGACGGACGCATCCCTAGGCGCGAGTCGCGAAAGCGGCGACGCGTCTCGTAGTACTTTGAGCCGCCGCCGCCGCAACGCGGCGTCGCGACGCCAGGCGCCGCGCAGTGCGCACACACAGTCACCCTCTGGCGCTCCCTCACCCTGTGCTTGCAAAAACTGCGAGTGTTGGTCATCGTTTTTCGCACAAAGTTTTTCGGGCGGCTCGACGCGAAGCAGCAGCACCACGAAGAGAGAGAGAGAGAGAGAGAGAGGTAGATAGAAAGAAAGGAAGGGAGGGTTTAACCCTCGCGAGACGACCCCAGCCAGTCCCCGACGATAACGTCCAGATCGTCCCGGAGACGTTATATAGGAGAGAAAGCACAACCCCTGGTGAACAATCCCCTCCGTTGTCAGCTGGGAATAAAACGCTCTCGCCGTGGGTGTGTGTGCGCGCGCGTGTGCGAGGTGTATGTGTGTGCGTGTATGCATGCGTGTATGTGTATGTGAGAACACCGTGTGTTCGGGGACGAGATCGACTGCGTGTGGGCGTCGCGGCGGCCGTTTGAGGCGCGCCGAGGAGCGCCATTGTCGCGTCGAGCTGCCACGTGAATCGTGTCGTCCGAGGGGATTTGGATTTTCTGGATTTTTCAAGCGACCCTCTTCTTCTTCTCCTTTAGTTCCCCGGGACGACAATCGGACCGGATCCCCGGACACGAATGGACCCCTTCGTGCTTTGCCCTCGCCGAGGATGTCTCTCGCGGACCTGACGGGATCCAGCAGTTAACCCGTTATTGGGATCGTTTTGGGATGGCGCATCGCCTCGTCGGAAGATAACGGAGAGGCGTCAGCTGCAGCGCTGAAGCGTCAAGACTACCCCGACCCAGGAAAGTGGTATTCATCAGCGGCGACGACACGCACAACCCAGTGACCCGTTTTTTCCCTCTTCAATCGATGCGATGTTTTCGAGAGTGTCCAAGAGGATCGGGGACGCAGCCATTATCTAGCGATCGGAGGATCCAAATCGCGTTCCAATCGATCGGCACCCACTGGCAGCTGTTATTCGCACCCTCGGGCAGGGAAGAACCTCGTCCCTTCGCTCCAGGAACGTCCGGGTGGATCCAACCGAGCGAGGACCCGTATCGTCCCACCTGGCCGAGAGGAGGGACGTCGACGAGGGATCCGAAGATCGTTCCTCCTAGGTCGGAGAAGGTGCATTCCCAGGTCGGATGGTGCATTTGGGCAGCGCAGTGCGTGAGGCCGGGCCGCAAGAGAGAATGCGAGAGCCTCCTCACAGCCTGTGAACATGATTTGTCATACACATGCGACGGGCGGTAATCGTACGACGAGAGACACCGACGACGACGAGGACGACGACGACGACGACGACGACGACGACGACGACGACGACGACGACGACAACGACGATAAAGAGGAGAGGGATGACGACGCGAGCAAGCCTTGTGCTCGTATGAGACCAGCCCGACTTCTACTGCCCCACTGCAGTGCAGTCCCAGATCGGAGCACCGTAGACGAATCCAGGGACCGACGTCACCTGTTCTCGTCATCCCCTAGCGCGGAGGAGGTCATCCCAGAGAAGTCATCGACCACCACGACGGAGGTGGTGTCGCGTCGCGATTGCTCGCGAGTGCAACGTTCGACGGTGGTGGTGGTGGTGGTGCAACAAGAGCAGCAGCAGCAGCAGCAGGAGCAACGACGAGGAGGACGACGACGAGGACGACGACGGCGACGTAACTCAGGCGCGTTCGCGTTTCCGCGTCGCGGTGCGGTGGTGCGGTCAACGGGTGTCGGATGACTTCCCCAGGACGAGGGCCGCGCTTCGTAGTAGTCGTAGAGGAAGAAGAAGAAGAAGGTCGTTGCCGCGCGTATCCCGGGTTCCTCTCGACGACGAGAGGAGTCGTCGTCGTAGACGAGAAGCGCGGAGGAGGGAGGAAGTGCGTGGGCAATCCGGTCGCTGGTATTATTATTATTATTATTATTATTATTATTACGGCGACGACGTCCCGTCGACGTCGACGTCGTCGGTGGTGCGCCGGCCTGACCCGCGTCATACCCACGTCGCATACCCCGTGCACGCGCTTCTTACACCGCCATCGCGATGGCGGAGCTACCTCAGCCCGACATGTCGCACCTCACCCCCGAGGAGAGGCGCATCATAGAGGGTGTTATAATGCGCCAAAAGGAGGAGGAGGAACAGGATCATGAGATTATGAGGTATGTGTCGTCAATGTATTTTTTTTTTTTTTTTTTATATATAAAACGATGTTTCGTATTTTTAAGAATTAAGTGGAACAAGTAAATTATGTGGTCGCGCGTACAAGTTTGGAGAGTAGGAGCGAGAATAATGTGATTGAAAATCTTGATCGTGTATAGAGATTAATTATATACGTATATAATATAATATATATAAAATATTATTTTATTATATATATATATATATATATATATATGTGAGCATTTTTTATTTTTTTTATATAAAACGATATTTCATATTTAAGAATTAAGTGGAACAAGTAAATTATGTGGTCGTACAAGTTTGGAAAGTAGAATCGGGATCATGAGATTATGAGGTATGTGTCGTCAATCTATTTTTTATTATTATTATTTTTTTAATTTTTTTATATAAAACGATATTTCATATTTAAGAATTAAGTGGAACAAGTAAATTATGTGGTCGTACAAGTTTGGAAAGTAGAATCGAGAATATGATTGAAGTCTTGATCGTATATAAAGATTTAATTATATACATATATAATATATTTATAATTATATATATATATATATATATAATATAATAAAATATTAATTATATATATATATATAGGGATTTTATATTTTTTTTTACATAAAACGATGTTTTGTATTGAAGAATTAAGTAGAACAATTAAATTATGGTCGTACAAGTTTGGAGAGTAGGATTGAGAATAGTGTGATTAAAATCTTGATCGTATATTATATATAAAGATTAATTATATAATATATTTATAATTATATATATATAATATATAATACAATATTAATTATATATAATGTATAAAATATTTTGTTTTTCATTTAAAGAGATTTTTGAATATAAATTGAGATTTTTCTGATATGGTAATTAATAAAATTATTTAAAATTTTATAATCTTATGTGCTATAAACTTGGAGTAATAATAAGAAATGGAGCAATTAAAATCTCGATCATTGAACATTTATAAATTCCATTTTTATCATTATTTTTTAAATTTTATATGTGCAGAGAAAGATTAATTAATTATTTTTTTATATTCAATCACACACAGATTCTTAAATACACAGATTTTTTGACAAGATACATAATTAATAAAACTATTTTTTAAATTATATAATTTGTGATACAAACTTGGAGTACTATCAAGAAATAGTGTGATTGAAATCTCTCGATCGTTATGCGTATATAAATTCTTCTATTTTATTTTGCAAATTTTATATGCAAAGAAAGATTGATTAAGTACTTTTTTTATTCAGATTTTCGAATAAATTGAGATTTTTTTCTGATAAGATAATTGATAAAACTATTTTATAAATTATGTCATCTTCTATAGTACAAACTTGGAGAATCGAAGCAAGAAATAGTCGGAGCAATTGAAATCTTATCGTACTGTATATATAAATTCCATCTTTTTCATCTTTTTTTTTTTAATTTTATATGCAAAGAAAGTTGTATGAAAGATTTATATTAAATTTTTTCCTATTTTCTTATTTAAAAAATTTTTGAATAAATTTGAGATTTTTAACAATAATTAATAAAACTATTTTATAGTATTATCATCATATGTAATACAAACTTTGAAAAAAAGTAGGAATAAAAAATGTCAAGGAATACAGAATAATTTAAATCTTAGTCGTACTATGTATAAATCTTTTTCATTTTTTTTAATTTTATATGCAAAGATGCATGAAAGATTAATTAAACATTTTTTCTTATAAAATATTTTTTTTATTCAAAGAAATTTTCGAATAAATTTGAAATTTTTTTGATAAGACAAGAAATAAAACTATATTTTACACAAAGTATAAAAAGAGGATAATATTTCATGTACAATAATTTTGAAAAAAATCGATATACTCGCGTTTTATCAGAGAGGAAATCATATACGCATAATTAATATGATTATTAATAATTCATTAATTAATTAATGATTATTATACATTACATATGATTAATTTACAATTACATTATTTGTTTAAGTAGCGATATGTGCAACCAATAATTATACATTATCGCTCTTTTATATAAAAATCATCTAGTGAAATGCTAAAATAACAATTTAAAAAGTTATTACGTATACACTAAGAATTTTTCATCGCTAGAAATTTTCCTCGCTACAAGTTTTATCACAATACGTGTGCAGATGTATCGAATCTTAAAAAAAAAGCACGAATGCGCACACCGGAATTTTTTTTGCCGCCATACGAACGTAGCTTGCGACATGAATTCGAAACTATCGATGAAGGTATTGTTTTACAAGCAGACCGAGGGGCTTTTACACGGGTATTTAGGACTCTCTATTGCACCGGATATTGCCGGGTTGGTCAAACGCCTGTAATAACATTCACGCATCGCGATGCGTCGAAGTGGTCGATATTGTTTGTCGCGCTTTTGATAAATGCGAAATTTATTTTTTATACCATTTAATCTTGTTATTTATGCCGAAACAAAAATCGTGAAAGTGCATATATAGTATCAAAATGAACATTGTATATAGGAAAACATATCGGTAATTTATGAAACATTTTCTAAATCTTATGATTTTTTGATACCTTAAAATTTCTTTTTACATACATTATTTTATAATATAAAATTTATAAAATAGTAGAATATTTAAGTAAATGTGTGTGAAAAGGTATTAAATTTCTGCCATTTTTGGACTCGTGCAAAAATATCATTGCGATAGGAATGATTCGTCCAACTTTATTACAAGTTGGATGATTTTGGACGATGATTAAAATTATATAACAGACATTTTCATCTGTCCGTAATATTCTGGAAATGGGACGAGAGAGATGATAACTTTAATTACAGTAAATGATATCCATTTTAACGCGATTGCGCGATTAGTGATAATTGTCGAAGTCAGAAACACTTTGCGTCGGGTTTAGAAAAATCATCGAATCAAGGGATGCAAAGGACGATCAGGGTGTCGAGCGGTCTTGGAAATCCTTAAAATCCTGAAATTGTCCTTGATTTTTTTTATGTCCTGAAAATCCTGGAATAATGTGTATTTTTTTTATTATATCCTGAATTTTTCTTACTTATCCTTGAAAATGTTAATGTTTGTATAAAAATATTTTTACAGGAATTTTCAATGCAGATATCTATACTTTTCTTTTAATCTCAATCGCGATTTGTTGACAGAGGAATTACAAATACAGAAGAAAAAGCTCTTATCAAATGCTAAAGAAGAATCTGATTTAATTGATAAGGAGGTTCAAAAATTAAAAAATTTAATCAAATAATTATTTATGTTACATTTAATAATTCTTATGATCTCGAAAAATTACTGTACCTTTCACAAGCAACAAAAGTACCAAAGTTTAAGTTAATTTAATTATTTAATTAAATCTTAAATAAAAAGAGAATATATATATATATATATATATATATAATTTATGTTTTTGTTTCTAATCAACTTTCATATGCTTTTAATTAATAAAAAAATTCCTGGAAAAAATACTTTTTTGTCCTGGAAATCCTGGAAATGTCTTTGAATTTCTTAACCTTGTTTCGCTAGACACCCTGACGATATTAATACTGTTGAAAGGCGCGAAAATAAGAGGGAAAGAGAGATCTCATTTGGCCGATTGTTACCGATGACCACAATTGATCAGACGGACGAAACGTCAGTCGATCGATCGGATAAAGGATATTTCTTGATTAGTGAGCCTGTGCTCCGGCTCGTTTCACCTATTTTCCCGGCTCACCTGCTCATTAGTCCTTGACCGCTTTACACACCTACATCTTCCATTTATGTATCCACGGCCCTGCACACGCTCCTCTCATCTCTCTCTCTCTCTCTTTTTCTCTTGTATCAAGCGATCAAAAATAAATGTCGCTTATAATTGTCCTCACCGCAAATATTCTTCACCCTTTGCGCATTCCGCCCTCGCGAAGAGATCCTTCTTAAAACCCTCTTAACTTCATGACTGACGAAATACAAAGGGTAGAAAGTTCATTCCTGGATCCCTCAATTAAGAAAAAGGTCGCAAATTACGATCAATAATTTTTAAGATTTTAAAATGTTTAAAAAAAAAATTTTTTTTTGTATATTGAAACTTCAGAATTTTTGGTAAGTGGTTACTTTTTATCGAATTTTTTAATACAACAAATCTAATTTGAATTTAATCAGAAATAGGTTTGCATGAGTGACGAAATACAAAGGGTAGAAAGTTCATTCCTGGATCCCTCAATTAAGAAAAAGGTTGCAAATTACGATCAATAATTTTTAAGATTTTAAAATGTTTAAAAAAAAATTTTTTTTTTTTTTAAATATGTATATTGAAATTTCAGAATTTTTGGCAAGTGGTTATTTTTTATCGAATTTTTTAATATAACAAATCTAATTTGAATTTAATCAGAAATAGGTTTGCATGAGTGACGAAATACAAAGGGTAGAAAGTTCATTCCTGGATCCCTCAATTAAGAAAAAGGTTGCAAATTACGATCAATAATTTTTAAGATTTTAAAATGTTTCAAAAAAAAATTTTTTTTTTCTTTAAATATGTATATTGAAACTTCAGAATTTTTGGCAAGTGGTTATTTTTTATCGAATTTTTTAATACAACAAATCTAATTTGAATTTAATCAGAAATAGGTTTGCATGAGTGACGAAATACAAAGGATAGAAAGTTCATTCCTAAATCCCTCAATTAAGAAAAAGGTTGCAAATTACAATCAATAATTTTTAAGATTTTAAAATGTTTATAAAAATTTTATTTTTTTTTTTTTTTGAAAAATATGTATATTGAAATTTCAGAATTTTTGGCAAGTGGTTATTTTTTATCGAATTTTTTAATACAACAAATCTAATTTGAATTTAATCAGAAATGGGTTTGGGCTGGAATTTTTTGCCGCATTCTTCCTCCGATAAAAAAATCCAACGAAAATGACCTGTCAAATTGAGGGGTTGCGGAAAATAACATTCCTGCCTCGCGATGAATAGAAAAAAGGGAAAAAATCGAGCGGTTATCGCGCGTGCTCGGCTTATCACAGAGGAGACGATGATTGACCGTGCGTAATTGCGTAAACATAGACTGTTATTTTCTCTTTTTCTCTTTTCATCTCCGTCTCTATCTCCGTCGCGGCGTCTAACAATAACTGAAAACAGGAGAGAAGGGGTTGGAGCATCGAGCGTTGCGCAGGTTTTATTGATAGGTCGTCGTTGGCCGGGGAAAAACGGGAACGGAGCGCGCGAGAAAGAAGGGTAAGAGTAATGAGAAAAGCGTGCTGCGCCATACCGATGCGAGATCGTGTAAGGTAGACGACAGATACGTGTAGGGACGCATGTAAAATGCAAGGCGACGAGCCTTGACGTGGCTTAGTAACGAGCTGCCGCCGCTGCAGCAGCTACAGAACGGGGTGGTATATAGGGGTATATGCGGAGCCGTAAACGACGGGGTGTGAAACCGCCTGGATTGGCACGGGGGTAAATTCTTGATGGGTGAAATGTATATACAGGGTGTCTAAGTAAGTGCGACAAATTTTAGGAGATGGTTCTTTGTTGAAAATTAAGGGTTTTTTTTATATAAATATATAATCTAAAGAGGGAGGGGAAAATTTAGTTATTTTTTTTAAGTCCCTAATGGCACAACATATCCGAAAGGTGTTCAGAGGATATCCAGAGGACACTCGAACATCCTCAGGATGTTCTCTGAACGTCTTCGGGATATGTGTGCTGTTAGGGATTTTAGACAAAAAAAATGAAACTTGGGAAAAATTAAGTTTTTATTTTTTTTCTCAAATTCTAATAGTACAACATATCCGAAAGATATTTAGAGGATATTCGAACATCCTCAGGATGTTCTCTGAACGTCTTCGAGATATGTGTGCTGTTAGGGATTTTAGACAAAAAAATGAAACTTGGGAAAAATTAAATTTTTATTTTTTTTCTCAAATTCCTAATAGCACAACATATCCGAAAGATATTCAGAGGACATTCGAACATCCTCAGGATGTTCTCTGAACGTCTTCGGGATATGTGTGCTGTTAGGGATTTTAGACAAAAAAATGAAACTTGGGAAAAATTAAATTTTTATTTTTTTTTCTCAAATTCTTAATAGTACAATATATCCGAAAGATATTCAGAGGACACTCGAACATCCTCAGGATGTTCTCTGAACGTCTTCGGGATATGTGTGCTGTTAGGGATTTTAGATAAAAAAATAAAACTTGGAAAAAATTAAATTTTTATTTTTTTTTCTCAAATTCCTAATAGTACAACATATCCGAAAGATATTTAGTGGATATTCGAACATTCTCAGGATGTTCTCTGAACGTCTTCGGGATATGTGTGCTGTTAGGGATTTTAGATAAAAAAATGAAACTTGGGAAAAATTAAATTTTTATTTTTTTTCTCAAATTACTAATAGCACAACATATCCAAAAGGTGTTCAGAGGATATCGAGAGGACACTCGAACATCCTCAGGATGTTCTCTGAACGTCTTCGGGATATGTGTGCTGTTAGGGATTTTAGACAAAAAAATGAAACTTGGGAAAAATTAAATTTTTATTTTTTTTTCTCAAATTCTTAATAGTACAATATATCCGAAAGATATTTAGAGGACACTCGAACATCCTCAGAATGTTCTCTGAACGTCTTCGGGATATGTGTGTTGTTAGGGATTTTAGATAAAAAAATAAAACTTGGGAAAAATTAAGTTTTTATTTTTTTTCTCAAATTCCTAATAGCACAACATATCCGAAAGATATTCAGAGGACATTCGAACATCCTCAGGATGTTCTCTGAACGTCTTCGGGATATGTGTGCTATTAGGGATTTTGACAAAAAATAACGAAACTTGATGGATATTTTTACTAACAAAAGGGATATTTATTATAATTTTTTTGATCTTGCTGTATCATTATAAAGGAATGAAACTAACAACCCCTATTTAATTTTTTATCCGAACTTTTATCCTAATCGACCGGAATATGATCATCTAAAAATATGCATTGAAAAGTTCCTCATTCCTTTAGAAATTTTTTTATGTCTCTCATTTTTTTCGTAACATCAATAGTCTTTAAGAAAAAAAAATGAAACGCGTTAAGCAAGCATTCCCTCTTTCGAAAAGTGTAAACTCCTCGGAGGGGGATATAAGAATATTTGTTTATATAAGAAACCCTCCTTAATTTTCGTCAAAGAATCATCTAAAAAATTCGTACTTATTTAGATACACCCTGTATATGTATAGTATATCTCTTCTCTCCGGAGGAGATAGAGGTAGCGCGTCTTTTGAAGAGCCGGGAAGGATGAAAGTGCAAATACCGCGGATAAACGACGATGCGGAATAGGACCGTTCAACGCAAGTTGAAAATTAAACCGGGTATCGTTTCTCCATTATATATATATATATATATATTATTCCGCGATCATCTCCCGATTTCGGAGATTCCTCTCGCGGACGGATCCTCCCGGGGGATGCGCGCAAATGAAACGGGCAAAGGAGGGAGAGATAAATGAACGATCCTAGAAATGCATAATCCCCTTGGTGCTTGAGAAACCCGTATATAGTATATTTCTCGCGTATAAATCGTATAAAAGAGCAGCAACGAATGCGCATTTCGACGAGTCGGAAGTCGCTCGTTCCATTACTCGGTTATCGCGCATTAACGTCTCCCTTTCTTTCTCCCTCTTTTGATCTTTCAGTCTCTCTTTGTCTTATTTTATAGAGTTACGGGCGCGTAACACTCTAGAATTCTACTTCCTTGCAATGTTTCCTTCCGATAGCTTAACACTCTTCATTGTGCACGTAGTTTCGCGGATTTTATTATAAAATACTAGCATCGTTGTAGAAATGTTTGTATTAGTATCTTTTATAATTCATTTCTCGAAGGGGGATGTATAAATATGAGAAAAATCTACAAAAAAGTATATAAATATTTTATAAAAAACATTTTCGTCTGGACGATGTAGAAATAAATGCTCAAAAAAATTAATTATAATTAATAATGGACAAATTTTATTTTTGCTAATCAAAATAAGAATAAATAAATGGATATTTATAGCTTTTTTTATTCTCTATATATGATGTTATATATAGGACGATTAGATTCAATCATATTATGTTAAAATTGTCTCGATATAGAACTGAACACCTTTACAAGATATAATATAAAAGAAAATTTCTGCAAAAAAAGTGTATATATTACATATAATAAAATATGTTAAAATAAAAATACTTCATATATAATACAAAAATCTTGCCAGAAAAATTAATTTTTAATTATAATTAATGAAAAAAAAAAATAAAAAATAGAAAATCGCACTTTATACAATCCAAGCAATATAAGATATTTATATTCTTTTTATCTTCTATATTGATGTACGATTGGGAGTCTCAATCACATTACATTAAAACCTCTGCAGCACGAAATATTGCTAAAATATTGTAAGAATATTGTTTTGCAAGATTGAAATATTGCATGCAATATTCCTAAAAGCTTGACATAATATAGATATGTCCGCTCCTAAACTATATATTGTGCAATATTTCTGCAATGATGCTGATTTATTTCTGCAAACGTGAATTTATAAAATTTTGCAGAATATTCCTTATTTTTTTTCTTCATTTATTCAAACATTTATTTGTCCGATTTCTGAGCAATCAATTTAATATTTAAGTCCCCTGTGAAAATGAAAGAATTACGTGATTGCATAATAATATAGCAGTAATACTTTGCAATGTCTCCAATAAAATATTAACTTATAATATTGGCACAATATTGCTGCAATATTTGTATAATATGGCGCAATATTGAAATATTTATGCAATATTTCGTGCTGTAGGGGAACTACTCGTATCTCTATAGAGTAATAGAGTAATAATAGAAAGCGACACGCTTGGAAATGTAAGAAAGTTACGAAAATAGGGGGTTTATATCTTCGGTACTTTGTCCGTATATTTTTTCCCTCTTCTCAACCCTTTTCTCATATCGATAGAAGAACAATTCTTGCGTGTCGCGACCTTTGCACGATCGCTCATAATGCAAAAGTGGGAAAGCGACTCTTTGTCGAGTGTGATCAACGTTGCGTGCGCGAGTCACTCGATTATCGATAAAGTAATTAGAGAAATATAGACGGATGTGCGCGCGTTGCGCCCCGAGAGTTGTAACACGACGCGCCCCCAGCTTTTGTTCTATCGACTAACTCGGGATTTAGGTTACGGTGTCAGGATGCGTAGCGCGACCGTTTCCTTTATTTGACAAACGGTCAAGGGTAAGGAGAGAGAGAGCATTTAGTGCAGTAGATGTGTAATATCGTTTCGCGCTAATTAAAATAAAAAAAAACTCGGTCTAATACTCCAGTAAAAGTAGACTTGAAAAGGGCAAAACTTATTCATAAAAATTAGGATTAAAATAGGATATCCTGAGGATATTTGTTATATCCAGTGTTGTGGATGATTTTAAAATTAGCTAGATAAAGATGAGATAAAAATATGTAAATACATCTTAGATGAAATGAAGATGATTTCGTTTCAAATATATACAATCCAGATAAAAGATGAATTTTTGTGAATACCTTTATTTCGATTTTTAATGAAATTCTTTATTTTAATGAAATCCTGAAAAGTACCCTTAGTTTTATTCAGGGTGTTTTTTTATAGGGGTAAAAGGAGATAAATTTTAGTTTTTTGTTAGTCCTCGAACCTACTTCTTCGAAAATCGATAAAATTCATATGTTATTTCTATATTATAGAGCGAAAAATGTAAATCTCTGTAAATTCGTGACAAGTTGCGACTGTCATTTCCCATAAACGAGTGTATTATAAAAATACCCCATCTCGATAATGATCCAATCAAATGCAGTGTTTGTTGTTATCTAAATAAAATTATCTACATGGTCATTTGGATGAAAGTTTGACGTCATCTTATCTTTATATAGATAATAAAAATATGTATTATCTATATCTGAATCTTAGATAAAAAGAAAGTATTATATCTTTACTAAATTATCTAGAATAATTTTTAGATAATTTTGGTTCAAAATCATAGTATATAAAAATACTTAAATAGTAGAATTTAAGTAGTAAGCGTTAAAAATTTATAAATAAAAATATGAATACATATATTTTTATATCCCTTTTATAATTTACATTTAATTTATAACTGTGTTTACATAAGCAGTCTTCAAAATTATTATCTAGATGAATCGCCATATAATTTTATCTTTTATCTAGATTGTATATATTTGAAACAAAATTATCTTCATTTTATCTAAGATGTATTTACATATTTTTATCTCATCTTTATCTTGCTAATTTTAAAATCATCTAAGCACAACACTGGATATAACAAATATCCTCAGGATATCCTGTTTTAATCCTAAAATCTCCAAATGTTCTAAGGAAGAGTAAATTATCGCTCATTTTTTATCTCTAATTCATTCTCAGGATATTCCAAGGACTTTTATAGAATATGAAAAGAATGTGTATTTATATTGATTTTTATATCGGAAAAAATTTACCTATATAAAAAAGTATAAGAATATGAAAAAATTACTAATATAACAATAATTCTTCAATAATGTATTATTGAAGAACTATTATTATACCAGTAGTTTTTCGTATTCTTGTAGTTTTTTTCAAAAAATACATATATGCTTGAGATAGTTATCAAACTATAACTTGTTTCGCATAATAAAAATAATTATACATGGATATTAAATTTTCATAAAATATATAATAATAATTTAAAATATTCTACAAATGTCCTGGACCATCCTGAATATTTTTAGGATAATTCTGAGGATGTCTGGGTGGTTAAAGGTCCACGTCTGGATCGTTATCGCAAGAAGATTTTGTTTAATTCTTTTGTCGATGCGTAATTTTTCATCTTTTTATCCATTTATAGATACTCGTGTAACAGCTGCGTTTGACAATTTAAAGATATAGCAGCTGCTGGGTCTTGCGAACATTCTTTCCCGTTATATTTCAGGAGGTTTCCGAATACAAAGACTCTTTGTATTTTATTTCGAACGGAGACGAAAGTCTCAACGTATTTTTAACATTTATTTATTTACCTGAATATTCGTTCATTGACAGAAGGATTAATTTCTAGAAAAATTGGAAATTAAAAATCTCTCCAAGTTCGCCTTATTTATTTTTAGGGAACGTGCAAATTACACCAAGGTAGAGAACTTATATATAAAGCATAACATAATTTAATTTAATATAGTTTAATTAATTTAATGAATATAATTTAATATAATTTATTCTAATTTAATCTAATTAAAATAATTTATGAACAAACTCGGGAGACTTTTTCCAAGAGAAATATCGTGCGGTCGAGAATTTATTGTTAGAGCGTGAAAAAATAAAAAATAAATTTTCCAAAATCTCTCGTATATATGTGTGCGGGGCAAGCTTGGTTTTTTGTTTTGTACGCGATATATGCTCTCTATTATCGAAACATGAGACGATGCCGGCACGTCGCAGTGCCAACAACCCCCCGGTCGAAGCTCGGCCTTCGTATATGTAGTGTACGCGCATGCGCAGTAGAGCGAGTGAGTGTGTGTAACGCACGACAGTACGCATAAAGCAGCAAGGACAATAAATAAAGTATACTTGTACCTGAAACTTGTGTGATTATTGTGAATACCCGAATATTACAAGTGGCGACGAGGAAGAAGAACTTGAGTGCCAAGAAGTAAATAAACAGGTAAAAGGAAAGAAAAAAAAAAAAGTAAAGTAAACTAACCTCCGTGCATTGTCAATTGACGTCTATAAATTTGCTATAGAAAACAAGTCAGTTTAGAAGATACATACAAATGACAATGTCGGAAGACTTTACTTACTTCTAAATGAATCATACATTACGAAATAAATTAATTACAAGTATGCAAAGGGCCACGCACATTGATTACAGCAAGTAATAAAAGGGCCACGCACATAAAGAATGTCAATAACGCATGAAAGTGCAAACTTTCCGGGTACTACGGTTGCTTGACGAGATTATTATAACTAAAAAAAAAAAAAAAAAAAAAAAAAATTTCGTCAGGTATAACGTATGTCAATCCTGGACAAGGGCCATGCAGTCAAAAGAACTGAAGGGCCACGCAATAAGAACAAAGGTTCTTCATGTTTCAATATTGTCGCTTACTTAATCATGACATTACAAGGGCCACGCAGATAAATCTGTTAGCAAATGCTAAAGGGCCACGCAACAAGAACAAAAGTTCTTTATGGTTCAATATTTCAAGGGCCACGCAAAGAAATCTGTTAGCAAATGCTATAAAGGGCCATGAAAAAAAATATATATTTTAAATTTAATTTCAGATCATCTAAATGGCTCAACTAGCCTCGACGCTGACAAGTCTCAATTGTTTTGATTGTGACGGTGACCCAGCTTCTGTAGGCACACGCTGGGAAAAATGGAAGAGAGCACTGGAAATATATCTATTAGCTTTGAACATAGATAAACCAGCAAATAAAAGAGCAACGCTCCTACACACCGGAGGACTAACTTTACAGGATATCTATTATAATATACCAGGAGCACACGTGGATGAAGCAGAAGGAGTAGACGTCTACAAGGTCGCACTTAATAAATTAGATGAATATTTTTCACCAAAACAAAGCAAGGTTTATGAAAGACATCTATTTAGACTGATAAAACAAGAAGAGAGTGAAAAATTTGAAAAATTCCTACTCAAATTAAGAAACCAAGCAAACAAGTGTAAGTTTACAAACATTGAAGAACACCTAATAGACCAAATAGTAGAGAAATGCAATTCAACGGAGTTACGGAAAAAAATACTATCAACAGGAGACAACATGACACTCGACCAGATTATTAGTGAAGCAAACGCGTTGGAAGCAGTCAGCAGACAACTAGAAGTCTTTAATAAAAAAGACTTAAGTCATCAAGAACGAAATAATAATGAAATCAACAAATTAGACTTTAAAAAGTACAAAAGTTCAAATAAACAAGCAAATAATAGGAATGCCGACGAGACTTGCTCAAGATGCGGCAGCAACAAGCATTCACAGTATGACAAGAAATGTCCAGCAAGAGATAAAAGATGTCTCAAATGCAATCTCTTTGGCCACTTCAGAGAATATTGCAGGACAAAACAAAAGAGAAAGATATTTGAAAAAAAGACAGAAACTAGACCTAACAAACATAAGCAAGAAGACACTAAAACTGAAGAAGTAGACTATATTTTCCATCTGGATGAGGACTCGGTTATAAATTGTTTAGTGGGAGGAATAAAGATTGAAATGCTAATCGACTCAGGAAGCAAGTGCAATGTTATCACCGATAAGACCTGGAAATATCTAAAGGAACACGAGGTAAAGGCTTATCAACAAATAAAAAAGCCAGATAAAGTACTTCTGCCATATGGAAGTAAAAAACCTTTAGACATTATTGGATCATTTCAAGCAGATATCACCATTAACACCAATAATTCCCCACGGAGAGCGACTTTCTACGTTATTCGCAATGGGACGCGAAACCTACTAGGGAAAAATACCGCAATCGAGCTAGGGGTACTGCAAATCGGTCTTCAAATAAACGCCATCCAACCACTTCCGAAGTTCAAAGACGTCAAAATTACAATACCAATAGACAAAACCGTCAAACCGGTAATCCAACCATATAGAAGGATACCGATTCCTTTAGAAAATAAAGTTAACGAAAAACTGGCAGAACTGAAGGATTCCGACATCATTGAAAAGGTTCACGGACCTTCACCATGGGTATCGCCGATGGTACCTGTATTAAAAGAAAACGGCGAAGTACGTATTTGCATCGACATGCGACGTGCCAATAAAGCAATAATAAGAGAAAACCACCCATTGCCTACGATGAACGAGATGCTACCAAACTTTAGACAAGCGAAATATTTCTCCCGATTAGACATAAAAAACGCATTTCATCAAGTAGAGATAGACCCTGATTCTCGGTACATAACAACTTTCAGCACCAGCAAAGGGCTTTTCCGATATAAAAGACTAATGTTTGGGATATCCTGCGCCCCAGAGATATTTCAAAAGGTTCTTGAAAGAATGCTTCTAGGATGCGAAGGCACATCAAACTTCATCGACGATATAATTGTGTACGGACAAGATGAACTTTCCCATGATAAAAGGCTGAAAAAAGTATTGGAAGTCCTGAAGGAAAATGACGTTCTGCTGAACGAGAGGAAGGGCATTTATAAAACCAAAAAGGTGGAATTTCTAGGACATGAATTATCGGAGGAAGGTATAAAACCCCTAGGAAAATACATAAAAGTAATACAAACCAGTCGATGCCCTACAACCATCGAAGAGCTCCAGAGTTTCCTAGGTTTGGTGAATTTCGTAGGTAAATGGATACCGAACCTGGCTACCTTAACAGAACCATTCAGGAAATTACTACGCTTAAAATTAAACAAAACAACAAATATTCAAAAATACTGGACATCAGATCAAAATATAGCGTTCCAAGACCTAAAAGAAAGCCTATCAAAAATAAAAACGCTTGGTTATTACAACCCGGACGATAAAACGCAAGTAATAGCAGATGCTTCCCCAGTCGGTTTGGGAACAGTACTCATTCAGATCGATTCCAATGGCCCCAGAATAATAGCATACGGGAGCAAAAGCCTTACAGACTGCGAAAAAAGATATTGCCAAACAGAGAAAGAAGCACTAGCTCTCGTGTGGGCAGTGGAACACTTTAAAATATATCTCTTCGGGAAAGAATTTGAACTCATTAGTGACCACAAACCCCTGGAGATAATATTTGGACAGAGATCCAAACCATGTGCCAGAATAGAAAGGTGGGTTTTGAGACTACAGGCGTTTAAATATAAAGTCATTTATCAACCAGGCAAATCCAACATCGCGGATCCATTATCAAGATTATGCAAGACAAACACACTAAAACCATTTGACAACGAAAATTATATAAATCAGATTGTCGAATATAGCACACCAATCGCAGTACCGCTGAAAGAAATCGAAGCCGCTTCTTCAATCGACGGAGAAATCCTAAAAGTAAAAAATGGCGTATATAACAACAGCTGGGACGAATCGGTTAGAAACTATAAAATTTTTCAAGCGGAGTTATGCTTCAATGAAGACATTCTTTTACGAGGCAATAAAATAGTCATCCCACCACCATTACGACAAAGAGTATTAGAAGCCGCTCATGAAGGACACCCGGGAATAGTTGCAATGAAGAATCGACTTAGAACGAAAGTATGGTGGCCGAAAATAGATAAGGACGCGGAGAACATGGTTAAATCATGCAAAGGGTGTACACTAGTCTCTGCCCCTAATCCACCAAACCCCATGAGAAGAAGGGAACTTCCGAGCATGCCATGGATAGATGTAGCAATAGATTTTTTGGGCCCCTTGCCCAGTAATGATTACTTACTAGTCATCGTAGATTATTACAGTAGATATAAAGAGATAAAAGTTACAAGAAATATAACGGCAATAGACACGATCAGAATCCTGAAAGAAATTTTCTCACGGTTGGGGTTTCCCGCGACTCTAACTTGTGACAATGGAAACCAACTCACAAGCGAAACATTTAAAAAATACTGCACTGAATGCGGGATTAAGCTATATCACACCATACCATATTGGCCTCAAATGAATGGAGAGGTAGAGAGACAAAATAGAGATATACTAAAAAGACTCAAGATTAGTCAACTAGAGAAAAAAGACTGGAAGGAACAAATATTTACATACTTAATGATGTACAATAGCACACCTCATCTTACAACAGGGAAATCGCCGTCGGAATTATTTTATCAAAGACAATTTCGAGACAAAATACCAGCTAAGATGGACATTGAAAATAAAATAATAGACCAAGAAGTAAGAGACAAGGATAGAGAGATGAAAGAAATAGGAAAAGAATACGGAGACCGGAAGAGAAAAGCTGCAGATAACAACTTGGAAGTAGGAGAAAAGGTATATGCAAGAAATATCAATAAAGAGAATAAATTAACTTCGAACTTTAATCCTACCACCCACACGGTAACAGAAGTAAATGGAGGAGATATCAAAATAAAAAACGACTCTACGGGTAAAGAGTTTAGAAGAAATATTATGCACCTGAAAAAAGTAAATGGAGAATGGGAGATAATAAATGAAATACAGATGTACTAATTATAATGTACGAATCTATTCTATCTTACTATAACTTTATTGCAATGTAATTTTATTTTATCTTATTTAATTTTATATTGGTTGATTCTATCTTACTTAAACTCATTTCAATTCAATTATTTAATTGTCTACTATTAGAAACATATGTACTATCAAAAATAAAAATAAAGAAGGGATGTAGTGTACGCGCATGCGCAGTAGAGCGAGTGAGTGTGTGTAACGCACGACAGTACGCATAAAGCAGCAAGGACAATAAATAAAGTATACTTGTACCTGAAACTTGTGTGATTATTGTGAATACCCGAATATTACAGTATATACGCGATCCAAGATCCGAACCGTAAAAAAAGTGCCGCAGCGTGCCAAGTGCGCTCGCATTTTACTCCTACCCGAGGGCCGAAGCAGGCGATTATAACTTATTTGTCGCACGAACGTCTTCTAACGAAGGCCCTGCACACACATTAACATATATATATATATATTTATATACACGTATAGTAAATCACGCGTGTGTACATCGTTTAAATACTTGCCGCATCGACAAGCAGTTTTTTTCTTCAATTATGCTGATTGGCGTGCTAGTTCCATTTTTCATTTACATTTTACACTCGTACGTGTATATGCATGTATACGCGAATTAGATTGCTGGGAATAAAGAGATGCGGTGAGATTTTAACGACCCTTTATATAGCATAAACCGAAAGCCGGTAATTAGAGAAATTCTCTATCTCCCTTCCTGAAAGCGGAATGAATGCGCAAACAAATAAAAAAGAGAGGATTCTTTTGATACACACGGCTGGCTGTTTATCCGACTGCGGAGATCGCGATATATTTAAAATGTACCGACGTCGTAGAGTGTGCCATTGTGTGTGCGCAGACGATGTTTATTTTATCTCTGCGCAGGCTTCATTAATTTCACTTGCATTTTTTTTCGCCGGCGCTCTTCGCCGTAATTAGCCGAGGGCGGAGAGAAAGAAAAGGAAAAAAAAAACAGAAGCAAAAGAGATGCGATTACGGTCGAATGGGTACGAAATAAAAACGTGGCCTGAAATTTAAGGCCACGCGTTATTTTTCGACGAACGACTGCGGCACCGCCTGGCGGAAACTTATATAAATTGCGTTGTTTTTCCCTTCCAACAATGTCACGTGAACGTCACATCCAATGCGACGTCATATAGTTGATAAATAAATATTATCGACAACCAGTCTCTCTCTAGATGTAGACGAGGCAATCTACATTCCTGTTCAGTGATTCAATGTTGTTCGATAAATTATTATTTGCAACTATGATATATGCAGAGACAGGAAATTTGTTTAATCAAAGTAAACGCATCAATTAGTTTGCACCGAATATTAATAAGAAAATACCTCTAATTAATTTATCTTAATTTTTTTATTTATTTGTTATTTTATTTTATTTATCTTAAGTCAGTTCTTGGCTTTTTCTCTCAAATTCTATCTATGAGATAGTAAATATAGACATTTATTTATTTACATTCATATATTTTATATATATTATATATTTTATTATATTATATATATTTTATTATATTATATATTTTATTATATTATATATTATATATATTATATATTTTATATATTTGAAATATATAATAGACATTTGTTTATTTACATTCATATATTTTATATATATTATATATTTTATTATATTATATATTATATATATTATATATTTTATATTTTATATATTTGAAATATTATATATATATATATATATATATATATATATATATATATAGTAGTTATGTATATATCTAATCAAAATTGATTAAGTAAGATTGATGCAGCGAAAGCTTTATGTCACGATATTCGACGATAAATCGAACGACTTTGACAGAGAATCGCGCCGGCTTAATTTCGCGCTGTACAGGACACACGGTCCTAAATTGGCTTAATGGATGCGAGCGGATGCTGGTAGTCGCAGAGTGATGGGAATGGTGGGGGGAGACGACGAAGACGGCGATAAGGGTGACGTCGGCGTCGTCACGTTGCACATTCAGGGTGAGATTGCCCGACCGCCCGTCGTCCGGACGCTTTCAAGGCGCGATTTACGGAACAGAAATAAATCTGCGAGCGAAGAGATGAGAGAGGGAGGAGCGCGCGAGAACTGTTATCTCAGGTGATTTGGTAGAACGCCGGGAGTCTGCAAATGCTGGAGTTAGGGTTGACAAATCTGGCTGCCGTCCTCGCGGGACATAGTTTCCATATTAGAAACAGCTGGCGAGATCTTCTCGGCTCCGCCGAGGAATTTCGTCAGGCGTCGAGATCTATGACGGCGCTTTTTTCTCAGTTTTAGTCAATTTTTTTATTATTCAATTTATATGTGCACTGATTCTATTAAGCAAATTTTTTAATGTTAATGCCCGACAAGAATATAAGTTATAAAGAATATATATTAATTACAGAATTATACAATATATAATTAATTTAATATTTTAATTATAAAGAAATTAAAATAAGAAATCTGAAAGCTTCTGAGATACAAATTTAGGCATGAAAAGGGTTAGTAAAAATCAGGCGCAGATTTTAGATACAACAAAATTATTTTTAAATTCCTCTATACTTATTTATAGAAAAATAAAATAATAATATAATAAAATATGATTAGTTATATGATTAATGCTTCTTTTTTTAATGAACAGACATATTTAAACAGAGTTTTAAATATTAATAGGAAAAAATGTTCGATGCCCAGCAAGAATTATAACGAATATATAATTAATTTAATATTTTAATTATAAAGAAATTAAAATATAATAAATCTGAAAGCTTCTGAGATACAAATTTAGGCATGAAAAGGGTTAGTAAAAATCAGGCGCAGATTTTAGATACAACAAAATTATTTTTAAATTCCTCTATACTTATTTATAGAAAAATAAAATAATAATATAATAAAATATGATTATATATATGATTAATGCTTCTTTTTTTAATGAACAGATATATTTAAACAGAGTTTTAAATATTAATAGGAAAAAATGTTCGATGCCCAGCAAGAGTTATAACGAATATATAATTAATTTAATATTTTAATTATAAAGAAATTAAAATATAATAAATCTGAAAGCTTCTGAGATACAAATTTAGGCATGAAAAAGGTTAGTAAAAATCAGGCGCAGATTTTAGACGCAATAAAATTATTTTTAAATTCCTCTATACAAAAGTAACATAATAATATAATAATAATAATAATATAAAAATATAATAATATAATAAAACAAGAAAATAAAAATCTGGCTCTTATTAGCCCTTTTCATACTTGAAAATAATTATCCGTTGATAGAAAACCAATAATTAATTTTTAATTTTTTTTCATGAAAAAAAATTGAGTATAATATTGAGATGTGCTGATAGGGACATGTTTGACAGTTGTCCGTAATATCGCTTTTCTTTAATAAGTCTTCTCTGTGTGTCTGCGCAGGCGAAAGCAGGATGAGGTGCAAGTTCTCGAGGAAACGATACGAATGCGTTCGGAGAAGCAGAAGAAGGCAGGTGTGGAGCTGAACGCCACGTGTAACTTATGCTTGAAAACCAAGTTCGCCGACGGCGTCGGCCACATCTGCAACTACTGCGAGGTCCGGTGCTGCGCACGCTGCGGCGGAAAGGTCACTTTACGGTCGAGCAAGGTAAGTGCGAAAGCACGCAAATAAATGGCCAGGAGAGTCGTGTCAGGTCAGATTGATGGAATTGCATCTGTCCTGACACCTTTCTTCTTTTTCCCGCTTTACGTTCGGCATATGCGGAAAATTACCCCTTCGAATGCCGTGACGTAAAAAAAAGATTACATTCGCGGAAAATTATATAGATATATCGAAGAGAGATATCTGCAGGATATATATGATGCATGGTAAATCAAGGTGATATAAATTGATTTGATTACGTCAATGCTTTGGACGTAAAATATTACATCTTTGTGTTCAGCGACTCTCTCTTCAAAAATATATATTTATAATTATACATTTTACATAGATATATATATTTTTTTATTAATTTTATCAATTATTTTGTTAAAGTCATTTATACATTTTATATAAATTACTTTAATAAAATAATTAATAAAATTAATAAAAAAAAAATATATATATATATATATATATGTAAAATGTATAATTATAAATGTGTAATAAAATAAATTATTTTGTTAAAGTAATTTATACTTTTTACATAAAAAATTACTTGAACAAAATAATTAATAAAAAAATGAAAACATATAAAGTAAGAAATATAGTGATGCAAATGGTAGTTAATTAATCGGAGCAACACCAAAAAGTGTGGAAAATAAACCCATCAGGCCCGCACTGCTCTTAGAGCGAAAATTTATCATGAATGGTAGAATGTAGCGGTAAAAAAATATGTGTAAACTTGTCTTGATTTTGTAAATTTTATCTCGCAGCTTCTTTTATTTTTTTTTCAAATTTTACTGTCTTGGCAAAATTAGCAAGTGCAAAAATGAGGAAAAAATTGTAGATGTGTAACAGTTTTTTTTTTTTTTTTTCAACGCAACACGAAATTGCATTCGATTAAACGTATAAATTGTACGAAAACAGACTCACCTTTTGCATCTGGAATATTAAATATTAATGTCCCGCTGTTCCACAAATTAACCTTATCATCGAAACTATTGTTTCTCCCCGTCATGTTTCATTTCTCTCTCTCTCTCTCTCTTTCATATTTCACGGCCGTCTGTTCGGTCAGTCAGAAATTCGCGATTACCTCATTTCGTGACGACATACGGGGGATGACGTACGGAGATAATTCACTGCGATTTGACGCGGGCGAAATTTAGCGGCGATAACGTTATCGAAACTCGCGAGTGAGAGAGAGAGGAAATGTCGTCGTTCGGTAAATATCAGCTTCCTGGAAACGATTAAGTCGCACAACGGATTAATTCGGATAATCGGTATATGTCGCATAATGTCGAAATACGTCGAAATAATTGACCTATCTATATATACCAATTAACCCTTATCTATACGTGGGCGCGAAGCCGTCACTAAAAAGCCACACTCGGATACGGTTCTTTTTTTTTTTTTTTGCTTTCTCTTCATTTACATCGGAGTGGTATTTTCTGCTCTTATATATACTCGCGCAATTTCGACCGGATTTTCATCGACGAAGATGGAGGATTAACGTCCGGCGGATAGAGCCTGCAGGAGACGAATATCGGTGACATATATATATATATATATATATATATATGTATATAGATGGATAGCGTACTTTTAAAACTTTGTTATTATCCCCGCGCCTCGTTTATTCTTCCTCGAAAATCCGGCTGGATTTTCGCAAACAGAAACTAACGCCCGTCGAATTTGCACCTCTTCTGTTCCGTTCCGCGATTATCCTCCTTTCGCAAATATTATTCTTATTCCCCTGCATCGGATTACACACGCCTACATATATATATATATATATTTGGTAGATCGATTTATCAAACTCGGACTCTTTCCGGAACTTCCTATTTCTCGCGTTAAATAATATAGAAATAGCATATGAAGAATTTAATCGATTTTCGAGGGGATTAATAACGATAAATTTTTTGGAGCAAAAAATGACACTTGACCAGTGTTGTACTTAGATGATTTAAAAATTAGCTAGATAAAGATGAGATAAAATTATGTAAATTTATCTTAGATAAAATGAAGATAATTTTGTTTCAAATATATACAATCTAGATAAAAGATAAAATTATATGGCGATTCATTTAGATAATAATTTTGAAGACTGCTTATGTAAACACAGTTATAAATTTTAAATGTAAATTATAAAAGGGATATATAAAAATGTAGGCATTCATATTTTTATTTATACATTTTTATCGCTTACTGCTTAAGTTCGACTATTTAAGTATTTTTATGTGCTATGATTCTAAACCAAAATTATATGAAAATTATTCTAGATAATTTAGTAAAGATAATATTTTTTTATCTAAGATACAGATAATAATAATATATATTTTTATTATCTATATAAAGATAAGATGACGCCAAAATTTCATCTATATAATTTTAGATAACAGCGAACACTGCATTTGACTGGATCATTATCGATGGGGTATTTTTCGTTTATGGGAAATGACAGTCGTGAATTTACAGATATTTACATTTCTCTCTCTATAATATAGAAATAACGTATGAATTTTATCGATTTTCGAGGAGGTTGATAACGATGAATTTTTCGGTGCAAAAATGACACTTGACTGAATCATCATCGATGGGGTATTTTTATAATACACTCGTTTATGGGAAATGACAGCTCGTCGCGAATTTACAGATATTTACATTTCTCTCTTTATAATATAGAAATAACATATGAATTTTATCGATTTTCAGGGGGTTGATAACGATGAATTTTTCGGTGCAAAAATGACACTTGACTAGATAATCATCGATGGGGTATTTTTATAATACACTCGTTTATGGGAAATGACAGCTCGTCGCGAATTTACAGATATTTACATTTCTCTCTTTATAATATAGAAATAACATATGAATTTTATCGATTTTCAGGAGGTTGATAACGATGAATTTTTCGGTGCAAAAATGACACTTGACTAGATAATCATCGATGGGGTATTTTTATAATACACTCGTTTATGGGAAATGACAGCTCGTCGTGAATTTACAGAGATTTACATTTCTCTCTTTCTCTCGCGAGCGCGATAAATAGAAGAAATATAATATTAGACTTTTCCTTCATTATTTTTAGCCCAGTAACTTTGACGTTATCGATTATCGTATCTCCCGGTTTTATTTAATGACCCAGTTTCGCGACAGATAAATTACAAAGATTCAATACTCGAATAATTATCGAAAGGAAATTCAGATGAGACATTTTTGGGATATAAATATACACGCACGCACGCCTTTTGACGTCATGTAAAATAATTCCGATATGCGTAAAGCTCTCTCTCTCTCGCCCCCCAATAAATTATGGAATATCCTCCCTTTGTCCCCCTCTTTTATAACGAGCATTTATTTTTCACGATCGCGTTTTTTCGAATTTCTCCTTCCCTTTCATCCCATTTCCAGCTTCGGATTATTAATAAAAAGTAAAAAATCCAGGGAGGGGGCTGATCAATGACGCGCGAGCGTGGAATTTGACGCGGACTCGTCGGAATCGCGCGTAAACGTAGGCGTGGGTGGGGTAAAGTTTTGTGTAGTAAATCCCCCTCTTGCCTGACCCCCTTCTCCTCGCCCCTCGCCCCTCACCCCCCCGGGAGGTTGCGTGCACACGTGCGCGCGCGCTACTCACGCACGCCCGCACGCACGCTTCCGTCATGGCCACGAGTACGCGAGTACAATGACAAACGTCATCGCGGGCGAGCGTCGTTACGACACATCATCGATCCGCCGAAGACGAGAGGGAGGAGAGACAGGGAGGGGGTGGCGGAATAGCTTTCTTTTCATTCCGAATGTGAGCGATACCCTAGTAACACACTATATCCGGAAGGCATTCGGAGAATATCCCGAGGATATCCAGAGATTTAAAAAAGGAGATCCAGAGGATATTCAGAGGAAATTCGAACATCCTTAGGATGTCCTCTGAACGTCTTCGGATATGTGTGCTGTCAGGGTGGAACTCTCCCTCTTTTTTCTCGTGTAGAATCAGCCATTTAATTGCGTCAAGATAAAATAAAAGAAATTAAAAAGTGACGAAAAATACGGTTACCACCTCTAACTCGTGCGATTATCGATATATCGAGCTATATATATATATATAGCTCTACCCTGACAGCACACATCCGAAGACGTTCAGAGGACGTCGTGAGGATGTTCGAATATTCTCTGAATATTCTGAATATTCAGAGGATATTCAGATAGTATTCAGAGGATATTCAGAGAATATTCAGAGGACATTCGAACGTCTTCAGGATGTCCCTGAACGTCTTCGGATATGTGTGCTGTCAGGGTAGAGTTCTTTCTCTTTTTTCTCGTGTAGAATCTGCCATTTAATTGCGTCAAGATAAAATAAAAGATATTAAAAAGTGACGAAGATACGGTTACCACCTCTAACTCGTGCGATTATCGATATATCGAGCTATATATATATATAGCTCTACCCTGACAGCACACATATCCGAAGACGTTTAAAGGACGTCCTGAGGATGTTCGAATATCCTCTGAATATCCTCTGAATATTCTGAATATTGAGAGGATATTCAGATAGTATTCAGAGGATATTCAGAGAATATTCAGAGGACATTCGAACGTCTTCAGGATGTCCCTGAACGTCTTCGGATATGTGTGCTGTCAGGGTAGAGCTCTCTCTCTTTTTTCTGGTGTAAAATCAGCCATTTAATTGCGTCAAGATAAAATAAAAGAAATTAAAAAGTGACAAAAATACGGTTACCATCTCTAACTCGTGCGATTATCGATATATCGAGCTATATATATATATATATATATAGCTCTACCCTGACAGCACACATATCCGAAGACGTTCAGAGGACATCCTGAGGATGTTCAAATATTCTCTGAATATCCTCTGAATATTCTGAATATTCAGACGATATTCAGAGAGTATTCAGAGGATATTCAGAGGATATTCAGAGGACATTCGAACGTCCTCAGGATGTCCTCTGAACGTCTTCGGATATGTGTGCTGTCAGGGTAGAACTCTCCCTCCTTTTTCTCGTGTAGAATCAGCCATTTAATTGCGTCAAGATAAAATAAAAGATATTAAAAAGTGACGAAAATACGGTTACCACCTCTAACTCGTGCGATTATTGATATATCGAGCTATATATATATATATATATAGCTCTACCCTCACAGCACACATATCCGAAGACGTTCAGAGGACATCCTGAGGATGTTCAAATATTCTCTGAATATCCTCTGAATATTCTGAATATTCAGACGATATTCAGAGAGTATTCAGAGGATATTCAGAAGATATTCAGAGGATATTCAGAGAATATTCAGAGGACATTCGAACGTCCTCAGGATGTCCTCTGAACGTCTTCGGATATGTGTGCTATCAGGGTAGAACTCTCCCTCTTTTTTCTCGTGTAGAATCAGCCATTTAATTGCGTCAAAATAAAATAAAAGAAATTAAAAAGTGACGAAAATACAGTTACCACCTCTAACTCGTGCGATTATCGATATATCGAGCTATATATATATATATATATATATATATATATATGCAACTATATATGCTATTACGTCTGTGCGTCGTCGTACGGGATTCCTTTCTCTTCGCTCTGTTCCTTTTTTTTCTCCACCGTTCCGGCCTGGACTCGTTGCGTGGGAGCCTATGAATGGGGCGCGTCCCTGCGTGACGTCACACGCGGCGCTGGTTCACATGGAGGGAGTGGGTGTCTGGGTCGAGAGAGGGAGGATCGGGGCGCGGGAGTGTCGGAGAAGTGGGTGGCCGGGTGGATGGTGAGACATTGGGCTGGGTGCAGGGGAGGAAGGGGGGTACATGACGCAACATATTGATCTAAGTTTGGTAGGGAGGGTGCGTGATAGAGAAGCGGAGGAGAGGGAGGACGAAGGGTGGCGTGTAACGAGGGGGGGGGGGAGGGAGAGGAGGCGGGAAGAAGGAGAAGGGAATAAAATATACGCTGTCCGTCAAATCTATACGCTCTTCTGGGATTTCTCAATGCATATACAATTTTACCTGAGGTATATATATGTATGTTACGTTGCTGGTATCACTCCCCGAGAGGTATCTCACGATCGGAGTGAGAGATAGATGGCGGATAAACATTCTCCGACGACGTTTTGGCCGCGTTGCAACTTTGTTAAGATCCTAGGGGATCTAGAGGGGAGTCTAAAGATGAGACAAAGTCGCGTAAAGAGGGATGATAAAGATCCATTATGAAGTATTTAATTAGTAGCCTTCGAGCAGTGTTGTGCTTAGATGATTTTTAAATTAGCTAGATAATGATGAGATAAAAATATGTAAATTCATTTTAGGTAAGATAAAGATGATTTTGTTTTAAATATAATTGTATATATATGGCAATTCATCTAGATAATTTTCTAGATAATAATTTGAGACTGCTTATGCAAACACGGTTATAAAAAAATTATGAAAGAGATATATAAGAATATATGTATTTATATTTTTATTTAGAAATTTTTATCGCTCACTGCTTAAGTTCGACTATTTTAAGTATTTTTATGTGTTATGATTCTAAATTGAAATTATCTGAAAATTATTCTAGATAATTTAGTAAAGATAATACTTTTTTTATCTAATCGTAAGATGCAGATATAGATCATATTTCTATTATCTATATAAAGATAAGATGACGCCAAAGTTTCATCTAGATGATCATGTATATAATTTTATTTAGATAACAGCAAACACTGGCGATGAGATTTATTTTTGTAGAGAGATCACATATTCAGGGTGTTATTGCAGTGTAATTTTTATGTATTAATCAGACTACACAGTTGAAAAATTTGTGTTAAATTTAATAGTTATCCCAAACGGTCCACAGAAATTTTTGTGTTAATTTAACATAGTATGAATATATTAAATGGAGACACAAATACTGTGTTAATATTTTAAAATAAATGCAAAACTTCCAGTAATTTAAAAAATAAATTTTGTGTAAAATTAATATAGTTTTAATGTAAAAATTAACTAAAGTATTCATTTTAGAATTTATCATCCCTACTTATATTATAAAATAAAATATCAGCATTTTTTGCTTTACATTTTAACATATAAATCTTGTTACTATTGAAACAGAATATATTTATTATGTAAAATTATTAAAAATAGATGCACATTGTGTTATTTTTACATCTTATTTTAGTTGTTTTAATAATTTAATACTTAAGTTCAATTAATACAACAGCAGTATGTTAAATTAACACCTGAATGTGTTAAATATTTAACACAAAAGTTTTAACGGGGATCGTTTTTAAGTAAATTTGTTGTTTTTCTATAATAATAATTTAAGTTCCTAATTTCTTCGAATATTAACAAATATTTTTACCCATATTGTTTAATGCGCTAAAATGAATAGAAAAAAATGATACTTAATTATTAATATATTGTATTGGGGCAGCCAGAACTCTAATAATTTTTTCAAAATTTAAAAAATGGAGGCTAACTTTACATACTCGTTCCTTCTTCTTCGTGTTTCCGTCATGTTACGTTGATGTTGATAGCGTGACTTGGCGAATTGTTCCTTCTTTTGATCAAATGACTATGCACATTTTCTCATCTCGAGAGTGTATTAAACCTTATAGAGTATAGTGGTTTCGTAATACACTTAAGAAATGCTTTTTGATACATATAAGGCGATAATGTTATAAAACGTCAGTCAATTTGACAGAAATATAGCATCAAAATAAATTTATTTGCACATAGGCGTCAGTTTTATAAATAATTAATGGTGCTTTGTAGGAAAATTTCAATATCAAAAATTTAAAAAATTAGTCTAATAATAAAAAATTGAATTCTAAATGGAATTCGAGAATTTGATGAAGGGTCAAATCCACATTCAAAAGGGGATGTTTTTTCTCGGTTTTTGATAGATTTAATTGATATTAAGAAATTTAATAATATAATTAGAAGGGATATAATAATAAATATAAAAAAAATAAAAAAAAAAGTTCAGATTATTTATATTAATTTTAAATGTTGCTATAAATGTTGCTCTTCACGTTAGAATTACGTAAACCTTTGAGAGAGATAGATTTGAATTTCGGTAAATTCCGCTACGTCACTTCCTCGTTCCTCCTCATCTAACAAAGATATCGGCGTTTTAAAAGTACATTCGTATTACGTCATTCCGCAATTTTGCTGTGACGTCGGTCGCGATTCTCGCCCGCTTTCCTTCGCTCGAAAGGATTGGGGCTGTAATATATCTAAATATACATATATATTGCAATAATCAATAAATACTTCCTGTTCTTCGTTTACTTTCACAGTCTCTCGATGTAACTAGGACCTTTTTTCTAAATCCCGTATATCGATGAAATATTTCTCAAAGTATAAATTTAAAACCAAACAAATATAAAATTGATATACCAACAAATTATTTTGTAAAAAATTTACGCTTTTTTATTCGAATAGCTTTCTCTGTTTTAACCATTTCTCTCGTTTTGCACGTCGACTTGCACAAACGAATGTATATTATATTAAATATATATATATATATATATACATATATATATATATATATTTATTTTAATACAAAATAATTATAAAATAAAATTATAATAAAATTAATATGATATAAAATAAATTACTAATTAGTGTAAAAAAAAATTAATTGGTGTAAAAAGAAATATGTGCGACTCCCTCGAAACACATATTTTGTTTCATTCGATAAGGTATTAACGAAAGTTCCCTAAGAACTCTGGTACTTTGACTTACGGGGGTGGTTGAGAAAAGGGAAGGAGAGAGGTTAGCATCTGTCGTTTCTCAACTGACGTCCTCCGGATGCTGAAGCAGCACCCGAAGAGAATGCGACTCCGCTTGCGTTCTATATGTAGGAACCTCCTGAAAAGTTCCGTGGACAAAGTGTAAGCCCTTGACGCTAATATAGATCTATGCTTCCTATCGGAGGGATGCAAAAGTGCAGAGGTCAAAGTTATTAAAGGGAGTGTAAGTAGGGAGATAAAATTGCGTTCGTAAAAAACTTTTGGAATCTGCAGTTTTTTTTGCCAAAACGGTCCTCGGAACTCTTTAAATGCTCCTCGCGTGTCTAAATTTCGCCGATCTAATGATGTAAACTTGCTCTTAATATTTGTCTTATTATATCAATACAATTAGTATACATATACAAGGTGGATTATTTTATTATCCCACTTTGAATATTTTTTCTTACGTTTTTTACAAAAAAGGATTTATATAAAAGTTGTTTTATTTTAAGAAAAATACAAAATAGCGAAATCACATTAGTCACAGATTTATTAACTATCACTCTTTTTAAAAATTAAAACCGATTTTTTAAATTAAAAATTGTAGGTTTTGTTGAGATAAATTCAACCGTATCTATTAATTTTTTGGATTTTTCTATACACATTTTTTTTAATTTAGGAAGTTGTGTTTTGCAAACATGTCCGAGAACTACTGAAACAGATATGAGATCTTCCTAGAGACACGAGTACACATATTCCCTTTCAGCAACTCTGAAATTATTCCAACACAACCCCCACTTTGGTCATATCTTCTATCTCTCGCAGTGAATAATCTATTTTAATCTCATTAAAATTATTTAACACTATTATGTAATAACCATTGAATATTACTACCAAGAAAGCATAAAATAAAATTTAATTTCAGCAGAAGATATTTTTTTACATGTTGGAAAACTAATATTTCAAAATTAAAAAATTAAGAAAAAATCTTGAATTAATACATACAGCAATTATAACTTTTATTTTTAAAAAATAAAACCTAACCTATAATTTTTATTTTTAAAAAAATTGCTTTCTATTTAAAAAAAATGAGGACTAGTGAATTTCTCGAAAATGATCTTATTGATTTCTTTTTTGAAAAAAATTTAGGGTGGGACATTAAAACGACCCACCGTGTATGTTTGCGTATATTCATTAATTTCGCTCTGTCGTTAATTTTCGCGATTACGCCGGGAGATAATCCACAGTGGCAAACAATAATATTCGTAATGTACGGGCCGCTCTAATAATAGCAATACCATTTGAAATTCTACCAATTTCGGATTGTATATGCAAACCGATTTCTAAAACGAGAGGCACCGCGTAATTGCGTCAGCTTGTTTCAAAGGCCCAGGCCGTCATCATTTACCGAGAGCCGGAGCTTGTGCACGTTCTTGGTCCGGTATTATGCTCGGTCATGATTCCCCAGGGCTGGTCCTCCCGAAGTGGCTTTCTCGAAAGCATCTGGGGAAAGCTGCAGCGGATGCTACTTGATTTTGAAGGACGATTCCAAGTCGAGTGAAGACATCGCTCTATTCGGAGCTTAAAAATTCAATGCGACACTAGCGGTGGTCGCGTGAACTATCATAAATGGCCGCCGCGAATATACATCTAATATTAGCTCATAATTATTTGAAAAATTAATTAATAATGTTCCAATGATTATATGAGATTCTGATGTCAAGGCACTTATTTGTTGACAAGGAATATAAATCTATTCTTTCTTGACTTTTCATAGTTACACCGCACATAATTGGGCCGGAATTTATAACATTCTGGCCTTCGATCATATTTTTTGATGAAGGCATAGCTTTTGTATAATCACAAAGTGTGTCTAGCCACAATGACATCTTTTTCATTAAAAGAAATTATTTTTACACTTAAAACTGTTGTTGGTGTATATTCGCGGCGGCCATATTTGTTTTGCTTCAGTAGCGCCTCTCTTATCGCGGTGGACGGTTTTTTCACTAATATAGAGAATATTGTTGTTGTTTGTCCGACAAATTCGACGCCGGTGTTTTTTTTTTCGTTATTTTTCTTACGAACGTATTCTCTCTTTCTTTCTCATCCATCAAGTGGTTGCTGGCAATAAAGAAAGGTCGGTTCTTTTGTCCCGCGACAGTCTCGTAAAACTATTTCCTTTGAAGGACGATTATTCAAGAAAGCGGAAACCTCCTCCGGACGCGAGACTCTGGATTCAGTTGATTTAGTTTTAGTTTTATTTTGAGAGCGATATCAAAGGAAAGAGGGTTTGAGAGAGAGAGAGCAACGCAATATACATTGATCCTCTGTGTCTTAGAAATTATAATATAACGATGTAATTTACATAAGAAATCTACATTCCCTTAATCATAAAATCTTTATATTCTTCTGCGAAACGTTTCTACATAAAACAGGTAATTGTCGATATGTATATGTAATGTCGAATCATTATATGGATAATATGAGTGAAAAAGGCTAATAAGAGCTAATCGCGAAATAAAGATGCGACTAAGAAATCCTAGATAATTTTAGATGTTATTTGGGATATTTATTAAATGTATCGCGTAATAAAGACGCGAGTAAAAAAAATTCTAAATAATTTTAGGTATTATTTATTATTAAATTATTAAATATTCTTTTACTCTAATTAGCATTCTTATCAATCACAATGACATTGCCATTATCATTACAATCAATTACATAATTATTTATTTAATAAATTAATGAAAAACATAACTCTGCGAATGTCAATATATAATTACCTATTATTATAAAATTATTTAAAATTTAAAATATTTATTACAATTAAAGTTATTTAGGATTTTGAAATATTTTATTATGTAATAAGAAATAAATAATATATATTCTAAACATAAAAATTCTTCAGGATTTCTTTTACTCGCTCCTTTATTGGCTCTAATTAGCCTTCTTATCAATCACATTGACATTGTCCTCTGACAAGAGTCTCTACTCTTCGTTTTTTTCTCATTGATTAGCTAGACAACTCAACGAATATATTGATAAATGAGATTTTCCATCAATCAATATTAATCTCATTAAAAGGTGATTTGGCGTACGCGATGAAAAATTTCGCATATTTTCTGCGAAGAGACATCATAGAATCACGCGAATCGTTACGCGAACATTACGTGTCGTACATCAGAGTCTGTGACGTCGTCGGTGACTTATCAGATTGACTTGTACGAGCTTGATATCGATCTTTCTCTTTCCAAGTATCGTCAACGGCTGATGATGACGATGTCAGTGTGTGTCATCGGCACATTGTCGTCGTATCGCGGCACCTACTCGTCGTCGTGATAAAGTAATCTGAATTAATTGGCCCCTAATTAATTAATGCAAATCACCGACGCGGGCGGATTCGCCAAATTAATGGTCGTTTACGTCCGACCGAGTCCGAGGTTCCCTTCTCTTTTTTCAAAGGTTTTCGTAACGAAAAGTTCGGGGTAGAAGACGGAAAGAGGTTGAGCTCTTGACATATTGCTACCTAGGAAACTCAACGAAGTGCTCTTCAAATTCTTCTTGTCTGCATCTATCCTCGCTTCTTCGGTTCTCTTCTTTTTTGTTCTTCTCTCCCGGCGGACGAGAGATAGTCCACTAAAATTAGACTTTGACTTCATAAAAATTAGGATGAAACTGAATTTTTGTGGAGACCTTTATTTCGATGTTCTAATAAAATCCTGAAATGTACCCTTAATTTTATCTAGGACGTTTTTTATGGGTAAATTTTAGTTTTTTGCCATTATCTCGAAAACTATCATATGTGCAAGAAAAATAGCTATTATCAAAATTGTAGCTCATACAATTCTCTATAAAAAAGGTCATTATACTTTTTTTTCGTACAACTAATCGTTTTTGAGTAAAACGTGCGGTAAAGTTGCAATGTTTATAGTTCGTAAAAAACACGTATTTCTTTCCACACCACGCATTTCTTTCAGACTTACTTCGCTCTATATCTTCGAAATAGTTAATTCTACGAAAAAAGTACATAAATCTTTTTTGTAGGGAATTTTATGAGCTACAATTTTGATAATAACTATTTTTCGCGAAAAATTGATAGTTTTCGAAATAATGGCAAAAAACTAAAATTTATTTTTACTGGACTAAGAGTCAGTTTGCGTCGCGAGATTCTTGATGCTGCAAGCTTCCTCGGCAGATTTTCTCCTCGAGTAGCTAATCGTCTTCGCACGTGCGATTGTATTCAACGTTTCCCCGGAAAATTCGTCCCCCGCGACACAACGAGTATCGAAGTAATAATCTCGCGCGCACGTACGCGACTTTTATTCGACCATTTTCATCGCACTTGCGCTCATCCTTGTTTCCGGTTCTCGAAATTCAACTCTTTGAGTCTGGAACGTTAAATTTGCCGTCCCGAAACGACATTGAAAGCTTTCCGATAATTCTTAAAGAAACATTCAACGAAACGTGCGAATCGGGCTCAGAAAACGTGTCCCGACGTTCTCGATTTATTTTGGAGGAATGTAAGTCTCTGTAATAAATTTATAATCGCTGTAATAAATTTATGATCATCTGTACGTGTGTCAATAATATAATTTTTATTCGACAGAGACAGTTTTATTTACAAACCACATTTTTTATTTAATAATTATTATATTTTTATTCTAATATAATAATACAAATATTTCTTTATATATTATGTAAATATTTTTTATTTTTTTATATATTATATATAAAATTATATACATATAATACAAAAATTAAAGCTATAGCTAATTTTATATACATATTTTATTTAATAATTTTATTACATTATATATAAATAGTCAATTTTGTATTCGACGGGCCGCTGAAAATATTGATGATTATTGATGATATTATTACACTTAAAATTAAATAAATGATTTATAAAATTATTTTTAATAACATTTCCACGATAAATAAAATTATTTATATTTATTAAGTTTCTCATTACGATAATCTCCAAAAAACTCATGTAAGGGGATGCATATATTTATTATTAATTGCGAAAATAAGACTATAAAATATTTTGCGAGAATATTTTTTTCACGTAACTATCAGGTATGTAAAAAGAATAATTAGAGGCTCTTAATTACGCGAGGGTCGAAATTATACATGTCGCACGCGTGTTACAAAGAAAGTCACATGTTCTTTCACTGCAGAGATTTGATTCACACGAGTGTGATTTAAAATGGAAAAAGTGGGGTTCACGATACCAAATCACATGCCAGCACGCAGCTTCAGACGAACACAAGTAGGTTGACAAGCACTTAGGTAGATTACTTTTTCTTTGCTCTCAAAAAGAGGGTTTTTATCGTCAAACTATGATAAAGTTTCTTGACGTTGCTTTGCGTTCGAAATCCGAATTCTTATAACGATAATTAAAGTTTTCCGCCTTTATGTGTACGTACGTGTACGACACCCTCTTTTCGGAGCAACTTCCGATTTTGCTTGTTATTTGGAAATGTTACCGATCCTATCGTCGTGATTTTCTCAATGCAACTTAGGAGTGGGCAGTAAAGTGTTATCGATGAGAGTTTGCATAGGCATTGTTTTGTAGTTTGCTGCTAAACGCTCCATCCATCACCCTCTATCTTGATGAAATATATTCTACTAGTTCCTATTCACTCTCTGTATAAACTGCCTGATTCGAGCGGTAGTTTGCTAATTGTGAACCTTTATTATATCCGATACACAATACTTGTGAATAAGAATATATGTACTTTCTATATGTAATTTATTGAAATGTGATAAATCTCTTCTGTCGAGGGTCTCATACAAGCTTATATTAATTTATCATTCCTTTTTTGTGTATCTATATAATTATATTAGAATTGATTATGGGGAATCTTTTTAATTTTCCAGATTTATTTTATTACTAATAATGGAAGAAATTAAATATAATTGAATATAATTTTTTCAGAAAAAGATTATTAAAATTCACAAGTCGCGAAATTTTATAAATATATTTTATAAATTATATACAAACGAATGTAATATTCTGTATGAACAAATTTGTAAATCTAAAAGTGAGGTATAATTTTAAGATTATTTTATTCGACTTTATTCGATGGAGTGCAAATTTTGGATATTGAAATATTGAAATGTGATAAATCTTATGTCAAGGGTCTCATACAAACTTATATTAATTTATCATTTCTTTTTTTGTGTATCTATATAATTATATTAGAATTGATTATGAGGAATCTTTTTCATTTTCAAGATTTATTTCATTACTAATAATAAAATTAAATATAATTGAATATAATTTTTTAAGAAAAAAAGTTATTAATATTTAATGAATTTTAATTCACAAGTCGGGAAATTTTATAAATATTATAAATTATTATATATACAAACGAATGTAATATTCTGTAAAGCCTGGAAGTGATTAAGATTATTTTATTGGATGGAGTGCAAATTTTGATGTTTGAGAAAAATAAGTAAACAGTGTTAAAGCGTTATTAATAATAATAATAATAATAATAATAATAATAATAATAATAATGATAAGGGAAGATTATAGAAGAGTGCGACTCACCCTGTAATAGTGTATATACATATTCCAGGAATATATTTCTTTCTGTTACGCTTCTGCTTGGGATTTGCTCAATTTAATTTAACGTTACTCAGATCCGCGTGGATTTGCATAAGAATATAGCCCGAGGCAATGGCCCGGTCCGAAGACTTCGTTAAAGAGGAATTTACAATTTCTCTCCGCCTCTGTAAAGCCGGCGAGATATCAGGATTCTCCGTAGCGGAGACTTGCGAATATACGATTGTTCTAAATACTCGTACTTGCCCGGTCTAGAGAGAACGTCGTATATTTTCAACTACGTTTATACACGGATTGTCTTCGTCGTGCAAAAACAACGCGCTCGAATCCAACAGAGGAGAGAGAGAGAGAGAGAGAGAGAGAGAGAGAGAGAGAGAGAGAGAGAGATAGATTAATGCTGGAAGGATCTAGATTTTATGTGTGTCTTTCGCTTCTATAATCAATCTCACGCCGCTTTATACATTCCAATTAACTTGGACTAACCGGCCGACTTCCTATAGGTAATTTCCTATTAATATCCTCGTAGCGCACGCGGTGACCTGGATCGATAAAGTTTCAAGATACTTTCGCTTCGTGAATATATAAAATTTCGCGCATTTGTTAATCGACGACATGTAAAGTAGCTTCCCTTTTGGACGCACTTCGTCCAGAAACGCGCGTTTTCGCACAAACAGGACGTAAAAAAAAATTGTATATACTTATACTATATTTTTTTCAAAAAATTAAACATGAAAAGAGCTAATGAGAGCCAGATGTAGATATTAAGTGCAAAAAAATTATTTTTAAACTTCTCTTTAATTACTTTGAATTTTAAAATAATTATTAAAATTATTATTTTAAAATAATTAAAGAGGAATTTATTTTTGTTAAGCCTAATATCTGTATCTGCATCTCCTATTAGTATTTTTTATATCTAATTTCGGTATTTATATATAATTTAATTATTTCGAGTTTAAAAATAATTATTTTAAAATCCAAAATAATTATTACAATCAAAATGATTAAAATAATTATTCTGAATTCCAGAATAATTAAAGAAAAAGTTAAAAATAATTTTGTTGAGCCTAAAATCTATTCTTTTACGTTTTAGGTTCAAAATAAAATTGATTTTAAATCTCACAATAATTAAAAAGAAATTGACAAATTCAATTATTTTGAAATTCAAAATAATTAAAAGAAAATTAAAAACAATTTTGTTGCGTCTAATATTAGTATGATAGTATTTATACAATACGTCAGGGACTTTTTAATTTACTATTTCACATTTTTTTCACACTTTTTTTCGATTGCAGGTGATATGGGTGTGCATACTTTGCCGGAAGAAGCAGGAACTTCTTTCGAAGACCGGACAATGGATGTCGAAGACGAGCCTCGGAGCCGTGGACAGCGCGCTGCTGCGACAAATGCAGGAGGACTTGCAGGTGGGTGGTCATCAGGGACTCGCGGACCAAACTCGGGATAAAAGACCGAAACTCGAGAGGGCGCACAGCGCGGCTGAGAAAGAGAATTTGCCGTTATTACAGAGAAGCGGAAACTGTCCTCTCAGGAGACAGTACTCCCAGCAAGAGCAGGTAACGTTTCTCTCTCGCCACTCACCCCGATATTCTTCTCCGAAGCGCACTCTCTTATTCACGAAGTCAGCATACTTTTGCGCGCACGCGAATATATATTTCATAAATGTATAGAGTCATATCGGGTGCGATAAATTCGCAACGTATATAGTATATATACAGAGTGTAACTAAAAAAAGTACACGAAGCACACCATCAGGTGCAGGACAACAAACTAAATCGAAAAGTCCTGAGCCATTTTTCAATCCGAACTTTATTTTTGACGCTACAAATTGTTAAACTTGACCAATTAGCGCGTGGCTACGCCTACTAAGGCGGAGCCTACGCTGTTTTCCGTTGTAGCGACGCGCTAATTGGCAAACTTTAACCCTTTATAGCGTCAAAAATAAAGCTCAGATTAAGAAATGGCTCAGGACTTTTCGATTTAGTTTATTGTCCTGCACCTGATGGTGTGCTTCGTGTACCTGATTTTAGTTACATCCTGTATATATATTTTTTGCATCTGTGTGGCGTTTTTATTTATTCAGATACTTATGAATGGAAAGAAAGAAAAAAGAGAGAGATCAGCCCGCGCCCCCTCGTCAATTGTGTTATATATATCGACGGATTTCGGTGCGAATTTCGGTTTTGCGGTTCCAGATCTCGGGTCGCCGTATGTCCACGAGCGACAGCGGGGTGGAAATGTCCGTTTCGCCCCACGCGAGAACTTTGCCGACGCCCCACATGGTGGTCGGCGCTTACCCGATACAACAAACTCCGAGACATCCTGCAGTCTATCCCGACGACGATCCCAACTTGTACCGAGGCGAACTCGACGGTCTGATGAGGCAGAACTTTCAGAGGCAACGATCCTATCAAGTAAGAAAAACCAATCGTTTTCGGAAGATTCTTGCCGAGAAAATTATCGAAGTTTAAAGCCATATTTATTAAGAATTTAATAATAACAGGGTATCTACTTTCTGATAAAATTAGGAATTGTCAGGAATTTTTTTTACTTTGCAAAATTTGGAAATTCTCGTGGATATTTATTGACATCTTTTTTAAATTGATTCAGTCAAATTAGCAATCGTATATATGTATGTACATTGTGAGCGTTAAAAATATATATTAAGTATACAATATAAATTGGTTTTTTTAATTTGATAAATGTTATTTAGCTATTATTTTTTAAAATAGTAAAAAAATAAATATTAAGTGTAAATATTTTGTGTTTTTTAAAATATTTGATAAATGTCATTTAACTATTATTTTTTGGAATAGAAAAAATGCATTTATTATTAATCTAGTCAATTGGTGAAGTCACATTATTTTATCAACAATTGTAATTAGTAAGGTATCAAGACAATCTCTTAAACAGCTACATAGACTAAAAAAATCTTCAAAAAGTTAGAGAAAGGAAAAGAGAAGTTTAGCAAAAAAAAAAAAAAATTATTTTTGATCAAAAGTGTCTATACGAGTGTCATTTTATGGAAAAAATCGTCCAATTAAAATACGATTTGCTGCCTCATCCGTCTTACTTGTCTGATTTAGCTTCTTCTGACATCCATCTATTTCCAAAGCTGAAAAAATTTCTTTGTGACAAACGATTTTCCATAAATGATGAGCTAAAAATAGTAGTAAATAAATATTTTGAGAAACTGGAAGAATCGGATTTCCGAGATAGAATAAAAGCACTAGAGCATCGCTGAACAAAGTACATTGAAGTGCAGGGATATTATATTAAAATATGAAAAATTTGTAAAAAGAAAAAATATACATTCCTATATTTAGCCTCTTTTATTATTAGGCCGCGTGCTTTTTATTTTATTTTAACTTGTCCTCGTTAAACACTCTTTAGTTTTTAAAAGACTTAAAATTAGTTTTTTTTTAAGATCTTACATTAAATATTTTTAGCATATTAGAAATACGTCTGATATATTTTTACAATATTTAAGTTTTTATTAAAATCTCATGATGTTATCGATGATCTCTTTTTAATATCAAGATTTTATGTAAGTGTCATAGAAAATTATTCATTTTTTAAATAATATTTAAATAAATTAGTCTTTTCCTGAAGACGCTTATATAATAAATTATTTTTTATATTTATATTTTCATTTTTCATATATCTTTAGCGCGTTCAGATAAAGATATATTACACTGTATATATGTCAAATTTAATTTTATGATTAATCTGGCATTTTTTGAATCAAGAAATTCTCAGGGATTTTTTATACAAAGTTTGAGTAGACATCCTGGATAAAAAAAAAAATACAAATCAACAAAATAAAAAAATAGTGTACCATTTTATATTAAAAGTAATTAATTCTCTTACTCTTGGATCAATTGTAACAAGGATCGCACTGTAAAAAAATATGTAATATATTACACAAAAATATGTAAAATTACATAAATAATAAGGGTAAAAATACACGATAAATAATAGAAATGTTTACCTTTTCATTATTTATCATGCAATTTTACATTTATTATTCATGTAATTTTACAATTTTAATGTAATATATTACATATGTAATATATATTACATATGTAATCTATTATGTAATATATATTACATATGTAATATATCATGTAATATATTATATTACATATGTAATTTTACATATTTTTAATGCAATTTTACATATTTTTTTACAGTGCGTTTACCAAAATCTCTATTTGAAATTAATTTAATTTTGTGACTCATCGATTATATTATTTTACAGGATCAAGGCGCGGATCTCGGGATGAGTTATGGTCAGACGCCGATGGAGACCGGTTCCGTTCGCGGCACGGTACATCCCTCTCAGCAGCTTTCGATGCATCAAACACAGGGCGGACGTTCCGCGCAATCTGCGTCAACGGTGGGCGTCCAGCAACCGGGAAGTTTCAGTAGCAGCGAAGAGGAACGGAGCACACCGGAGTGCGCCAGTGACGAGCCGGACGAGTCGGAGAAAGGTAAGTGAATAATTCTTCCAATTCGATATTTATTTCTAGTCGTACAACTTGTCGTTGGATATCGAGTAAATTTATATTATACGCGAAATAAGGGAAAACAGAATAATATTATTTTTGTGACGCAAACATTTTCTACAGATATTTAAAAAAAATCAAACAATTCTTAAAAACATACTCTTTAATATTCTTAATTTTTATAATTCGATATAAAATTGAAACAGTTTAATTTAAAGACAGTATAATTTTTTAATCGGTCGAGTTTGATTTAATTTTTTCAATTATGCGATGTATAATAATATCACACATTTGTATAAACTACATCTTTTGTCACATCGGATCTTTCTTTTTACCCATTTGCTATATCAACTTTTTGATGTATCGTAATATAATTTCTTACCGCGTGAAGAGGGTTTATGGCAAAATATGCTAATGGTGGAATTTAAAATGGCCTAATCGCCCGTCGAATTTATTCTGCAAATGTGTAATGAAGATATTAGGACGAGCTGATATTTGGTAGGTCGACTCTCTGCCCTTGAAAGCCGATGCATGAGGAAAGTTCAATCTTTCCGTGTCAATGGATATTTGGTTTATGAACACGAGGAGAGAACAAATTCTCCCGTGTCACACTTTGCAAAAGGAAATCGTGTAATCGATCAATCCAATGCTTATTCTGCGATCACAATGTCTATAAAATATCAATAAATCACACATTTAAGTACGATTTGATGCAATTAAATTGATCTAGTACAGGAACAGAAAAGTTAACAAAAATCATGCAATTATTTGTGTTGATCATTTTTATTTCTATATAAATTATATATATAACTTCTATATAAATTTCTATATAAAAAATTGTATTAAAATAAAGAGAGAGAATATACAATATTATATACATATATGGACATGTGATCAAGTTTACGCGCAATATTGATGAAGGAAGAGGGAAATCAGTTCCGTTTTATTTGATTGCCGAAAAAAGCAGTTTGCAAACTTGATGCGTCCTCGATAATATTTTGCCGGCGCGTTTGTTTTTGTGTATCGCCACGTCTGGCTCGAAAAATCGGTCGAAGGTGAGAGAACGGCGTATATGTATGTATGCGGTTCACAGCTGATTAAACGCGGGATCGGCGAACTGTGAACCGACTCATCCAGGTGTCGTGTGTAACTCTCGCAGAGTACAGGAATAACTTATATTCTCTCTCTCTCTCTCTCACTCTCTTTCTTTCTCTCTGCCCGCCTGTTGTGTACCACTTTTTTTCACGACGAAGGTCGACTTTCTGCGTCGATCGCAACATTAGAAGCCTGTGAAATTTCATAAAAGGACCCTGCACCAAATATAAAGGCTGTTTTTTCTTTCATATATTATATCCTGCTGGACAAATTATTGAATAGTTACTGAGCAGTATATATTTGCTGTTGTCTAAATAAAATTATATAGAACATCATCTAGATGGAATTTTCATCTTATCTTTGAATAGATAATACAAATACAATATATGTATTACCTATATCTGTGTCTTATTGTTAGATGAAAAAAGTGTTATTTATATTGAATTATCTAGAATAATGTTCAGATGATTTTTTTAGAGCACATAAAAATATTATTATTAAGTAGCAGAACTTGAACAGTAAGCAATAAAAACTTACAAATAAAAATAAAAATATATTTTTAAATTCCTTTTATAATTTACATTTTTTATCACTGTGTTTACATAAGCGGCTTTAAAAATAATTTTATCTAGAAGTTATCTAGATGAATCGACATATATTTGTCTTTTATCTAGATATATTTAAAATAAAATCGCAGGCCCAAGGTTTTCGTATTTGACTGGCTGTAAATCAGCAACTATTATTTAGCTTTGAGCCCATCACATTTTTTGACCAACAAATACATGAGAAAATCAGCTGGTCTCACCAAGATTCAATTTTATACGACAAGTACAGGATTTTTGAACCTGTATAAAATCTTAGGTGAAATTGAATCAGCTGATTTTCTCACATGTTGTAACTTACTTTACTTGCTGAACAAAAAATGTAATAATCTCAATCAGTTAAATAATAGATGGCCAGTCAAACACGAAAAATTAGAACTTTGTAAGTTGTTAAACTGGCTGTAACTCAGTAACTATCGAATATTTAGTTTCGAAACTATTACATCTTTTATTTAGCAAGTCATAAGCTATAGCATACAAAAAAAAACAGCCAATTCCATCGAAAGCCAAAATCCTATATGTATCTGGTGCGAGATATTGACGCTTCGAAAAATAAAATAATTGCATATTAATAATCGCGATATCGCGAAGGATGGTTTAAATTTTTCATGAAAAAAAAAAAAGAAAACAGTAAATTAAAATTATATTTCTCGCAGGAAGGGTCGATTGTGGTTCAAACAAGTCTTGTGTGGCTCTATTTGTGTTATGGGGTCCTGCGTAAGAGCGGAAGGTGAAGAGACGAGTAACGCGGTTGCGTTAAATAATTTCCACGAGGATGCATTGTAACGCACGTGAAATGCCACGTTATATAACTTGATGCGCACGTATCGATTTTATAATGGCCAGTGGGCTCCTCCGGTTTTCTCTCTAACAATCCTTGCCGCGCCATATATAATAATATCGACTGGACTTGACACGCGTGTGCATCGTCGATCGTGGGAGAAGACGAAGAAGGGAAATAGACTAGGAGGACTACGGGAGGAAAGGGGACGAGGAAAGAAGAGAGGGTGGAGGACGTGTCCGAGGGTTATTTCGCGTCACGTTAAATCTGCGATCGGAACTCCGCGATCGCGTATCCCGCGATATCCTGCGGGAATTCTCAGGTTCTGTCCTCCCGGTCCCGCCGTTGCATTGATCCTTGGCACGTTCCCCTTTCCTCCTTTCCACCCTTTCCGCTCATCCTCCGACCCTCTCTCTCTCTTCCTATATTTCCACCCCATCCTTCTTGCCGCCTCCCGCTCGCGACGCCCACACGCTGGGTGTGACGTCACGCGGCCAACACGTGGGCGAATTCAAACATCTGCCCTCTTCTTCATTTCTGGATAGTCTTCAACCCCTAACCGAGTATGGACTGAAGGGGGTGGGAAAGGAACGTCGCCGGCTCGACGGGGTTCGGAGCTCGTTTTCTCTCCCCGTCTCGAATGATTATACGATTTCTTCCGGAAAAGCAACGTAAAAATTTACAGGGAATAGCACAATTCTCTAATAGCACAATATATCCAAAAGATATTTAGAAAATATTTAGAGGATATCCAGAGGACATTTGAACATCCCCAGGATGTTCTCTGAACATCCTAATAGCATAACATATTCGAAAGATATTCAGAGGATATTCAGAGAATATTTAGAGGACATTCAGAGGATATTGAATGAAAGAACGAGCTGACAACCCTAACAGCACACATATCCCGAAGACATATTCAGAGAACATCCTGAGGATATCCTCTGAATATCCTTTGAATATTCTCTGAATATCCTCTGAATATCTTCTGAATATCCTTTGAATATTCTCTGAATATTCTCTGAATACACACTTACAGCACACATATCCCGAAGACGTTCAGAGAACATCCTTTGAATATCCTCTGAATATTCTCTGAATATCCTCTGAATATTCTCTGAATATCCTCTGAATATTCTCTGAATATCCTCTGAATATTCTCTGAATATCCTTTGAATATTCTTTGAATATCCTCTGAATATTCAGAATATTCAGAGAATATTAAGAGGATATCCTCAGGATGTTCTCTGAATATGTCTTTGGGATATGTGTGCTGTTAGTGTGTATTTAGAGAATATTCAGAGGATATTCAGAGGATATTCAGAAGATATTCAGAGAATTTTCAGAGTATATTCAGAGAACATTCAGAGGATATCCTCAGGATGTTCTCTGAACGTCTTCGGGATATGTGTGCTGTTAAGGTTGTCAGCTCGTTCTTTCATTATAATATCTGTTTTTTAAAATTATCTTTCATTATTTTATTTGCAATACACTCTTGTACAGCTATACATTTTTGCCCTTTATCGATGAATGAAAGGGTTAGTAAATTTTATGTTTCCCTCCGGCGTGTGTCGCTTTTCACGTTAATTCAACTGTAACTCTAAACAAGCGAAACAACGCGAGTTTATTTATTTATTTATTTATTTTATTTTATTTTATTTTATTTTTTTCGAAAAATAAAAAGAGCATCGTCGACGAAACGGGGTTGCAAAATGTCATCGGGAGCACAATGAAGATCACGTGAACCTACACTCCGCCCTTCCATGCGACTCGTTACTTATGAACGGAGGTTGAAAACTTTGACATTTTCCCTCTCCCTTGGGAACGATGAAAGAACTGCGTATCGTATACGCTTTTGCGAGTCTATCGACAGGGGGGCATATATGTATGTTACGTATATACTATATTCTCTCGCGACGCATTTTACTGGGATTCGAGAGTTTCCAGATTAATTCGTCGATTATTTTTATGCTATAATAAACGAGAAATATTTGAGTTGAAAGTTTGCTTTTATTTTTGAATTTCCATTTTTTTCAGATTTATAGGTTCTAGACAATATATTTCGATAAATTTTATTTATTTATCTAAATAAAATTATATTTTTAATAGATGAACCATTTTTCACACTTACAAGATTTTCGACAAAATTATAAGGTAAATAATTTCATGGAAGGGCGACTATTTAATTTTATTTCAAGTGTCAAAAAGCAGAGATGCTAGATTAAAAATTAAGATCGAAAATAGGAGAATAATTTTGACTCGGGTAATTAGTTACATTATATAATATCTGGAATATTTTTTTACCAACATCGGTGACGTTCTTCTTCTTTTTTTTTTTTTGCATATTTACGGCACAATTTGGGTCGAACTTTCTCGAGAAGAGGCGAGTTAGGCAGTCTCATATAAATTTAATCCGAAGACATTGCAATTTGACGGTCGGACGAGCAGGGCTTTCGCGCCGTATTCATTTTTTACCATGGACTTCTTGCTTTCTCCTCATAAATCTGGTGCCACGCGTGCATCGAAATTAGCTCTCGCGTTTTACCAAAAATTAGGAACCGAAGCGGAGAACTAGATGCCGAGAGAGACAATAAGAGAGAAAATTCTTTTAATAATTTTATTATGCTGCGTATATATTTAAAATATATCGAATGCACGTACTTTTTTACCTCACCTAATTTATAGGATAGAGAAACGTTCCTCATTAATTCGTCCAATTTTTAGCGGTCGATACTACCTCAAATTAGGGACACAAATTTTTTCAAAATATTTTGCCGTTTGTTAATAAATAATAAAAATAATTAAATTTTGGCAAACGATTTACGTAGACTTATCTTTATATAGACAATAAAATATGTATTTTCTACACATCTGTACATTAGATGAAAAAAAGTATTATCTTTAATAAATTAATCTAGAATAATTTTCAGATAATTTCGGTTTAGAATCATGGCACATAGAAATACTTAAACAGTAGAAACTTAAGCAGTAAGTGATAAAAATTTATAAATAAAAATATGAATACATATATTTTGATATCCCTTTTATAATTTATATTTAATTTAGAACTGTGTTTACATAAGCAGTCTCCAAAATTATTATCTAGATGAATTGCAATATAATTTTTTATCTTTTATATATATAATGAATTTATTTATCTTATCCAGTGTTTGCTGTTATCTAAATAAAATTATCTAGATAATCATCTAAATGAAACTGGCTCTATCTTATCTTTATATAGATTTTTATAACTGTGTTTACATAAACAGTCTTCAAAATTATTATCTAGATGAATTGCCATATAATTTTACCTTTTATCTAGATATATTTCAAACAAAATTATTTTTATCTTATCCAAGATGAATTTATCTTATCTTTATCTAGCAAATTTTAAAATCATCTAAGCACAACACTGATCTCATCTTTATCTAGCTAATTTTAAAATCATCAACATGGCGATGCAAATAGTTGAACCGAGTCTTGTCAGGTTTTTACAGAGTAGTAACTTTGAGAGAGAGAGAGAGAGAGATCCAACTCGATGTACTCCTCTTCCTCTCTTATATATTTATTCCTCCGCAGTTTTATTCCTGCGTATGTCGGAAGGGTTTTATAACTGTTTACCTACGTCGCGCTATTTCCACTTGATCACTGTATTGGTTGCGCGATATAGCCTGAGATAAACACGGAGGCCCCAGAATCAAGCGTCGCCGCTCTCTCTGTGGAGGACTGCGGTGAAACTACGTTAGGTATACGTATCAAAGACACGCATCCTGTGTGACGCACAACCTCTGCCAGTGCTCTTCAATAAAAATGCTAATAATAGCGATAATGCAGACTCATATATATATAAACGCGACCAGGAGATCTTCATTTGTCCCGTATTTTTTCTTTTCAGTGTTTGCTCTGTTATCTAAATTAAATTATATAGATGAACATCTAGATAAAAGTTTGGCGTCATCTTATCCCGTATTTTTTCTTTTCAGTGTTTGTTCTGTTATCTGAATTAAATTATATGGATGATCATCTAGATAAAAGTTTGTGACGTCATCTTGTCTTTATATAGATAATAAAAATATATATTATCTGTAGCTGTGCATTTATCTTAGATGAAAAAAGCTTCGAAATTATCTAATCTAGAATAATGTTCAGATAATTTGGTTTAGAGTCGTAGGACATAAAAATACTTAATTAATAGAACTTGAGCAGTAAGCGATAAAAATTTATAAATAAAAGTATAAATATACTTTTATATCCCTTTTATAATTTATTTTTTTCCAACTGTGTTTACATTAGCGGTCTTAAAAATAATATTATATGTGGAAGTTATCTAGATGAATCGCCATATATAATTTTATTTTTTATCTAGATATGTTTAAAACAAAATTATCTTCATTTTATCTAAGATGATTTACATATTTTCATCTCATCTATATCTAACTAATTTTAAAAAATCATCTAAACACAACACTGTCTTTTTTCATCAAACTGCAAAAGAAAAAATGTCTAGATACATCCATATTAAATACCTTCATTATGAAGATCGCTATTTTTTACTTGAATGAATCGCGCATAAAAGAGGCGCAAAATATGAATGGGAAAAAAGTGCATTGGATGATCGATCGCACATTTCTTTCGAGCTGCGAGATCGATGGTCGGTGATTTAATGGATCATTTGTCCCTTTTCAGTTTCGATTCTGATAGAATCGGACAATGAGAGTTTAACTAAAAAAAAAAAAAAGAGTCGAAAAAAATAGGAAATATAAGACAGGGTGCAAACACACATATGCATAACCGAACGTGCTCTGTTTAAGAAGTCTGACGAACGAAGACGATTATTGCGGTGAAATCATAAGTTCAGGGTCGAGGTACAATGAATAATCGTGTGTGAGAATCGCTTAAAACGAGGGCGACAGGCTAGCCTGACGATTGTTGTTGCTCCCATTCGTAGATGCACAATGCAATTAGAGAATAGAGATTTAGTGTGTGTGTGAAAGAGTGTTTGTAGCAACTCGAGCGAAAGAGAGAGAGATAGGTAAGTTACGTGTGTGAGTATATGTTATAACTCAGGCAATTGTTTCTTTTTGATATCTGAATGGAAGACCTGAGAGTTGCGAGGAAACGAGACAGGTGTCTCCGGGTTGGACGCAGGAAAAGAAGGGAAAATATTCGCGGGGTTAAATTAATTGTCGGAGAAGAAAGAGGTGGTGTTTGCTGCCGAGATGCAGCATCGGTAATTCACTTTGCTTAGAAATTTTTTCCACCCTTTCTCCTTCCTCTCTCGCCCCATCACGTATACATACGTTATATTTTTTCTTGAGAATTTTTATTCGGAATCAATATTAAGGGGATCCAAAAAGCCGTCCTGTTTTATCGATAAAACATAATTTTTGCGCACTTTTTTTCTTTCATTGAATAGAATAATAAATAATTTTCCACGATTAAAATACGTATAAAAATCAAAAAACATTTATAATTAAAAAATAAAAAAATTTTTTATTAAAAAATAAAAAATTTTTTAAATTTGTAATATAAAATCGGCAGGTCCGCGCTTTGCTTCTATATGTACTTTAATCGTGGAGAAGCATTTATTATTCTATTCGACCGATAAAAAGAAAAGGGTGCGTAAATTAATGATGTTTTATCGATAAAACAGGACGGCGTTTAGGATCCCCTTAAGGGAAGATTTCCCGCTTTTTCGCGCCGTTTATCGGCACGCGAATCCCCGCAGATTAAATAATCTCCTCCCGACATCCGCGGACTAATAGTGTAATTCGACACGACGGATAATACGCTTATAAAACCGCCGTAATATCTGGAAAGAGGGAGAAAAAATCTCGCTTATCGATCACGCTACCTCGCCGACCGAGATAAGCCAGAAGGAGGTTTATCCTCCCGGTATTACTACTTGGAGTTTACCCAATTTTGTTATCGCGGGTTAATGAGAGGGAGTCTTCGTAGGCGCGGTTTTCTCGCGAACTTTCGGCGAGAAAAAAATTTTTTTTCCCCACGAGAAATAAAATCCACGATGACGAAGACTGGGGAACGGTGAAATCTCCGAGTGATTTATTCGACGGTGTCATCTAACTTTTAAATTAAGATTCTTTGCACTTTTCACCTCTTTCCTTCCCCCGGTTTCCGCACCCTGCTGTTGCGCGCATGCGCAACTCTCTGTTAACAGCTGTTCGCTCTTCTCTATTTATTATCCCGCGTGAGCGTCTCTCTTCGTGTAACGCAAGAGAATGCCACGTTCGCGTCGCCAGGTACCTGAGGATGCATGATTCTCTCTCTCTCTCTCTCTGTCTCTTTATCTCCATCTATCTATTCCACCTACTTGAAACACGCGACTTAAACGCCCAAGCTCCTCGTTTTACTCGTTACATATACAAGAATGGACGTCGTTACAGCTTGTTGACAAGACGTAAAGAATGCGACGTAAAGGGAAGAGAATTTCCTCCTTTATACTTTGTCTTTCAGATTTTTTCGCGGGTACATCCACGGAAAAAAATATTAGCCATTATAGGTAAAATTAGGCCTGAAATTTAATTATGATGTCTAAATTTGAGCTATGATAAGGAGCCATCTCTAAAAATTATGTAAGACCTTTTTTCATGTAATGGACTGTAAGATTTTTTGTGACCCTTTTTTCTTTCTGTATCTTACGTAATATTTTATAATTTTACTGATAAGATTTTTTAAATATTTTAATCCCGTTTTAGAGATAAAGAATTGGTTAAAGTGAGTAAATCTTTTTCCAAAATATCAAGGTACATTTTTATTATTTTTGTAAAATAGTTGAGAATTAGTCGATAAAGATAACTAATTAATAAATGAAAATGAAAACTTTCATGATTTTTTTGACGAAAAAAATTTATTTGATTTTATCATAGGAATATTTTCAAACATCTTACATAAAAGCTATTTCAACCCTTCTTTCCTCCACGTAATAAAGTGTAAAAAAATGTTGACCCTTTCTTCTCCTAAAAATCTTACCTAATTTAGAGATGGCCCCTAAATTAATATTTAAAAAATTTAGGCATGGTGACTAAATTTCAGATATAAAATAAGGATACCTAAAATTTAACTAACAATAAGGCAACTAATATTTTTTCCATGAATTTTTTTCCAAAATTGGTCTACTTTTTTATAATCTATATCTCAGTTTTCCAATTCCCAGCATCCGCCTCAATACTTTATAAGCGCAGTTAGATCGCCCTCTTTTCGAAACTATTTAACTTGTGTAGAGAGAAAGAGAGAGAGAGAGCTCCTCTTTTAAATCTCCAAGCGGAAAACCCGTTCGTTTACAGTTTATTTGAGGTTTACTGTTTACAAAGCGGAGGAGCTCGATTTCTATACAAATTAAACTACCCTCTATCGAAATCCTCTAGAATCTCTTTATAAACGTGAGAAAATTGAGATTCAAAATAGGAGCAAAATTTCGACTCGAATTTCGTACGCAATAAGGGAAATCTAGTCTCTCTCTCTCTCTCTCTCTCTGTTGGACAATAGACGTAATGCTATTCGCCGATTAAATCGACTACATTGTTAAATCGCGCCTTCGATCGTCAATGGAGTTGCTCTCTCGAATAACGTGGCTTTTATTGTCTCTCGTTATGCCGTAATATCGAGATATCGCGCGTTTTGACTTACGGATATCGAATGATGCACAGAATATGGCTGTATAGGGTAGGGTGTCGTTCAATGATATAAAGATGACTCTCTCGTGGCGATCGTATAGCCAATTTGTTAGTTTTACGAGCTCTGCGAATCTTTATCGTGCTGCGTACGTGCTTGTATATTGTACAGGGTGTTCTGAAACTGCTAGATGTTCCTTTAAGGGTGAATTTCCCGGTCGGTCTGCGGGGACGATTTTTCTCGTCAGCGAAAACGCCCCGATAACCTTTCGATTGAAAAAAAGCTTTTAGCAAACTGAACTTTGTAGAATTGAAAGGTTAACAAAGTTGTGTTTTCCGTTTTTAATTTTGAGTGAAATTTATTTCAATAGAATTTTATTTTGAATCTGAATTAATTTTATTTTTTTAATTAATGTAAATTAATTTTATTTGTTTTTTTTTTTGAAACTTACAGGTTACAAAGAAAAGTTAGAAACTTGCAAAAAATTATTTCCTTTGACATTTTGAACAAGAAAAAATTGTCTCTAAATTAGACAGAGAATTTACAATTAAAAGAACATCTGTTTTGTGAAACAGTCTGTATATGACGCATTCGACAAGCACATCTGAGACTTCCTCTTCTTAATACAATCTCTTAATAATCCCTTAATAATTCTGTCTAAAAATATTTCTTCGCATACTTTTCACATTTAATGTACAAGATATTTAATTGTGCATTTCTTTCAGTGAAAGAATTAACGACAAACAACTCTTACGCAACAACATCCCACGTCAAAAGAGTCGCTTGCATATAAAATATATCATTCACTGTTTGAATTCAAAGCCGCTTTGTCACTTAATTTTGCGCGATATTTTCAATTCACAGATGTTCCAACATTTTCCATCTGTTGTGTATCGTTCTTTATCAATTATCCTTTAATTTTTTTACTCTCCTCGCATTGTATCATTTAAATATTGAGCACAGGATTAACTTTCGTACTTCTCTAATTGCATATCTCGTCTAATTACAATTTTCATTGACAGTTATACGGTGTATATCGATAAAATCCATCTTCCCGGCGTAGGTGAATGAGAGACATCGCAGCGATGCATTATATCTCGCGATTAGCGATAAGTCAACGGTGTGTTGTGTGTGAAAGTGTGTAGTTAAAGGGAGATCGGCTTTTAGGGCAAAAGCCGCCGTCGCTGATGACTTCCAGGGGCTCGCGGGAGAAGGTGGACAGAATGAATCGGCTATTCCCCGCGGTACTTAATAACCTTATTACAGTAAAAAATACAGAGCAAATATCCATCTTTCGCCATATATATATATATACATATATATACACTATATACTATATATATTATTATTTTAAATATTATTATACAGGGTGTGACTAAACAAAGGTATATGAAGCACATCATCGTATGCAGGACGACAAACAAAATCGAAAAGTCCTAAGCCATTTTTCAATCCGAGCTTTATTTTTGACGCTACAAATTGTTAAACTTGACCAATTAGCGCGTGGCTACGCCCACTAAGGCGGCGCCTACGCTGTTTTCCGTTGTAGCCACGCGCTAATTGGTCAATTTTAACAATTTGTAGCGTCAAAAATAAAGCTCAAATTAAAAAATGGTTCAGGACTTTTCGATTTAGTTTGTTGTCCTGCATCCAATGATGTGCTTTGTATACCTTTGTTTAATTACACTCTGTATACACAAAAAACATATATATATATATATATAATTTATATATATATATATATATACGTAATAATATATAATAATATATAAATTTAATTGTATGTATACTTATATATACATATATAATACATATATCTGTGCGTATGCGTGTGCATGTGTGTGTACGTATCTCTGCCGAACGGTCGCACGTGTCAGGAAAAAGTCTGTCCTTTTCTCTTAATTTATTTTTTTCAAAGTTACCTTCTAATTTAACTACTCGAAATGAAGACTTATCGGGACAACATATACCTACCGTCCGCGCTTAATTGCCGTATGTTTAGAGAATTCTCTTGTGTTATCCCTGCTCGTATGTATATTATACACACATATACATATATATTTTTGCGAAACTCTCTCTCTCCAGTTTTTTGCGGGCCTCGGGGCACGCCCACGTGACGTTATATACCACGAGAATAATGCGAGTACGTGCCGAAGTAAATTTTTCTACGGAGAAAATGCAATTCTTCCCCTTTGCTTGCTTGCGCTTGCGCAGCTCGCGAAAAATAAGGTATCGCGTGACGCGACCGATCGGCACAGAATTGTAATAGATTTTATTTGTTCTACTTTGGACGGCTATGAATCGTGCACACCAGGTATATTTTTATTCACACTCTACACCTCCCCCTAAAAAAATTATATATATATACGTACACGTACAACTTTCTCACAAATATATATATTGCGCCTCTCGAAATATTTTCTATTTTCGCTATATACATATTTTAATATGCTGCATAAATTGTATTGGGTACTTGCCCAGGGTGTGATAACCCTTAATAACCCAGGGTGTGATAACCCTCGATAACGGCTGCAGTAATTATTTTTAGCATTCTTTAACAAATTAAGGGACCGTGTTATGTTACACATATCTCATTTTTCTCTTGTGTTTTTTTAACGATTATATTACTCTAAATTTGCGCTAAATTTGCAAGATAAAATGTGGAGATGTTAATATTATTTTACATCCTCTGGAAAACATATCTCTTAAATAGTGATTCACGAAATTGAGAAATCAAAAGTTTGGAAAATTTGAAAGAATTATTTAGAAATGTTTTTCAAAAAATTATTTTAGAAATATACATATATACACAAAGAAAATTTTCTCTTAGAATTTATTCTAAAAATTGTAGATGCAATATGATATTGGAAGGCTTTTATAAGTATTTCTCTGATTAATATTTACCACAATAAAATTATTAATATCTTCTACAATAAAATAGAAAATATGTTTGATTAATTTTACTATGTATATATTAATATTTCTTATTGTGGTAAATATTAATCAGAGTAACTCTTATGAAAATGATTTTCAGGATAAATTTGTATATTTTCTTTAGTATACAATTTATGAAAATTTTTGTTTTATGCTTGCTCTCTCTCTCCTCTCTCTCTCTTATATATATTTTATAGTACAATAAATATTTTGTAGCAGAAAATTTTTGATCACAATTTCCTGAATAACTGTAAGAGTCGATGATTATTTAATGGCGCATGCGGGACGTGACATCGTACACACAAGAGCTAAAAATAAAAATCCCTCTGTTCGTATTATAATTTTTCATGTTTTACGTCTGTTCCTGCCCAAGTTTTGTGTAATATACACGATAAAAATCTCGATGTCTATCACTTAAATCCTGCTGTCCCAAGGAGATAGAAAGTGTCCCCCTTGATGCCAGAACTTTTAGATGGACAGATTGTAACTTATGCACGTTATATACGCGCACACATGTACACACACACACACACACACAAACACACACATACACACAATCACACACGATCCCTGCACATTTTTTTACGCAGTTATATATAGTCGTCTCTCGCCAAATTCAGAAATTCGTCTTTTAATCGGTTCTATCTTACATATGACGCTTCCAGACATCGTCTGTCGCACATATTTTTTATCGCGGGCAAGCTTGCACCGCTGCCTCTTATTTCATTTCTGTTAGGTATATATTATATATATCGCCACATAAAACACACAAAACGCACACACACAAAGCTGACGCAGGAGGATGCGTCCATATGATTCGAGAAATAAATTAAAAACAAAAAAAAAAAAACGAAATGACGTCTCGAGACATGACAGATTACCTCCAAAAAAGAAAATTAAATTAAAAAAGCTAAGGAAGAAGAGCAGCGGAGAGAGAAAATATGCTTCTCGGCGACGAAGAGAGTACTTCGTGGTAGCTAAAATTAAGGGTTTCACGGTCGAGGGAGGCCGTCGAAAGAGAGGGTGAGAAAAAAGACGAAAAACCGTTTTGGATCTACTGTAGGGAAGGGGTACTACCACCACGCGGGAGGTCCGAAATCGATGTCCAGTGGTGGACGTAGGCACAACGGATCCCACAATGGGCATCACAATGGGTCGGGCGCAAACACGGCCGTCGAGCATAACGGCTACCATCCACCGCGAGAGCCGCGAAAGGAAGAGAGCACTCTCGTCAGACGGAGCTTCCGAAGATGCGGCGACGAGTGGCGCTCCGACAGTAGGAGGTGCGTTAAAAAAAAAAAAAAAAAAAAAAAAAAAAACAAGACACCGCGCGTGCGAGAAGAAAAATTATATATGAGGAAAACATTTTAATATTTATTTAATAATCTCAATATATTACTTGAAGATTTATGAAATTTAATAAATTTGTAAATAATACATTGATTATTAAATAAATAAATAAAATAGAAGATTTGAAAAATTATATATATGAGGAAAAATTTAAATATTTATTTAATAATCAATATATTATTTAAAGATTTATTAAATTTTATGCTCTCTTCTTTTTCCGTCTATTTTCCACAAACTTTTATTTATTTATTTTATAGAAAACCCCGCACTAATCTTGTATGAAATCGACTTTGGTTAACTCACAATATTATTTTGTTAATTGAACATATAAATATATTTAACTTAAATGTAGCATTAAATCTAACGAAATAGTAATTTAGTTGAAAGGTTTAGTCAAGTTAACAATTTTTTTTAGTGTAGGTTTTTTTATATTATAAAGCTACGGCTAATCAAACGATTGTGTATATTATTTAATTTGGAGCCTATTGCAGATTATAAGTTGCCATATGAGAAAATCAGCCGATTTTACTTGAATTCAATTTTATCTAGGATTTTAAAAACTCTGCACTAATTCTATATAAAATTGAAAATCAGCTATTTTTCTCATATGTTGTAGCTTATAATCTATTGAACAAAAAATACAATAGGTTCAAAGCTAATTAATAGACAGTTGAACTGATTTACAGCCAGTCAAACACAAAAATTCAGGTTCTGCGAGTTGTTTAATTGGTTATAACATATGAAAAAAATTTGGTGAAGTTGATTTAACTGCAATCCATTTTATATAAGATTAATAATGGGGTTCTTTATTTATTTATTCGCGAAAAGCACGCGTCGTTAAAATCTTCGATCGCGAAAGTTTGAGTGGCGATTTTCAAAATTTGCGACATGGGAATGATAATTATGTATTTATCGGGGAAATACGTAAAAACAATATTGGAGTAGAAATAATTATTTTTTAAAATTTTCTATTTTCGTATTATTTAAAGAGCCTAGAGGGGAAGCCTAAACTATGAATAAAGGTCAAAGTTGAATTTACAGATACATTGTTGCGAGTTCTGTCGAAATTACAATATGCAATTTGTCCTGCGCTTCGTCTCTGCGAGAGCTTGTCGAATTAGGTGAATTTAAATTGAGTATGACGAGCTTTAATTAATGGGACTTTTTCAAAATTGAGTTTCCGTATAATATTTTTTATGATATTGCGCGTTTATTAAAGTACTTGAAAAAAAATTATAAGGCATACAAATGCTTTTTGTTTTCTGCTGTTTTTATGAGAAATTTTGAAAATTAAAATTTTATTCAAATTTAAGCTGCAATTATACATTGCATATAAGCTTTCTGACAATATTGAAAAATGCCATTAGTTAAATTAACCAAATTAAGAACATGAAACGTACATAAATGTGATCTATCCGTCCCATATTTTAATTTTGTGCTTTCTTTCTCTTTCTCTGTGATGCAAAAATTCCTCTATAGCCTACGAGATATGAATCTCTTTGCACGTGTGTATAATAATTGTTAAAAATATGAAAAAACTCGATTTTTAGCGGAGAATATTTTTTACACAATTAAAATATTTCATTGAAATATAAGGTAAATATTTTAATTCAATATTATAATTCTCTCTCCTCTAACTTTGATTCAATGTAATATTCGATAATTTAAAACACACGTGTAGAGCACTTTTATTATTTTCGACGACAATTTTGTGACGATGAAAGATCGAACTCATATCTGAGTTATATTTACGAGCGAAAACAACTTCTTGATTAACGAGTCTGAAAAATATTTAAAAAAAAGCTCAGAGACGAAGCGTAGAACAATAATATATTACATTCGCAAAAACAAACACATATATTGTTATCAAAATTTTTTATATCAAATTATGTTATCGCGCGTTGAAAATCTTGTAATTAATTAACGTACTTTTACAATTTGGGGGATTATTTTCTTACTTTCTATTATTTTTTTTATTAATTTTGCGTTAAAAAACAAGAGAGACGGATATTCGAATCGCACTCTAAGTTCTGAAACTCGGACCCGAGATTCGTGCAAAATAATAATATGCTAAAATGCAAAATAATAAATCGAAAAGGCTCTGACAAATACAAATCCAGGTATAAATGGGGTCTAAAAGCTTAACACAAAATTATTTTTAAGTTTCTCTATACCTATCTTGAACACATTTCGATTCTATCTTTGGACCAACCAATTGAGGTCTCAAAGAACGTTCAAAATAAGTATAAAGGAATTTAAAAATAATTTTGTCCCTAATATCTGCGCCCGGCTCTTCTATCCCTTTTACACCCGAATTTGCATTAAGGGTATCCTAAACGTTCTTGAGAAATCTGTTGGTTTTTTCTGTTTTATCGACAAAAAGTGAGGTTAGATAAACTATAAATCTATTTATTGGCTATACGGATTGTTTTTACCCGAAATTAGAGCGCTTCGCCCTTTATCAATATTAATACTTTAATTTGTACAGGAAAAAGATCTATCAATCTGTATAGTCTCATATATCTTGATTACAGAATTATGAGTTTTAAGTATTCATAACTCTGTAATCAAGATATATGAGACTATATTTGATAAACCTTTTGATTGATCAATCTTTTTCCTGTACAAATGAAAGTATCAATATTAACAAAGAGCGAAGCGCTCTAATTTCAGGTAAAAAACAATCCGTATAGTAATAAATAGATTTAGAGTTTAACCTAACCTCACATTTTGTCGATAAAACAGGAAAAAACCAACAGACTTATCAAGAACATTTCGGGTCGGTATTCATAGTCGGGTTTTATATTCAAAGACCATTCATCTTAAGTTTATCTTCAGATACTCCGTAGCCAATAAAATGATCCGTACAGCATCTGAAGATAAACTTAAGACGATCTTAAATATAATACCTGACTACGAATACCGGCGTAGGATTCCCTTAAAAAATAAACTGCAATATTCACACGCACACCAATCACATCCATCCGTCCTCGTGTCTCTCTCTGTGTACATGGTGGCGTGTCTGAATTAGGTTCACGGAGAGGAGGGGGAAAAAGACAGTGCGTTTTGACGGTGGGACCAATGTCGGCGGCCCTCAGGAGGAGGAATGGTCTTGGGAGGCCGATCGGCAGGGTAGCCAAGACAGCGCGACCAAAGACTCCGGGATAGACACTTCTAGCACGTTCACGAGCAGTGAAGACAGCAACAGGGGCGATCTGCCCAAGGTACGGGGGCCGGGTGATTACGGGCGAGTGACGTCAGCCAGGCTCGTAAGAACGCTAGAGAGAAACGCTTCTTCGAGAGTTTGTAGCGAGTAGTGTATTATGATACCGCGCGGATTTATGATGGATGGCGGCGTAGAAGGCAAGGGCCTACGATATATAGGATTTAGGCGCAGCAGAGAGCCTAGGAATAGATATCGCCGATATTATTTCCGGTGCTGGAGATCGAGTAAAAGGGGTTTTCCAATCGAGGGGTTTTCCTTTTTTCTTGTCTTATGCAAATCGATCGATACGTAATCACGCGCTCACGCTACTTTTGATAAGATGCCTTTGATAATAATATCGGTGAATATACAGGGTAGGCCATTTTAATCTTTCCACTAAAATTTCTCAAAATCCAAAAATTTAAGACAAAAATGTTTCAGATAAAAGTTGTATGGTTTCAAGGGGGACATGAGATGGTGTCATTGATTTGACCTTGAATAGCCATTTGAAGGTTACGTGAAGGTCAACTTCAATTTCTTAAATGGAACACTATATTTTTTCTTGCATACTTTTGTAGCTGACTTCGAGATCTTTCCAAAACACTACAATAAAATATTTTTTCATGAAGTATTTTTCGAGTTATTAAGGCTGCAAATTTGCAGTATTTTGACATAAAATACAAAATATCTTGGGAAATATTCATTTTTCGATTATCATACCTTAATACTTTTATGCACAGAATAATGAGACGAATCAATTGGTGTAAAGAAAACACATAGTTGTCTTAAAGAAAAATTATCTAACTGCTTATTGCAATTTTTATATTTTTTTTGACCTTCACGTAACCTTCAAATGGCTATTCAAGGTCAAATCAATGACACCATCTCATGTCCCTCTTGAAACCGTACAACTTTTATCTGAAACATTTTTGTCTTAAATTTTTAGATTTTGAGAAATTTTAGTGGAAAGATTAAAATGGCCTACCCTGTATGTGTCTACATATATCGAAGAGTGAACGTCGTCCAAAGTAGAATACGGATTATTTTCTTTCTCGCTCCTCGCTTTGATATAGCGTTAGCGAAGAGGCGTGGGAGGGATCACTACTGATATTGTAATTAGCGTGCAGCACGTGTTTATTAGTTATTACACAGTAAGAAAATTTGTGTCTACTCGTTAAAAACGGTCCCCGTGAAAATTTTGTTGTGTTAAATATTTAACACGTTTTCATGTGTTAATTTAATTTATGGCTGTTGTGTTAATTGAACTTAAATGTTAAATTATTAAAATAATGGAAAAAAAAGATGTCAAAATAATATACAATGTGCATGTACTTTTAATTTTACACAATAAATAATGTTCTGTTTTATTAGCGACAAAATTTATCTGTTCAAATTTACAGAAAATATATTGATTTTTTATTTTATAATATCATGTGGGGATAACAAAATCTATAAAATTAACATATTTTTACATTAAAACTATGTTAATTTAACACGAAATTTATTTCAAATTACTTGAAGTTTTGCATTTATTTTGTGTTAAAATATTCTCCATTTAACATATCCATATTATGTTAAATTAACACCAAAATTTCTGTGTGGACCGTTTGCAACATGTGATATCTGTTAAATTGAACACAAATTTTTCAACTGTGAATACCTTCGGATTACGAATATATGTAGGAGAGTCGAAGTTTCAGGGAGGAAAAGTTACGCTGACAGATACCGATTTGGTGCACGAGAATTCAAAGAGATATAATTATCAAATTACTGCCTTTGATTTATTTATTTTTGTTCTTCCCTCGACGCTGATAGGAGAGAACCTCTTTTGCTCGATTAAATCCTAAACTTCGTGCTTAAAGGCTTGTGTGCTTGTGTTCGTTTTTGATCTCGAGATTTATTTGTATGATTTATTTGTACATTTCGGCTTCTTTTTGTATAACTTACCAAACGTTGACATATGTAAAAAAAAAATTAGCTGATTTGAATCCCTGAAATTAAACTCGCGAAATATTGTTGATTTTTTATTCTCGAATAAATAATTATTTATTTATTATTTCAAATAAAATCTTATAATGGAATTTCTGAAAAAAAAAATAAGATTACTTTGCACAGAGTGCTCCGTGAATTCATAAGTTTTAAGTGGAAAGACAAAATTGTCTTTTGAACTACTCTCTTGCGTCAGACTTTTTTTTCGATCCATTTCATTGTGCCTTTTTGTGAACTGAAATCTACTATAATTTTCGAGTTTTACAACGTGAATTTAATAGATTTTATTAACAATAAGTGTTTTACAACGTTGATTTCATAAATTTTGGACGACTTTTAAACAATGAATATCATTTCTGATATTCATTTCTCTTCTACGCCACTCTCGAGTTAAAGTATCGGGCATCTAATTAAGTTTTCGTAAGTTAAACATAAAAAAAAAAAACGTATAAGGAAAATTGCAGATAATTGATTCGATGTAAGAGGTCTGAATTCTTTCGGAAATAACTAGAATAACGCATTTCGTTTTCTGTGAAATCCATTTTGTTAATTTTATTCGAGTTTGATCTATGATTGTGCAATTTTATGGTAATAGAGGATGTTATTGTGTTCGACGGAACGAATTCCTTAAATAATAAAAATCGATGAAAAGCAGCAATTGCGATTTGATTATAGTCATCGTTTCTATTCTTCGATTTGAAAACACCAGCTAGAATTTGATTCGAGTGGTATCTGTGAATCGAATCAAATTATATAATTGACTAATTTCGCGGAAACAAAAATCACTTGATTTCATATTTATTTCTACCGAACAATTTATAGCTACTGATCGATATTCTCAATTGTGTCCTCTAGCTAAATTAATTGTAACGATATACATTTGAGAATTTCTTGCCAATTGGAAACAAATAATAAAAAAAAAGATAAATGCTTAAAGTAAATTCATTTTTTTCATCATTTGACGCGTAAGTCTATGAAATATTTAAATAATTTAAATCAGTATCATATACATTTAATGTTAAATTAATATCAAATTGTAATAAATTAAAATATTAATATATTAAATTAATATTATTTTTTATTTTTTATTTAATTAAAATATTAATATATTAATATATTAATATATTAAATTAATATTATTTTTTATTTAATAAATATTTTTAATTATATATTTAATATTTATTATTTTTAATATATTAACAATATTTTTAATCAAGAAATTGTATTAAAAATTTTAATAAATTAAAAAAAAATGTTCTTAATATTTTAATATCTTTAAAGATATTAAAAATATATATCTTATAGATAAATATGAAGAATATCATAAACTTACGCGTCAAGTAACTGTCAAAAAAGACTTCGTGGTTCTGATTTGTGCAAAGTTGGTGTGCGGATGGACACTATTGTGTACACGACTCACATCGTTCATGATATAAAAGAGAGAAAGAGAGGGTGTGATAGACGTGCGGGTCGCGTTCCAATTATACGAAGTAAATAATCAGGATTAAATTCGCCGAGAGTAAACGATCGGGTAATTTATTTAGCGCCGACTTAGGTGCCGTCTCACCAAACGACTCCGATCGCGCGGTCGATCTTTCTCGCATTTATTTCCCAAACGAGTCACGTTACTTGCTTATCGGCTCTCTCTTTCTCTCTCTCTCTCTCTCTCGCGGACTAAAATAGCAGTGAGACGGAAACCTTCGTTCGCGCGAAGATATAAAAAAAAAGGAGAAAAGAAGCGAGAGCAAAATTAAATGCCAATCGTACTCGCGAACAAATATCGGAGTTGAAGAACGAGGGAGACGGCTTGGGGGAGAATTAATTCGCAGGATCAATGAAAAATATCGCGTCTCTAGGCAGGCGCGGCTCTATTTACGCGGAAAAAAAAAGCGGCATTCGAGATGCACACGCGTTATCCCTTTGTCGGGTCCCTTCGGTGTAGCTCGGTAATTTGGAAAATTTGACTCGGAGCACCGCCAATCCGAAATGATCCAATTAAGGAACTGGCGAATGTTGTCTCTCTCTCTCTCTCTTGAAACAAAAGCGTATCCGTTTCATAATTAATCGAATTGGAACGCGGCCAAAGGGTACGACAATATGGGACGAGACTTGATGACCTCGTTAGTTGTCATCTCGATCTGTGAGCAAAGGATTATTTATTTATTTTTTTTTTTTAAATATCTCTTCTCTCAATTGTTACGATCGTACACGAGTGGTTAACTGTTGCTGTGTGTGTACAAATTTATTTTGTGCACAGAAAGCTTGTACACGTTTAATCGCCGAGCGAAGAATAAGCGTAATTGCCGTTTGATGACATTCGATCTCGTTCAGTTCCGCGATTTCAATATGTCCGGTGGAATTCCGACCTTTTTATGCAATTTGTAGCGGAGGTATCGTTTTATTATAACGATACGTAATTCCGAACTAACTTCAGACACTTTACTGGCGTAAAAGCAGAAATGGATAATAAAATGTAGATCTATTAAAAACACTTGTGCATTTTTTTTTTATATATTACATAGCCAATTATACGAATCGATTATTTAATTTATCGCAATAATGTCCAAACGCAGGATTAACGCGAATATTATTGCTGCTATAATTAAACACATTATATAATAATAATAATAATAAAAAAGAACGTTATAATCATGAATGGGAGTTTGAATTAAAATTCTCTCTCACAAGACCTCGCGTGTTGCTGATGGATCAGCAACTCTTTCTCATTCGATAGGCCAGAAATCAAAAAGTGAAACGACCCCTTTCCCTAAAGTAGATCCACCTTGTGTGAAATCGTGTCGTTGTCAAATAAAGAGATACATTTCACGCGCTCAGGATTTTTTACGCACACTGTAAAAAATATGTAAAATTACATAAATCATAAGTGAAAAATTACAATATAAATAATAAAATTCTATACATTTTCATCATTTATCGTATGATTTTACATTTATTATTCATGTAATTTTACAATTTTTATGCAATATGTTACACATGTAATTTATTACATATGTAATATATATTATGTAACATATTACATATTTAATCTATTATGTAATAGATTATATATTACATATGTAATATATCATGTAATATATTACATATGTAATATATTATGTAATATATAACATATTTTTTTACAGTGCAGCATTATATTACGTATATTCGACGACCACGCAGTGTTACTTTGCATGCCTGTGTATACACTTTTTTCCGTATTTGCCTAGGAGGTCCTCGAGACCTTCTGGATATGGAATGCCTTATGTACACCGTAATATTTGCTGGTTTTGCACGCATGTTATCGCATGTATTAGTGTGTGTGTGGCTGCTAATATTCGTTCTTATACATGCTACATGTTACAACATATATTAATATATGTTGCTAGCCATGCTAATTATTCTTCGTCCAACTATTATGTTTCTTTATTCGAATTTCTCGTCGAATTGTTGTTGATAGCCTTCTTGCAGAGGCTGTTGAGAGGATACACGAAGGATTTCGCGAAAGACGGAGACACGCGTTTTTATTTTTCAAGAGCAGCTTATCACGGATAATTAGAGAATTTATATTCTCATTATTAACGATAAATCGATTTTATTATATTATTGAATCTTCGATACAACTTGCCTAAAGTGTATCCTCTTAAAAGTTTTATATCAATTTAAAAAACAATATATCTTGCATCCTTTTTTATTCTCAAATTTTCTTGCTAATGACAAATTATCGCAAAACGCAATTAATGTACGTGTGTGTGAGTGTGTATGTGATAAATATCGAATGCAGATAGTCGCAAAGCATTTTTTCAGTAGGATTAAGCTAAGCGTATGTAGTATTTGTTTTTAATTTTAGTCGTGACTTAATTGAAATAAATAGATCATCAATGTGGAAATACGCCAGAATACTGGAAATTACACCTGTTAAAAAAAAAAAATTATATCATTTTGCAAGCTGTAACAAATTATTCTGTGCATATATTAAAAATTACTAATCAACAGAGTGGAAAATTTGTCTCCGCAATTAAGCATAATTAGACCCGGGATTTTTCTGTCTCCAGAATTCGAACGTACGTTCCATATTGTTCTTTTTCTCTTTGGTTTACGAAAGCATGCGACACTCGTTATCAGTAAAAGAAATACTATACGCGCTCCGTAGCACCCATTGTCCTGGCAAGTGAACGAGGACGGTCAGAAGATCATCGGCCACATGGTTTTGCGAAAGTCCGCCGGTTCCGGAAGCTGCAGTAGTATACTCGGGCTAAAAGTTGTCGGTGGCAAGCTACTGGAAGACGGTTCCATGGGCGCTTTGATCGAGAAGGTGAAAAAGGGTAGTACGGCGGACGTAGAAGGTCAACTTAGACCCGGTAAGAGGATTACAAAGTTCAGAATCAAACGATTTCGAGTTTTCCGCGCGGACCCTCGGACAATATATATTACTTGTGGGAATCGCGATTATCGCGCGCCAACGAAAGTACACGTTAACTTTGACGTTGCGTTTTAGAGGAATTGCAATTTCGATAATTAATTGTTCCAGATATACACACGTCTCGTTGTTTTATTGAATAATTCGATTTATATACGGGCTGATGTTTCAGAACTGGCGGAATTTCTAATGTCAGATTCCTGGTATCATTTGAAGACGATTTTTTCTTAGTGAAAACGTTGAGGGAAGCCATCATTTTTAGCATGTTTTTAATTTTTGCTATTATATATCTTCATAACTAAGCCTTATATTAAAATTTGATTAAAGCAAACTCTACCTAAAATTAACTGAAGAATGTAGTTTTGTTAATATTTTATTTTCACAAGGCTTAGTTGCCAAAAAAGTCTTCATTTTCAACTGCTTGTAATTTGAAAATTCTTGGTGTCTTGACATTTTTGCTGAGGAAAAATCGTCTCCGAATGATACCAGGAATCTACCATTAAACTTTTCCACCAGTTCTGAAACACCCTGTATATGTACAAGGTGTCCCAAAGTCATTGCTAATGATACAGATTCTTGTGGTTATTTGAAGACAATTTTTCTTCAATGAAAATGTTAAGGCACATCAATTATTTTCAAGAGCTTTTTGCAAACTAAACTTTTGTGAACTTAAAAAATTAATAAAATTATATTTTTCAAATAATTTCAGGTGGAATTTATTTTAATAGAATTTCAAGATTTAATTATGAAGATGTATGATGGCAAAAATTGAAAAAATGATAATTTCTCTCGATATTTCAAAGAATACGTCGAGGAAAAATCGTCTTCAAATGATCTCAAGAATCTGTCATTAGCAGATGATGTGGTTATCCTGGGATATCTTATTTATAATATTTATATAATAATTAAATTTATACACACATATATACAATATATAAATTAAATCATCATATAAATATTATATATATTATTTTATTATATATATATATATATATTATGTTATTATATACATATAATATGAAATATTATATATAATATTATATATATTATTTTATTATATACATATAATATGACATGTTATATATAATATTTATATATAATATATATGAATATTATATTATACGTACATGTATAAATGTATATACAAAAAATTGAATGGTTGAATAAAGTAACGAGAAAAGTGACAAGAGCTTATCCCATTGAGAGAATCGGGGAAACGCGACGGAATTTTCCTCGTATCATCGCATATCATATCGACGAAAGTCTCGCGTCGCTTTGCGAATATTTCAGTGCTTTCAGCTTTGACATCTCGAGAAGCGAAGTACACGGCGCCCGCGTGCGTACACGTATATATACCTATAACAATCGCGCGTCCCATTTCCATTTCCCGTTGAAACGCACATCCGCATATAGGAACGAATCCACGACACGTCGTATAGGTATAGGACGCTCGACGATCTCTCGGGTATTCCCTGCGGCTGTTTCAGGTGACGAGGTGATCGCGTGGAACAGCAGGTCCCTGCAGGGCAAAAGCTTCCGGGAAGTTTCCGACATCATCGCGGAGTCGAGGCTGGAGTCGCAAATCGAGCTCGTAGTCGAGAGAAAATTGTCCGGGACGACGACAGGCATCGCGCCTGCCGGCCCGGGTCCGTCGACGCCGATGGCGTCCAGGCGAATTGTCGCCCAGGGCCAGTGGCGGCAGAAACACGAGACCATCTCCGGATCGCAGCCGCATCACAAAGGTGACTATACCCGCTCGGCACGTTTCGTTTTCCGATTTCTTCAGTCTTTGCTTCTGTGTATCTCAATTGTTCGTCAATCTAGATTACTTCATCAGCGACCCGTCATTTTGCAAACTTCAGATTTTTTTAATTAAATTTTTATAAATAAATATATATATTTAATTATATATATTGAATAATCCCACAGGTAGCGAGCGTACGTCATTTTGACATTTAATGACGTCAGTTTGCTGCTTGCGATATTATATATATATATTTATTTTATTTTATATATAAATTAAATATATAATATATAATATAATTTATATTATATAATATATAATATATAATATATAATATATATCTATTATATAATATATAATATAATTTATATTATATATACCTAATTAATATATAATTATATACATATATATTTATTAATAAATAAATATATATATTATTGATTCAAAATTTCTCTCTCCTATAATAGTCGTGCATGGGTTTACGGGTGCCACACGTAACTTTAATAAACATTGTGAGAAGTAAATTTTATGAATATTAATTAGAAATATGATGAGGTAGAGAATGTGTTTTCTAGACATTTGTTATAGAATTATAAATTAATAATGTAGGAGTTATAGAAGCATACGTTGTGCTGTGTAAGTTGAATATGATTAGTCAAGAGTCAAAAGTATTCCTGGCATTTAGATCTTGTACAAGTCTTTCGGCTAAATCAATGTTTTTATCCATACTCTACGAATTCTTCTGTACCTTTTTAAAATTCTACACATACAGAATATTTAAATAATAAGAAAGATTGCAAGCATAAAAAAACACGATGCCAGGAATAAAGTGTAGCACGCGTAATATATCTACGACAATATCAGATAGATTTTGTGAAAGGGCTGAGAATTAATTATATTCCGACTCGATGAATATCGAACAATTATCGATACCAATTAAATCCCATTAGACGTATTCTTTGAAATGAAGCGGGATTACTCCCGCACACTCTTTATTACTCGCATAAGTATATACGTTAAGTATCTACATTACTGGAACCGATGAGACATATTATTATCATACGGATTGTATGATTTTTCCAGGTCTTAAGAAATGTATTCTATGGGGTAGGCCTCACAACAGAGACTAAAAATCTCTGTGTCTCTTTAAAGTATTTCAATCTTTGATCTCGGTGTCTCTCTTACCTCTGTATCGTTGGTATATTTCCCTCTCCAATTTGTAAGATTTTTTTTTCGAACTCTGAACCACAAATGGAACCGCAATTATTTCGACAAATCATATATGACGGAGCAACAAGAGTTAATCCACTCGTTCTGTCTTGAGTATATATCGTCGATGTTTAACGTAGACGTAGACCGTAGTGCTAATGCACCCCTTTTCCCTCGCTAAAGAGCACCGTTGTATAGGTAAATAGTCTTATGGGAGCAACAACTATATTATATAACTATATATACACACACACATATATATATATATACATATATATATATATATATACGCAAAATATATAAAGAAAGGCGCCATCTATATCTTCTCTATACTTTTACCGAATATGAAAAAAAAAATCTCTCGTGTAATAATTCCTTACGAAAATAAGTATAATTTACTGTGCAATTCACCGTTATGTCTATCTATCAATTGTGTATCGATCTAACATTATTGTCTCATAACAGCTCCCTCTCACCCTCCGACCCACCTCTTTCATTTTCTTAACTCATTGTCACGGATTTCCGTGATTTTTGTGAGAACCCGTGCATGCGGACTGCGCTTCTCTTTAAAAAGACGTGGGTGTGTTTCCAGAACTGTTCGGAAATAGTTTATTGATTTTGTAATGTTCCCCCTCGGAGGTTCGATGACGCCGCGAGAGATAGAGAACTTGTTTTCGCGGCTATAATTTTTGCTAGAGTGTCCACTCTCCAAGACGGACGTCCCCTGAGCCTTTCGAACGTATTTGCAATTTTTTCTGTGTTGTGTGATTTTTTATGAGTGTATTTACCCGATACGTCTCGTAAACGCAAACACATTTGTGACATATATACACATATATATATATATTTACTTCCAAGAACGCAATTAGTGCAACGAGAGATGAAAATTTATTTCCGTTCGCTCGAATTTCACCCCCGATTTCTTCGTCTTCCGTCTCTTCATTTATGCATCTTCTCATCTATGTCGTTTTTATATACCCTTCGCTCGTCCCCATTTCGTATCTCGAGCACACCCTCCCACTTCGTGAATCGCTCCAAGATAGCAGGTAAAACGGAAACGAAAGTTATATCCTAGTCGACACCGCACGATCACTTGCAGAGTTGTACGACGCGAGGCGTGAGAAACCCTCGGTTTTAGTGACGTCACCCGGCTCGCCGGACCTGCACGCCCAAGGACGCGGTCGACACTCCCGATATCCAACCGGAAACGCGAACGTGGGCGGCAGCATTCAGGTGAAGCTCGGCTTCGATCTCATGGGACTCCAGCTGATGGTCACCATTATTTGTGCTGCGGGACTCACTCCGAAGAGCAACGGCCAACCGAGAAATCCTTACGCCAAAGTCTTTCTGCTTCCCGACAAAAGGTGAGCAACGTCAATTTTTTACAATTTTTTAGATCAATAGTCGTGGCTCATTATAAACTTTTATAAAGACAAATTGTTTCATTTTTCCCACCTGTCAACAAATTTCGATCTAAATTCTATTTTACATTTCATTCCTCTGTCAATGCATAATTTTTCATTAATGTATGCCTAGGTAGCGAGCGTACGTATTTTGACAGCAATGACGTTATTAAACGTCAAAGTGACATTTTGACATTTAATGACGTCCGTTTACTATTTGGGTGCATACACCAGGTATCCATCATTGTTCACCTCTTCATCAATGTATTATGCCTAGGTAACAATTTTGACATCAAATGACGTTATTTTGACATCAGTGTTCGATATTTGGGTAGATAACCGGGCAACTTTAGATACTCGGGTATTCATCATTTTTCACCATTTCGTTAATGTATGCTTGGGTAGTAAGCGTGCGCCATTTTGACATTTATCGACGTCATTTTGACGTTTAATGATATCAGTTTGCTACTTGGATGGATAACCATCATAATAGCACAACATAAGGATATTCTCTGAACGTCTTCGGGATACCATATGTGTTGTTAGGGCAACTTTGGATATCCAAATCTCCATCATTGAATGAAACAATAATTCTTAAAATTGACACGCACGTTCCTCGAAATGTTGCAGCGAGAAATCGAAGCGACGTACGAAGACGGTGGCGAATACGAATGACCCTAGGTGGAATCAGATGTTCGTTTATACCGGAGTGAGACGTTCGGAATTGAAGAAAAGAGCTTTGGAAATTACGGTCTGGGACTACGAGGGAAGGTACGAGACGAACGATTTTCTCGGCGAGGCTGTCCTGGAATTGGGAGTATGTCTCTTAGACGATGAACCAGAATGGCATTCTCTGACCGCTCACCAGGAGCACCGGCACGTCAGGTATGAATCGCGCTCGCGGATCGGCTGGTAGTTCCGAGATGCCAATACTAAAAGCAGATCAAATAAATGCCTCGCATCGATATATCCCGAATCCCCCGCGGGATGTTCGACAGTGTTCTCGGTCCCTTGCTTATACGGATGTGACGTCACCCACCCGGTTTGCTTATCTCCGCGAGAGTCCACGCGAGAGGACGAATTCGAGAGAGTTCTCGGAGACTTTAAGTTCTCCTTCCGAAAGGAAGACCACGAATGAATTTAATCAATCGCCCAGAGCGTTGAACGTTTATATTTTCTTGCGCTCTATAGGCATTACCAAGATTCTGACGACGTGCTGGATCATCATCTCAGTCCGCCGTCGACCACTTCGAGATTAAGTGACTCCGACACCTCGGAGTGCGATATTACGGACTGTGACGGGTCCAGGGAACAAAGAAGAACGGCTGACGGTGCCAGCATAAGTAGTATCGGCAGTTCCTCTAGGTAATATCATCTATCTTGAGATCTCGCTGTGATATACATACATATACGTATTAAATCTCAGTCTGGCGAGAGAGTGTTACGTCAAGTTGCCGAAAATCTATTGGAAATTCAGATTTTTCGCGCGTTGAACATAAATTCGGTAAATTTTCGTCGTGTATGTAAGAAAAAAAATTTGTTTTTATTAAACAAGAAACAGAGAAGGTTAGGTTGAGATAAAATCAGTAAAAAGTCACACTTGACCGATAGCTTGCGTATCGCGATTCTTATCACTGATAACACGGGGGAGGCATATATTCGTCCTAGATTCCGTGAAAAAAAAAAATTCCGCGCGAGAAAGGTCCTTACACTGTAAAAAAATATGTAAAATTACATGATTAAGTGTAATTTTACATTTATTATTTACGTAATTTTACATATTTTTTTTGTAATATATTACATATTTTTGTAGTTATATAACGAGGCCGAGCTGTAATTGAATATTATAATTACTAAAATTAGACATCTGTGCTAAGGATATGGAATATTTTATTAAAATTTACTTGAATAATATTTTACTAGATCGCATTTCGAGCCACTTTTGTCAATCATTTGTCGTATAAAATTAATTGCATAATTATAATTAATTAATAGTTACATTGCAAATAGGTTTCTATAATAATTTAATAGTGGCTCCTATCATGCAAAGTTGGACTTCCTTTTTTTTATATGATTAATAACCGAGGCCAAGTAAGGAAGAGAAAGAAACAGAGACACAAGTACGAATATATAATGCTATACAATATAAATTATTGGGAACAAAAAAAGGACGAGAGTTGTGAATATTGGAAGGGATAATCGAAAGAAAGAAAGAGAGAGGGCAAAAGCCAAGTTATAAAACTGGGCAACAAGCCAATTGACATAGCAGTTGGCCCGCGACCATCGCCAGCTCCGGAAGTCAGCCTTAAAACTCGTATCCATATTAATATTCCGACGGTGATGTCCGATCGTTATTTGTGAGTACAAAGTGTGGTTTTCGCCAAAGCTTTTGAGCCTCCGCTCTCTCTCTTATCTGCAAACGGGATGGTGCCGGAAATATGGAAGAAAAATTACATGTAAGGTGTTGTAGTCAAAAATCTGTGTAACGATAAAATTACTTTCACAATCTGGCGTTAAATTTTTTTTTTTTTAATAAATTGCTCATTAATTGTAAATTAATAATTCGCTTAATAACGACGTTAAAATTTACAACCGAATATTGGTAAAATAAATTTCTCCAATTTGCGTCTTCCCCCGTGTTTAGGCTGCTTTAAAGAGCGACTCGCTCGTAAATTTTGCCGTCGACGATACGCGAGAAATCGAATCAATGTAGCGGCGGATCGAATGAAAAAAAAAAAAAAAAAAAAAACGTATACGCTATCCTCGATAGGCTTGACAGGTAGAGTGGCAGAGAGATGGGGATAAGCCGAGATACTATCCGGCATCGCTCTGCACTTCTTTTATATACCGAACATCAGCTTCGATCTGCAAAGTGTGAGCGGTCTCTATCCCTAAGCGCGCGTCACAGCCTCTGTAAAAGCTGTCCCGAGTAATTGAAACATTCCGGTGTCCTTCCCCCGAGAGAGCGATGGACATCCTGCGCATATTTAACAACCTTCAGTTACCATCGTCTAATGAGATTATTCGAAAGGGTTTCGCCGGGGTTACATTAATAATTCTTTCGTCGTCGAGTTTGCAGTGACGATGATGCGAATATACAGGGTGTTTCGGAACTGGCGGAAAAGTTTCTCATGTCAGATTCCTGGTATCGTTTGGAGACGACTTTTGCTTAGTGAAAATGTTGAGGGAGACCGTCATTTTTAGCATGTTTTCCAATTTTTGTTTATTATGTATCTTTATAACCAGTGTTGCACTTAGATGATTTTAAAATTAGCTAGATAAAGATAAGATAAAAATATGTAAATTCAGCTTAGATAAGATGAAGATGATTTTATTTTTAATATATATCTAGATAAAAGATAAAATGATATGGCGATTCATCTAGATAATTTTCTAGATAATTGAAGACAATTTTTTCTTAGTGAAAATGTTGAGGGAGACTGTCATTTTTAACATGTTTTCCAATTTTTGCCTATTATGTATCTTTATAATCAGTGTTGCGCTTAGATGATTTTAAAATTAGCTAGATAAAGATGAGATAAAAATATGTAAATTCAGCTTAGATAAGATGACGATGATTTTGTTATAAATATATATCTAGATAAAAGATAAAATTATATGGCGATTCATCTAGATAATTGGAGACAATTTTTTCTTAGTGAAAATGTTGAGGGAGACCGTCATTTTTAGCATGTTTTCCAATTTTTGCCCATTATGTATCTTTATAACCAGTGTTGCGCTTAGATGATTTTAAAATTAGCTAGATAAAGATGAGATAAAAATATGTAAATTCAGCTTAGATAAGATGAAGATGATTTTGTTTTAAATATATATCTAGATAAAAGATAAAATTATATGGCGATTTATCTAGATAATTTTCTAGATAATCATTTTTAAGACTGCTTATATAAACATAATTATAAAAAAATTATAAAATTATAAATTATAAATTATAAATTATAAAAAGGATGTAAAAATATATGTATTCATATTTTTATTTATAAATTTTTATCGCTTATTGTTCAAGTTCGAACAAGATTCGAAATCAAAATTATCTGAAAATTATTCTAGATAATTTAGTAAAGATAATACTTTTTTTTTCATCTAAGATGCAGATATATTTAATACATATTTTTATTATCTATATAATTTTATTTAGATAACAGCAAACACTGTTTATAACTGTGTTTAAAATTCTATTAAAGCAAACTCTACCTAAAATTAACTGAAGAATGTAATTTTGTTAATATTTTATTTTCACAAGGCTTAGTTTTCAAAAAAGCCTTTATTTGCAACTATTTATAACTCGAAAATTATTAGTGTCTCGACATTTTTGCTGAGAAAAAATCGTCTCCGAATGATACCAGGAAATTAAAAACTTTTCCGCCAGTTCTGAAACATCCTATATATGGACGATATACATATATGCGCAATTCGATGAAATATAATTTTATTCAAAAGTGCGCCCGCACACATATACATATACATACACGAACATGTAAATTGTTATATTTGATGACAAAATAGAAATAACTCTCTTAATAGAATAATAAGTATTAATTGTAAAAGAAATTTACATCCGTAATTGTATATATCTTACATGATTTCTTTCTATACCGCGTTTCTATGATTCCGTAAACATTGAGGTTTTAAAAAAAGAAAGTACCAAAATCGACAGAGACTCGTAAACCGATATATCTTATTAATTACGTGATACACATTATCAGAATTAATACGAGTTTGTTTGTTTACAGTTTACTCATTTGAATAATGCATTTATATTAACTCATTTATATGCTGAATTAGCTTGTTTCTAATTTTTAAAGTTTCTATATTTGTCATTTTTCAATAAATTATATAATCTAAAAATAATAATAAATATATAAACATTTATTTTATATATGTTTTTTCCTAAATAGATTTCTAAATCTGTTTTAATTTTATATAATTTTACTTCTATTTAATTTTTATCTTTATCTTTTCTTAAGGAGAATGCAGTTAGGAAAATTAAATTAGTTTTTTCGGTTTACTTTGCAATTTATATATTGACAGAATTTAAAAATATATAATTATATATATATAAAAATATAATTTATTTAAAATTCAGTAATAATTTTTTTCAATGAAATAATTTATTACAAATACTTTTCTGCATATTTTATCGTATTTCTATAATTTTTGGCGGATATATCGGTTTTGGAGATTAATTTCTCGCACATTTCTCTTTAATCAAATTTTGTTCAAAATATTTTACAAAAAGGCCACACATTTATTTAAAAGTTTAAAACAATATTATCGAAACTGATGAAGAATAGTTTCCAATAAATATCTGCGGGTATAAATTTTTCTTTCGAATTTTTAACTAGAAGCTAGAGCCTGAAAAATGTGACATGTCGGTTTTGGCAACTTTCTTCTTCATATGCGTACATAAAAATCTATATAAGACAATATATTCCTTGAATGGACAAATATGAGATATGAAACATTTCGAATATTAAAATATACAATCTATATTATCGGGCGAGATAACCCGGGAAAAAATTTTTTATATATAATTATATATAAATAATTGTATAATTATACATATAATCGTAAAATTATATATAAAATATATCTATTTTTATACATAATTATATTTTATATATATATAAATTATAAGGGTTTATATATAATTATGTCAAATTATATATGAAACATATATATTTATATATATGAAGAAATACTTATTTATTATATATACATATATAAAATTTATATAATTATATATATAAACAGCACTCTTATCTAATTAAGTATGGACATATTTCATATATAATTTTGCGATTATATGTATAATTTTATATATTTCTATATAATTTTATTGTTATATATAGAAAATATTTTCCTTGGGAAGAAACATTAATTAGACACAATGATGCGTTGGCCGCGGCCGCGCCCAACTCGCTCGTTGATTTTAATTTTAATCGTGTGCTTTGTTATTTATTTTTTAGGTTTCATAATATGTCGTCAAATTATAAGCGGTACGGCCATTACAATTTATATTTTCTCCTCCTTCATTCACGCAGTCACACACGTCTTGCATCCTCACCGCTAGGTTATTATATACAAATAATGCCGCGCCGTAGATCAGTCAGTCAGTCAGTTATAATTATAGCGACAGAGAGAATATCGCAAGTATATATATATATATATATATATATATATATATATATATACATGTAATAGAGAGACGAGACAATCGCGAAACTGACGCGCGATCACGTAACTAACTCAATCTAAGAAACAGATAACAAGAACATGAGAGAAATCTTTATTCGATAGGGATATAATAAGGACGGATAGAGGGTGGAGGGTGGGGGATGGGGTGGCAGAAAAAGTGTTTTCTCGTGCGAAGAAAGAAACAGTGACTATGACACAAACGTCATCGGTGACAAGAAATATTGCTATTGGCGTTAAACTTTCTTCCATTCTTCCTGTTGCAATATTTTACGCAAGTCGGTGAATATCTCTCTCTCACAAAACGCACAATAAAAATTTTCGGGGCAATTGGTTCTTTGTTCTTCGCTAAAAAAAAAAAAACGCGAGAAGAGATAGTAAATTAATTAAAATAACAAAATAGCAGAGAACGAAAAAAAAAAAAAAAAAAAAATTAGCGAGTCGCCATCCATGTAGGCACTTTAGACGTCATACTGTCATTGCTTCTTGCATATTATGTACGTATTGAAATCTTAGAATGCGACGGGACATGGCTTTTTTAGAACGCTTAGTGCATCGCGATGCATCGGCCGGGGTGGATTGAATCTTTTTTTTTCTCTCTCTCTCTCTCTTTGCGAGCTTCCCAAGGAGAACGGAAATGTCAAAGTGATGTGAAATTGACGTCAAAATATGGTCATTTTAGTTCGTCAAAATGACATCAAATTGCATAAAATTTTGATGTTATCTTGATGTTCACAATGATAAAAAATTATTATTTTGTATTAAAAATAATTGAGATGCAAATTTAAGACGTATAAGCCGCTTAAAATAATATTGTGATCAACAATTCAGTTTTTAATACAATAATATCTGAATGTGAAAAACGTTAATAAGCATTGTATATACACAGTCGAGAAACGTACGTCACATTTTCTAAAAATCTAAAGTCATTTTTTAGTCATCTTCGAGATCGAGATTTCTATGACCAAAAAATGACATAAATTTAGTCAACATGACGTGAAGTTGATATCATCTTTTGACTTTTCTGTTCTCTTTGGATTTTGACAGATGACAATGCAACATTGAGACTGTCTTGCACGGGACACTTTGCTCTTTTCGTTGCCAGAACCGGTGAAGATCTTTCTCTCGGATCTTGTATATCGACACACATTTCGCACGATCGATCGATCATTGACGTGCAAGAATCGTCCCGATTACTTTTACGCAAAAGTCTTGGCACTTTCTCATCGAACGCACTTACTTACACACATGGCATATGGACCCTCCCTAGAGTTTTATGGGGCGGGAGACTTCTTCCTCTCTCTTTTTATCGCGCCAGTTTGACTTTTGGCAACGAAAAGAGCGTCGCAATATCGAGAACACTGTGTGCAAACGCCGAGGAGACTCGACTGCATTGCCGAATAAGTTTGGAGCCTCGCTTTCTCCCGCGCCAAAATTAGAAGATATGCATCCTTCGCGAATCTACCAAATTGAAGTTCGCGAGCTAGAATATATATACATATATACGCCAAATAATGCGTACGAATTTATTTTTCGAGAGATAAGTCTGACTGAATTTTTACCTTGATCTAGTTCTCTTCATTTCTCGTTTACATTCCTCGGTGCTGTTCGTTTTTTTTTTTTTTTTTATTTTTATATATAGCGCGCAACCAAAGAGATATAAATATCTTCCCTTCCGCTTCTCTTACCATCCTGGCCGCATGCAATTTTTTGAGATTAGCGCGAGACTCACAGCACTCGCCTCATTTAACTCGTAAGGCACGCAGTATTCACTGATTGATTGAAAAAAAATGAACGCATGCTGGAGCAGCCACTATTCTAGCCCGCCGCCGGAGAGAGAGCTCTGCATCGACGGCGAGCATCGGAGTCGCAGGGACATGTCGCCTCAAGGACGCAAGCGAGCGGCCCTGATGATCTCGCGCGACCAGCCGGCGACCATCGGATCGACTTATCAGACGTATCGTAAGGTAAGTGTCGTTAAAAAAAGTCGATAAATTTTGCGGAGGAAAAAAGTTACAGGAAAAGTTCATATTAATATATATATATAAAAAACAAGTCATTTTCTTAGATTGAGATAATTAATTGAAGATAATTGGGAAACGTATTATTTTATTTTCAAGGATACAGAATAATATAGGAAATTATTCTCATAGCTCAAAATATTTTTTTATTTAAGTACCATTTATTTATTTTAATCTAAAGCCTTTGGATGAATTTTAATTTCTGCAGCTGTATTTTTTCTTTTTTGTTAAGTTAGATGTATAGTTATAGTTACAAATCGCAGCTAATAAATAATTAATAATTATAATTCAGCAGATTAATTCAAATAAATCAGATAAAACGGAAGAAATAAAGGAAATTATATTGATCAGTCTTGCACTTGGATTGAATTGAGAATTAAGAATTTGAAAATTTGAATATATGAATATTCGAAATTGAATTTCAAGTTGAGGAGTAAATAATATTTCAAAAGAATTTATTCTCAAGCAAATTATTTTCAAAAAATTATCTGAATAGTGCATCTGTTCTGGCAAAACAAAGGAGCCAATTAAAATAATAATTTTTGAACATATTATATAAACTTTTTGGCTTATTTTGATCGATAGAATACTTTCTTGGCGAGAGCGACTAACATTTATAATATATTCTGCATAATCGCGATTAAGATACATTAATATCTCATGCGTATAATTAATTAATGTTCATCCATATTATAATATCATTACATGCGTATCCCCCAGGACGACATCCATCGGGGCATGATGGGTCACAGATCGCACAGCGCAGCTCCTATGGACTCTCCAAGTGTCAGATACCGAGGAAGATCTCAGAGTCCCACCGGTCATCGTTCCTTGTCTCCGCCTGAACACAGATCATTCCCCTACTCGCACGGATACGTTCACCCGACGAGGTAAGAAGTATATCGGTCAATAGTTCTTTTATTTATTCATCAAAAGTTGTCTATAAAAGAGAATGCGGGTTCTCACCATCGCGTTTATTTAAGATTCGGCTCGAGATCGGCGACCGCCACTCCCACTGGATCGCCAAAGAAACGTCAGCTACCTCAAATCCCAGCAGCCTTGAAGGAAAGGGTCACGCAAGATCTTGAAGAACGGGCGAGATTCATGAGACCACACCGTAACAGACAGATATACAGGAGTACAGGCTCAGGAGGTGAGAGTTGGTGTTTTCAATGATCGATATTACTTTGGTACTGAGACAAGAAATAGAAATAGATACATACAGAGTGCTTCAAAGTTAAATGATCAAGCCTTTTTTAACAAAGATTTTTTTTTAATTACTGTATCTCTTTTTTTAAACCCTAGAATACTTTACAATCTGTTCATTGGACATTAGTAAATTCTACAATGACTTTAAAATAAGATGAAAGGTTAGGTTATAGTAGAAGGTTAGATTAGGGTATTAGAATCCTGTGATTCATTCTTTTAAGAGACTATAATTTGTACATATATGACGTAAATTAGTTTTTAATGGCGGCTGGATGCTTATTAATACAGTATCTCTCGAATAATATCGATTACAATTTATTTCTAGGCTGGGAAAAGCATTTTATGCACAGTGGCCTTTCGGACTCGGATCTTCCCTCGATCGGACACGATCCATTAACGTTGTCGCACAGTCACGCTTACAGGATGCACAGACCTAGGAAGGGCCACCTGAGCCCCGACAAGGATGTGCTTGGTGATCTCGGTGATTCTGATATGGAGAGCATAGCCTCGGTAACGAGCAGTGCCTTTAGTACACAATCGGAACGACCACGTGGATCGAGAGCACTAATGTGAGTATAGTTTCGTAATCATTAATATACGCTTACATCTTATCGTATATCGGACGACCTCGCGTTGCAACGTGCAAAGCAACGCAGATATATTCCATATAATAGTCGAAGAGAGCGTCCCGTTAGGGGAGGGATCGAACATCGAGTGTGTCCAGTGTCAAACTGATCATCGTGTCTATATAGTGTCAACAGCGTCGCGATGTATATATATATATATATATATATATATATATATATATATATATATACACGGGATATCGTAAAACCGCAACTTTTGTGTGTCCCGACAAACAGAGACTACATACACGTATACGAGAGAGAGAGAGAGAGAAAGAGAGAGAAAGAGAGAGAGAGAAAGAGAGAGATAAAGATCGATCGGCGCGGAATGGCACACTCATCAGCTCGATCTCTCAAATCAAGGATAATCCTTGGATTAAATGGACATTGTCGACTAAATGGTCATTCCCAGTAGTCGCACTTCTTTACATCCTCCTGCTTGCGCGTCAATGTTCCAAGTGTTTCTCTCCCCGCCTTCTCTTAACGAAGCGATTACATTAGATTGCACTTCCTATGCACTCTTCTCTGTGTCAATGTCCATTTAATAAAAACCATATGTGTCCCATTCTAAGAGAGCAGGGATCTCACAAGTGCGTGGCGTTGGTCGAACGGTTTAGGTGCCTCTTAGTTGTGTGCCTCGTCTATACTATAGAGACACGTTGTAGAAAAGAAAAAAAAAACACCGCGATCGCCGCGTGTCTCTTCTGAAATGCCGACCCGTTGCTCTCGGCAGAGTCGAGTTCTGAGATTTCATGATGATACGAGTTCGATCGATCGCGAACGCGCGGTAAAACATCCTTCTTTAACAAAAAAAAAAAGAAAAGCGGAATGGGCTCACCCCTTGGTTTGTGTGTTTCCGCAAGAGCGCTAAGATCTCTCTATATGAAAAAAACATTGTTTACAGACCGACAGTTAAAAACGTATTAATACCCGGTGTCATATCCCCCCAGCCCCAGCCCCTTAGGCGCAATAGGCGCAGGCACAAATTTAGGGTACCCTGCAGCGAATGCCATTGTCCGAGCAACAGCAATCCCTCCAACAAACGTAACCCCAAGAACAACCCCGGCAAGTGTCCCTTCCTTCCGCGTCCCCTCGTACGGAGCAAGTCCGCAGTGGTGCGCTCGTTGTACAAAAAGATGCGTACGCCCTTCACGAGATCGCAGACCGTCGACGAGAACATGCTGAGATATTACAGCCCCGAGACCAGCGAGTACAGCGTTTCCGAGGGGCACATACACAGGCCGGAGAGACCCGTGGCAGCTAAGAATCGACGTATACCGGAGTTATATGTCGACTTTAACGATCGTATTCTGGAGAGGTTCCAATCCGAGCGCGACGCGTTAGAGTCCACGACGACGACGAGAACGACGACGACGACGATTGTCTCGAGGGGTCACCCCGATGACGATCGTCGCGATATTAGTGGCGTAGACGCTAGTAGGTCTCTCTTAATCTTAGCTAAGGCTAGGAGCTTCGATCACGACGCGACGATGATGCACGATACATACGGTGATGATCGTTTCGGTACTACCACTAGGCTATCGCGCCGGGCCAAGAGTTTCGAGTACGAGAGCATTTCGAGCAACATATTCAGCGACGACAGTCTCAGGACCGCCCGGAGAAAGCTGAAGCGGAATCTCTCTCTCAGCGACGCCGGCTACGGCGACAAGATACCGGCGCTGGGCGATCAGAGCAAGTCCTACTACGATTCTAACGGCGACGACAAAGTGCCTATCGCGAAACTCGCTAACAAGGAGACGAATTACGAGTTTCTTCTACAAGACCGCCGCAAGCCGTTTTACGGATACGACTCGGAGCTCAGCTTGCGACGAGACGGAGATTTACGTTCCGAGCTTCGAGAAACGAAACGTCATGGACGATTATCGTCAATCCACGTCGTCCACGTACGGTTCGCATTTGACTGACAGATCCGAGCGAACAGATCCGAGGAACGTTCTGGAGAAAGACGACACCGGCAAGAGAAAATACGTGGACGAGAGCTACTTGAATCACGAGTCCTCGTACATCCGGGATATATCCACGGAGAAGAGACTGAAGAATCTGGACAGCGATTTCTGCAACACAATCGAACAGATCTACTCCGACATCGAGGAGGTTCTGTCTTCGTCCGGGAAAACTTACGAGCGCAACGTTCTCGCGAGGTCCGCGAAGATCCGCGACGACGACGAGGAGTGGATGTCGAAGGATCCTGCCAAAGGTATCCTGCGATCTCAAGGGGAGATCGCGGGAGGTCGTTCTTACTCGAGGGACAAGTACTGGGACGCCGATTACGACGAAGGCTTCATAGAGCGCGAGAAGGTCGACGATTACGAGCGGAAGCGCTTCGACTATCTGAACGAGAGTATCCGCGACCTGAGAATCGCCGGATCGGCGTACGGAAAGCTGTCGTCCAGCGATTACATCAGTTTCCGTCCCCTCGACGACGAGTCGTCCTCGTTGACCGTGCCGCGGAGACGAAGACGCAGGAGCAGAAGAGGCAGCCGAGAGGGCGACTACGAGAGTCCGCGTGCCAGAGACGGCGTTCATCAATTGAGATCGCTTAGCAGCAAGAGGCTGATGGTACACTCGGACGAGGACCTGAGCTCGATTGCGGATCGCACCAGACGCATGTACCGCCGCAAACGAAACAGCAGCTGTCCCGAGAGCAGAGATCTGCGAATACACGGCGCCCGTATGGAGAACGAGAGGACGTCGAGCTTCGTGTTGGACTCCGACGAGGAGTTCGGCTCCGTAGAGACGGTCGTAGGCGCCGATCATTTCCGTCGGATCGCTACCTCGGAGGCTAGAGCAACCGGGCGATCTTCGGGTTACCTCGAACAAGATCGTGATAGCTACTTGTTAGACGCAAGACACGATTACGAGAACCGTTATCAGGATAATCGCGAGCTAGTTAGGTCGTCAGGGTCGCAGCGATATGCGTCGTCTCGCGCTAGGCGTAAGAGTAGTTGCCCCGAGTGTCGTGAGCTGTCATCCTCGGAGTTAGGTAGGTCGGGATCGCTGTCGCGAAAGGTCGACGACACTCGGCGGTCATCGTTCGAGTCGAAGCATAGATATCGTAGGCGAAACAGCAGCTGTCCAGAGGCTAGGGATATCGAACAGTTTGACAAGAGGCAGCGGCAGCATCAGCAGCACCAACAGCACCAGCAACAGCAGCAACAACAGCAGCAGCGTCATCAGCAGCAACCGCAGCAGAGGCATCCGAGTCAGCAACAGCAGCAGCAACCGCAGCAGCAGCCGCAGCAGCATCATCATCAGCAACCGCAGGGAAGTAGTAAGAGGAACGTGGCGATCAGCGACACCCTCGAGTACTACGAGTACTCGATGGAGAGCGAGAGCCAGTGCAGCGAGAACTGCGGATTTGGCCCGTGCGATCCGCGTAGGCCCCGTAACCGAGCACCCCGCCCTGGTAACGCTAATTCGAGTCTCTTTGATTCCCAAACCGCTACCTCCGACATTGCTAAAAACTACCACTCACGGGTCGACGATCATCATCACCACCACCAACACCCACCAAACACGAAAACGTCGTCGCACGTCGACAACGTGGCGTACCTGCCGCCCCGGCCGCCCCGGCGACGATCCTTCCGAAAAAAATCCGCCTACGACGTCGACGACGTCGCGACGATCGGCGACGACGCGCGGACACGCCGTGCCGCGTCCATGCCCGAAAGCAGCGAGTACAGCGGCCAGTCGAGCTCCTACGAGAAGACGTCCAGACACCAGGTCACCGACAACGGTCACGACGAGCACGACAAGAGAAGCCAGTTCACCAGGAGTCTCAGCAACGCTGACGTCCCCCAAGACGAGAAAGGTGAGAGGAAAAAGGAACGTTTTATTCTGTTTACATCGATCGGAAAGATCAGGATGAAATTTATTTTTCATTTTTCTCCCTTTTGTAGATGTTAATGGGATCGTAATCGTTCTTGAGAAATCTGTTGTTTTTTCCTGTTTTATCGACAAAATGTGAGGTTAGATAAACTAAAAATCTATTTACTGGCTATACGGATTGTACCTGAATTCAAGATATATGAGACTATTGATAAATATTTTTCCTGTACAAATTAAAGTATTAATATTAAACAAGGGTAAAGCGCTCTAATTTCGGGTAAAAAACAGTTTGTATAGCCAATAAATAGATTTATAGTTTATCTAACCTCATATTTTGTCGATAAAACAGGAAAAAACAACAGACTTCTCAAGGACGTTTAGGATCTCCTTAAAGGATCCTCTTAAAAATGTGCGTTTTAATTATTTCCATTAGAGTAACTAAATACATGTATTAATCTATTGCATTTTTTACGAGTTAATTTCGAAATAAATTCATTAAAATTGATTCTCGAATGTTAAAAGAACTTTGCTTTTTCGTACAGGGTGTCTGACATAAAGTGTCACACTGAAAATATACAAGTAAATCTTGTTATTTGGAGACGATTTTTCCTCCCAATTTTTGTCATCATGTACCTTTATAATTAAATCTTAAATTAAAATTTTATTAAAGTAAACTCTACTTGAAATTAATTGGAAAAAGTGGTTTTATTAATATATTTTATTTCCACAATTCTTAATTTACGAAAAACTCTTTATTTTCAATCGCTTATAACTCGAAAATTATTGATGCCTCAATATTTTTGCTGAGGAAAAATTATCTTCAAATAACAAGTTTTACTTGTATATTTTTTGTGTAACTCCTTATGTCAGACACCCTGTATATTATTATTATTTTTATTTATTAGTTATATTATTATTTTTTATTAATATATTTTCTATATTATTATTTTATGTATTTTACCTCTCTTTAACGAGAATTGTGTTCAATGTTCTGTCTAGCTTCGGTCTTTCACTGATGCGTACTAATTCTTTATAAGAATGGTATTGATTTTACCGTCACGATGCAGTGACGTGTAGCCGAAAAAGTAAGAGCTTTGCGGAGTAGTAACATAAATTTTCGTTGAGATTTGCAGTCACGAACTTGTTACACTTGGATTTTAGCTGGTAGTTAGAGAATTGCGGACGTACGTCCATGCGAACGTTATGAAAGTTTTCTTCGAGTTCGCAAAGTCACGAACGTCTGTCTCCCTCTGTCTGTCATCCGACAGTAGTAAAGACTGAACACGCATTCGCTTCTAACATTTATATCTAGTTTCATATTCTCGTAAAAAAATTATAATATATACTCTGATCGAAATTAACTGGAAATTTGCATATTTGTATTATATCCAACTTTGTGCCTTTGTTCTATCATTTTCAAAGCTCTGACGTGTTGCAAAAAAAAAAAAGATATTTCGAGAAAATGCTAAAGAAAGCATTAATACTTCAAACTCGTCTTAATTCTGTAATCATTTTCGGTAAGTTTTTTGATGCTGAACATTGAGCTAAACTATCAAATATTTTCCAATTGTTTATTTAAATTTGTTTGTTCAAACTTGAAGATTTCTCAAATATCTGAATACAAAAATGGACAAATACGGAATTTAAAAATAATATGGCGAAATTAACACACAATAAATACAAATATTTAATTAAAAACATTTCGCAATTGCTTATTCAAACTGAGATTTCTCATATCGTTGAATACAAATTTAATGTGAAATAATAAACTTAAAATTAATGTGGTAAAAATTACTGTACAATAAATGTATAACATTTAATAAAAATCTTAAAAAGTAAACATTTTTTGACACAACAGGGATTTTTCACATTATGTGGATACAAATTTATTGATATAAATTTAATATCAAAATTGGATTAAAATAAAGTAAATAATTAATTGCAACTTTTCTGTGGTGCAATATATTCAATATACATTTAATCTTAAAAAATACATATATATATATATATATATATATATGTATATATAATATATTATGGAATATAATATATAAATATTATTTATATGCTATATTATTTGATATATCATATAATATTATATAAAATTATATTATTTAATATTACAAAAATAATTTATCAAAGAAATAAAAATTTAACTCTAATATTTAAGACAAACATATAAAAAGAAAACTTGAAAGTTCTAACTACATATTTAATTTTAAATGGAATTTAAAGCTCTCTCCCAGCGCATCACGCATCGTGCAAACACATGTATCGTTGTTTCGCAGATACGGGTAGTTTTAGCGACACGGCGATCGCATTGAACGTCGAAGATGCGTCGAGGCGGGGTCGTAAAAGCTCGCCGGGAAGTAAAAGCGGAAGTGGCAGCAGCAGCGGAAGCGCGGTGCAATATCAAGCGGGTCTCGGGAAGAAGAGTAACAGCACCAGCCAATTATCCGCGACAGGTAACACATTGTCACACTGGCCACTTTCTCTAGTTAAGTTTTGCGCTTAGTCTCTCTACGTGTTATACGTAGTCCATTCTTTCGTAAAGATCGATCGTTTCGGCGCGAAACACACGTTAAATAACGTTTCTTCTCTCCCACGGTTGCGCGATATTAGAAGCGATTTGATCAATGTATGGATATACTATCTCACGCGACATTAGACAGTTTTCTATATATATATATTTCCTGACATTTATATATATATATATATATACATATCTTCTCTCTTTAGTGAAAAAGGAAATCTTCATTTTCTTCAGAACATCGATATTTTCGTATATTAGGATATAGCGTAGTCTAGTATCGTTAGTGTGTAGATTTACAACGGTGTGCTCTCGCTACGTGCATAAATGAGGATGATGTAAATTTATCAATGATACATCGGTATTTTTCACATACAGTGTGTCTTATGTAAGTAGAGTGCAGGTATATATTTCTTGTCAAAATATAATCTTCTTTCTCTAGTCAAATTTTCAGCAACTTATTATGTTTTCGAAATATTTTTATTTTTTAATATATCGATACGATACATTTGCTGTTTCTTGATTCTTCATGTAAAAATTTTCGTAATTTCGAGATTATAATTAGGGATCTAATATTTATCAATTTTGTAATAAAATATATTGCAAGAAATTTTATTTGAATTGATATAAAAAACAAATTTTCTTATGACAGCAAAGTATGCTTTTTAACTCTGATGTAAACGAAAGAAATATTATTTATGTAATTTTTGATTTATTTTTATTATTATATTTCAAGAGTAATTTTTCAAAAAATAAAGACATCTTGAATTTGCACGCATTTCTGAAAATTTTGTCACGGGAAAAAATAATTTTTGACAACAAATATGTAGCATTAGTCTCACAGCTTGTGCTCCATTTGTATAAGATACCCTGTGCAATGAAGAGGGATATAATGTAACTTAAACACGCGTACGGGGACGATAAATTTTGTTTTCAATCGTATTTCTTTATGAACAAAACGTGAATGAAGAATAAGAATAAGAGAAATAAGGAATTACAGATACAAAAATATTACATCTTTCCAAAATATATTTAATTAAAAAATCAGTGCAAGTACAAAAATACTTGCGTGTTGATTAAATTCTCGAGTGACCTTAATTGCAATTATATAATGTAGTAATTGGTTTTAATCAAACGGATATAAAATATTCATATCTATATATAAAATGACTAATAAATTAAACATTTATATATATATATAGGATAATTAAAAATATCTATATATATAGAATAATTAACAAATTAAAAATAATAGTAATATAAATTAATAGTAGTAATTAAAAATAATAGTAAAGTATAAATATTCTGCACATTTCTGTTAACGTTTTGCTAATCTATTATTATATTAGTTATCTATTATCTTATTCTTCCCATTTCACGAGATTTGGTTCTTACTGTCGAACACTCATTAATTAATTAATTCAGTACAGTTTAACAAGAAATAATTTTTGAAATCCAAGAAAAAGAGTAATCATTTCTCGTAAGTAATTTTTTATACTGAATATTAAGCTAAATTATCGAACATTTCTTAATTATTTATTCAAACTTAAAAATTTCTCAGATTGTTAAATACTTTAATGTTAAATAATAAAATTAATATGGTGGGAATTTATTGATATATAAATTTGATATCAAAATTAATTCTAGAATAGAGGAGATAATTAAAATATTCTCTAAAATAGAGGAGATAATTAATTGTGTGCAACATTTTTGTGTAATATATTTAATATTTGGTTGCAAAAATTTGATGTAAATCTTAATCTTTAAAACAAATATTTCTCAAAACTTAAAAAGTTCTAATAATATTTTAATTTTAAACGTATCGTATCACATCCCAGGTAGCAAGCTGACGTATCATTAAACGTATCATTTTGATGTCGAATGTGTGACGTTATCTTGCTACCCGGGATATCATATAACTATAATATAATTTCTAATAAATTGTGTTACAATAATTCTTAAAAACAAAACGATATGATAGAACATTTCAGAGAACAAAGTCGTAATGCGAAAATAACTGAATGATCATCCTTTTTCTTGAGATGTTTGTTTCTTCTTCGGCCATATAACGTTACAACCTAACCTAAACGTTACCATAATTCAAACATCATCGACAGGCGAACATTTGAACGATAACAAGAGCATACCGTATACAAGCAAAAAACCCAGTAAGCGGGGCAGTATGTACATTCTAATTGTATTCTTGTTTTCTCCGCCATCCCACCTCATCTTTATCCGCCTCTCTTCGACATGAAACACATTCACACTTTACTTCTACCAACCAACCACCTCTCGACGCTGGGGGACCATTCACGTCATCGATCTGCACCTGCACGATTTCTCATCGCGGCGGCCGATCGTGTGTTCACGGAACACTCCATACGGATCATCGATCGATTTGCTGGACCGATCGTCACTGTTATGCAACAAAAAAAAAAAAAAAACACGAACCGATACTCTCTCACATTAAAAAAAAAAAAAAACAATAAATACGCATGTAAAATCGCTCTGCTAAACTGACACCACGCTCACGACAACTGTCGCTCTTCAACAACAACATCAACAACAAACTTTATCACGTCACGCAAAATCCATAACATACCACGTGCGTCTGTTGGTGGTACATGCGTGGGCGAGGAAGGACGAAAACGGCGGCTGGGTTTCGGGAAGAAGGGGAAGTCGTCCTTTACAGTTCACAGGAGCGAGGAGGTCCTGCCGGAGGATACGGTCGGTGGTAGAAGCGGACGGCAACCGAGCTCTGCGAGCAGCGACGGCGAGGGTAGCGGCGACGGGGACAGGTCCGACATTAGTTCGCATCATCAGTGTAGAATTCATCACACCTCTTCTCTTTTTTCGCATCTCTTTCGCCTTACTTTTCCGCATCAGATTTTTCCCTTGTTACGCGGGAGCGACAAACCCGAGAAGCGCCAAGAATCTTATTTCCGGGAACCCTCGTTTGATGGGTCGTTTTCGCAGGTATATTTGGGTTTTTCATTTCGGGAGAAAAAGGCCGCAAATCACAGTAATCGATTCGTAATATTTCGTGGAATGATTTAGCGTTTTGTGCGCGTATTGGAAAATAAAGGCGTGGAGAAATTCTAACTTAATCCAAATCCATTTCTGATAGTGTAAATTAAAATTAGATTCGTTATATTAAAAAGATTGATGACCTCTTGTCAAGAATTTTGAAACATCGATATCTCGAAAATTATTGACCGTAATTTGCGACATTTTTTTCTTGATGAAAAAATCCATCAAAAACATCTATCAAATTGAGAGGTTCCGGAAATAACATTTTTTCCCCCAGGATCGCGTCTCAAACTTTATGTTCCCTTGATGATGATGATGATGAATCCTTGTGCGAAGATGCACACGTTGGGGTGACGTTTCGTCATCCGTAATTTTTTAATCCGTCAATATAAATCACCATACACAATTGAAAATGATTAGAGGTCAACCTTAATCAGATATCTTTGATTTCATTGATCGTAATAAATTGGATCAAGCCTTCGACGAAATATGTGAGTACACGTTGCAGATGGGAGGACTTGCGATAGAAAGTGCAAGAGCTATCGTTCAATCTGACGACAGCGGAATGTTGACAGTGATGACAATGAAAAAAAAAAAAATGAAAAAAAAAAAAAAATAAAACACACCACACATCACTCTTTTAGAGGCCGTGCTTTAGTCGGGGTCGATTGCGGAGTCTCTCGTGATTGTTGTCGGAAAATACTCTCTTGCGACCAAAAGCTCTCTCTCTGACTTTTTTAGCTATAGCAGCTGGACGACGGATCTGCGAAAGATCCAATGTCGAATGTTTTACGTCTCTATAATTTTTTTTCCTCTTCTAGCCTAATCGAAGAAAGTATTTTGCGAATCTGCACGTTTCTACCAAATAGTCACGAGGTGATTCTTTCCTTCTCGTTTATTCTAGATCGTAGAGGCTATTTCTACGTAGTATTGATACGTTATTTCTAGAGGAACGTTCGCACGAGTTTCCTGGGCTGCAAAACATCGCCAAAAGTTCTCTGTCTTTTTTAAAATTTATTTTTAAAATTCTCTCTTCCTGGAAATGCAGTCGCGAGCATCTCCAGGTGATTGTTTCGTTGCATTATGCGCCTGTGTACGATATATACGCGTGATCACGCAGATCAGGAAACTCACATTCTAGTTGCACAAGTTCTAGTTGTGCTCTGGCGTCTTTTCGTGATTCTAGAATAGTGTCGGCACCGTGTGTCACGTTATAATCGTTCCGTTCCATACAGCTTTCTTTCCAATCTAGATCTCGTCGCGTGGTCAATTTGAATTTCTCGATAGCATCGAGGTAAGTTGGCCACCACACACTCTCTCTGATACTGATTATTTTTTTTTATTATTTCCTAGAAGCCGCTGTGTTGATACGTGCTTCAGGTGAGAGTGCGCTATTCACACGGCTTTTGAATTTTTTTTTCAATGTCCTGAATCGTTGCAGTGCTTTTACAAGCGTATATTTTTTTTCGATATTCTTAAGATTATTGATATTACGAATTCGTTGAATGTGTAACATCAGATATTTACCGGACAATCCTTAAGTACACCGATTTGAGAATTATATATGTATATAGATCTTTCTTCTAATTTTTTTTATATATATTTCAAGAGCTTTCACAAATTGTATTTAAAAAAAAATATGTATATAATTTTAATATTTTTTTCATATATTTGTGTGCACAATTATCTGTGTGCTTAAGATTTCCGGAGAATGTATTGAATTTATTTAGCGTTAGATGTATGTATATACATATTAAGCAATTTTTCTAGAGTTGCCGCTGATTAAATTTTATATGCAGCATTTTCATATATGGAAAACATATATTAGTGATTTTCTGACGTAGTTACGATTAGTTTCTGTCTCGATAGAGCCTGCGTGAGTTAAGATAAAAATAAGGTAAAAATGTCACGCGCGACCGAAGATTATTTCCGCTTTTTCGTCCGTCTATTTTTATTCAAATAAATTTGATCATCGATAATATCGTTTCTCTCTTTTCGCGGAGAGTCACTTTATTGAATATATGTCTTATATAATGCCAAAGTTGAAAGTTCTGTTACGATTCATGCAAACGCTATCGTTATTATTTGTGACGGACGTCAGAGAATTTTTACATTTTTTTACATATATATATATATATATATATATATATATATATAGGATATATACTTTAAGATATTTAAGCATATTTTTGTTTTGATGTCAAATGCAAATGTGTGCCCGCGCGATGTTATCTCGTTGCATTTCACTCCAAATATCACGACACCTCGATATATATATATTCTCACGTTTCCCTTCTCCCTATATATATAAATACATACATATATATATATTTGGGTTGTAAGATCTCACTCTCCAGAAAGACCTCTCTGCATACTTCATCACCGATGATCATTAGGATCTAATTCAAAGAGAAGCGAACGGGCTATAGATCAAAATAAGAGCAAGAAGGGAAGCAAATAAGAGATTAAAAAGAAGGAGGAAAGAAAGAGAGAGAGAGAGGAGAGGTAGAAGAAAAAAAAAAAAAAAAAAAACAAGAGAGAGAGGTAATTTGACAGATATATCTCACACGCCGAAATCAACCGTGATTCCGATTGTCGCTGCAGGGGAGAGACTTAATGCTGGCGGAACTGCTTAATTAAAGACGTCCCTGTCGGGACGGCGCACCTGGATTACGAGAGGCAGCCGCTGCGGCCGGGTGTATTTAGTGAAAGACAATAGTTTAGCGGTATTTCTTGTTTGGTTTTACAACGCAGAGTGCGGCGGGATGCTCATCGGCGGCGGCGGCGCCGTGGCACGCGGTGCATCCGGTTTAGCGAGCCGGAAGCGCAACAGCACGCCGAGCAGCATACAACGTTCCGAGGAGATCATGCCGGCCTATCAGCGCTTTGACAGCAAACAGGCGGGATCGGCAGCCAGCGATACCGCCGGGAGTCTCAACTCGATCTCTAGTTCCGAAGGAAGCTCGTAAGTAGTGGAACTCCACGCCTGTGGCGACCAAAACAAATAAATAAGACAATAAGAATTCTGCAAGCGGAAGCGCGAGATTATTCCTGATACATACACTCACACTGTCTCTCTCTCTTTCTCTCTCTTTCTCTTTCTGTCTCTTCTCCGCTTCTCTGTCTCTCACCCTTTCTGTCATCTCTGCTCTATCTATTCGATTTTTCAGTTGTACGGTTTCATTTATATTTCGCTTTCTGTATATGTAAGCCGCGTGGACCTTGACCAAACGAGATGAGCTGTCAGTTGATTTATCGATGTTGATTACTAGAGGAATAATGGAATTATTTTTGGGTGAGAATAACAAGGTTTTGTTTGCTTATTTTATTATTTTAATGTAATTGTTTTTTATTTTTTTTTTTTACGAATATACATTATTTTTATTGGAGAAAATAATATAATAATTTAAAGTTTCTCTTTTCAATATAAATTATAATTATATTAATAAATTATATAATATGTTGATTTATCAAAATATAGAGGGTGTCTCGAAATTCGCGAATTATCTTTTAATGACAGATTCCTGGGATCATTTGGTGATGATTTTTCCTCAACGAAAATGTCGAGGTACCAATAATTTTCAATTTACAAGAATATTTGAATGAATGAAAATAAGGGGTTTTTCGCAAACTAAGTCTTGTAGAAATAAAATATTAACAAAGCTACATTCTTGAATTAATTTCACAGAGAGTTTATTTTAATTTTAATTTAAGGCTTAGTTGCAAAGATACATAGTGGCAAAATTTGGGAACGTGCAAAAATAATGACTTCCCTCTTTCTATATTTTCATTGAAAAATCGTCTCCAAAGATTTCAGGATTCTGCTATTATAGATGATTCGCGGATTTCAGGATACCCTGTATAAAAAAATTTAGTTTAATAATTTAGAAAAAATTGATTTTCTGTACAAAACATAATTAATAAATTTAAATACATGCGAGTCACTTGTATACGTTGATTTTAGGAAGAATAAAATTAGGAACAGTGGCGTTGAATATTTTTACGTCTCAATGAATCAATGAATATCTGTTTTTGAATTTTGTTTAGTAAGTAAGCTTCTTCAAAGCACTTACAGCTCATTTGTTTCTCGTTTTTCAATGTACATGTAAGCTTATTGTCTCATCTTCCTTCAAGGATCAATACGGACTTATTCTTTGTTGTTCATAGAAGAATCATTAGTTCGAAAATTGATTTTCATTTTTATTAATTCCATTGTTCGATTGAATTATTAATATATTAATATTGTGCATATATGATTATTTCAATTATAGACAAAGAATAATCCTGTTGGCCTATTTTCGTCTTTTACTTCTCTTGTAAAGTCTATTTACACAGAAAATCGTAAAAACGCTTCAGATTATTACATCTTCAAACGTGTGATTAAAGATGCGTCATTAATACATCCAGGGTGTATCTAAATAAGTGCGAAAAATTTTAGGAGATAATTTTTTATCGAAAATCAAGGGAAGTAATTTTTATTTTTTTTCAAATTTCAGACAAATTAAAAAATGAAACTTGGATATTTTTTAATAAAATAAATATTAATTAATATTTTTTTAAAAAATAAAAATTTAATTTTTACTTCCTTTTTTAGAAAAATGTAACTTCTCAGGGATGGATATAAGACTATATGTTTGACTATAAAAGAAATCTCCCTTAATTTTCGACAAAGAATCATCTTCTAAAATTGTTCGTACTTGTTTAGATACACCCTGTATATCATAATTTGAATTGTGCAAATATATGGCCACACGCTTTTTTTTGGTCTTATTCATTTCTCTATTTTTTTTTCTTTCAGGTATTCTTGATTTCTATGTTTTGTTACATAAATCGATTATATTTGTTATCTATATATTTTTTTAAAATCATACTTTTCGATTCTCATAAACGCAGCACAGTCATGTGTGAAAATCAGAAATTTGTATATACATTAAAATAAATGGTACATTATATAATCATTATTTCTTAGTCGTTATATAATCATATTTCACTCCAAGGCAAATATATGTTGTTTCTTCGCACATTTTATTTACCCTATCTCTCTCTTCTAACTTTCCCGAGAGTTTATGATGTGACGAGTAATAATTTATATAATCAGAGAGTTGAATTTTACGAGACGCAGTATCTTCTTCCTACGTTTTTTTTTTTTTTTTTTTTTTTTATTAGAGCAGCACCTTTTTCTGTATTATACGGTTATTTTACGGTCGGTTTTATAATGCGAGGAAGAAAAGTATGCATTAAAGTATAGTCTTCGACGAATTGACTGGGTATTTATTATATATATATATATATATATCTCGCTGTATATCTCTTTTTCTCCTCTTTTATACACATCTTTCTTTCGAGAAATTCTTTCATTTCTGTGTGCTCCACAAAAAACAGAAGCGCCCATAAAATAAAAAAAAAAAAAAAAAAAAATATATATATATATTATCGTCCATTATCGGTGTTGTTGTCGTCTTGGCTTGAATTGCTTGATTGTGTGGCAAATGATTGTATCGCATTAATACTCTTCGGAGCACCGTTGCACATACACACACGCACTTTTATATCTATTTCATATACATATGTATATGCATACATATACATATATATATACGTCAGTGTGATCGTTGTCGCGGAGTCTGTATTCTCTATCCACATGGTAAGCAGAACACTGTGAATAATCCTAGGAATGTCACCCAGGAATGTCTTCGCGGAGGATCCCCCTTCCCCCAACCCCCCCCCCCCTACCCCGATGGTTTTTCATATACTTCTGTACGATTCATTCTATTTTTATATATAGTAGGTACTATCTATTGTGTGAGATCAACGTGCGTGTGTCCTCGGAGAAAAACAGCCTCTTTCCCACTTCTTTTCTCCCTTGAACTCCCTGTCTTATGGACCTCTCTCTGTCTTACCGTTTTTTCATCAAGTGTATTTTGTGATATATATCGTAGAATAGGTATTTCTCTGACAGCGATGTATTTCTTAGAATATATACGCGCGTGCCGAATCGAGAAAACGATTCAAATGGAATTAAATAGATACAATAATTTAAATAATTGACAAAAATTTTTTTTTTTTATTTAAAACAATGAATTATTTTGCAAATGTTTTGTCGATTCGGTACACGATGGTTTATAAATAATAATTCTGATAATTGATTTATCCTTGACAGCAGTATTCTGTATCCTAATTATGGTTCGCGAAATCTCACAGAGAAAGTTGTCGGGTGTGTCAACTTTTTTATATTTGTACATAACTTTAAATATAATATAGTATATCATATATTAAGTAATGATATATCATAATAATCAAATCATTATGCAGTAGCGATATATTTATTTGTTATTGATTGACGATGCAATTTTGAAGAGATCAACGTTTGTGTTTCATGCAAAGGTACTGCAAAAAAATTTAATCTCTAAGTATAGTTAGTAATTAGATTAATGACAGTTTTTTTATGCAAATAATATATGATCATACACACTTAATACACACATATATATGGATATGTCTATATTTATATAGAGTAGAACTTGTATCGAAAAGTTCTGCTTGTTAGCGTTAATAACGCGAATCTTCTCAACGACTCGTAGCATAGCAACGACAAGTAAGTGTAAGTTAATATAAATTTTTTTATTAATTCTTCCATTTCTCCTCAAGATTCTAGCATGTTAAATAGATAAATGTAGTCTGGAGCAACGAAACAGTACTCAGTCGTGCGTTAAAATCGTCAAATGTCATAAAAAAAGAACTACGCACAATCGTAGTTTTATTATTAATAATAATTCATACTAATTAATATTAATTATCTATTTACGTCAAGATTGAATTTTAATCATATCGCAGTAGACTGATTACTGTTGTTTATAATTATTTTAAAAAATCCTCTTTCTCTCTCTCTCTCTCTTTCTCTCTTTCTCTCCGCATTTAGATTAAAATGCATGCATCAATAATCTGGTATGTTTTTTAAACTTTTATATATATATAATCTTTTTCCATGTGTATATATAATATATTTACGACACTACACACACCGAGACATTACACTTTCAGCGTGAGTTCTTCTTATCTCAAAGTGAATGAGGTGTGTTCTCTCTCTTTTACAACTTTCGTCGAAGGCTTGCGAGAATTGTCCCTCGCTCCTGCGGAATATAAAAAAATTTTTCGTTTTTTATCATTTTTATAATCCCCTCACAAATAATTCTCTCTTATTGCATTTCTCTCTCTTTCTCTCTTTCTTTCTCTCTCTCTCTCTCTCTCTTTCTCTCTTTCTCTCTCTTTTTCGGTTCTTTCCGAAATAACAATACTTTAATTTTCGACTTGCGCAATTTTTTCGCGTTTTATTTCTTCATTAGAGATTACGGCGCGTTTCTTACATTCTTAGATCGAACAAAAAATTCACGTACGAGCAAAAGAATGGAAGGAAAAGGGACAAAAAGCTGCACAAAGTCTCGATTTCCATTGCTCGTACGATTAAAAAGCACATCGTTTTTTTCCTTTTTTTTCATTCTTTCTCGGTATTTCCTCCGATTTTCTTCAAGCGTTTTTTTTCCTCTCTTTCTCTCTCTCTTCTCTCTCTCATACTTCATATATACTTTCCGTAGTAAACGAAGGAGTCGCATCGATATTGTTGCTAAACGTATAATTTTGAAAACCGCAGCTGGTCTCCGAATCTGCGAATGGCAGGCGAGGGGCAGCTGAGAGACTTCATCGAAGATCTTGGACCTGGTCAGGTTGTGGGAAGACAAGCTCTCGGTGCCCGCTGCCTCGGGGAGATCCAGCTGTCCTTGAGCCACACGAAGGGTTACCTGGAGGTAGAGGTCATACGTGCCAAAGATCTTAAAGCGAAGCAAGGCAGCAAAGCAATACCAGGTAAGGCTTGCCGTTACCTGCTCTTTCGAGTAGAAAGTTTCCCGAACATCTGTTCGGGACTTAAAAATTCAATGCGACACTAGTGGCGGTCGCGTAAACTATCATAATGGCCGCCGCGAATATACATCTAACATTATATCTTATTATTATTTGAAAAATAAATTAAATAATAATGTTCCAGTGATTCTGATGTCAAGGCGCTTATTTGTAGACATAAGGAATATAAATCTATTCTTTCTTGACTTTTTATAGTTACACCGCACATAATAATCATGCCGGAATTTATAACATTCTGGCTTTTGATCAGATTCCTTGATCAAGGCGTAGCTTTTGTATAATCACAGAGTGTGTCTAGCCGCAATGACATCTTTTTCATTAAAAAAAATTATTTTTACACTTAAATCTGTTGTATATTCGCGGCGGCCATATTTGTTTTGCTTCGGTAGCGCCTCTCTTACCGCGGTGGCCGTTTCTTTCGCCAATGCGATCCTTTTTATTCCAGCCCCTTACGTGAAGCTTTACTTGGTGAATGGTAAAAGGTGCATAGAGAAAGCGAAAACGTTGATGGCCAGAAAGACGCTAGATCCATTCTATCAACAATTGTTGGCTTTTAAAGAAAACTGTCGGGGCTGCATATTACAGGTGTGTCTCAAACTGTTGTTCAATTTATTTTCGCAGGCATTTTAAGATGCAGGCGTGTTGTTATCAGTGTTTGCTATTATCTAAATAAAATTATATGGATGAGCATCTAGATGAAATTTTAACATTATCTTTATATAGATAATAAAAATCTATACCTATCTGCATCTTAAATAAAAAATGTCATCTAGAATAAGTGTATCCAAAATAATGTTCAGAAAGTTTGACGAAAAAAATAAAAGTATAAATATATTTTTGTATTGTTTTTATAGTTTACATTTTTTTATAACTGTGTTTGCATAACTAGTCTTATAAATTATCGTTTAAAAATTATCTAGATGAATCGCTATACAATTTGATCTTTTATTTAGATATATTCAAAACAAAATTATTTTCATCTTATCTAAGATAAATTTACATATTTTCATCTCATCTTTATCTAACTAATTTTAAAATTATCTAAGCACAACACTGGATATACACTTCTTAAAATAATTAAAGGATAAAAAAATTATCCAAAAAAATAGGCAAATTTTAAATAGCTGTACACATCGGATTATTTTAAACATACGGATCATTATAAAGAAATTATTACAGGAAGTCTGTGATTTTACGCCAAGTTTGGAGTACTAGAAGGTATACAAATTTTAGTCGATAAAATTTTTTTACTCACTTTACATAACTTTTTTTCAAAGTTCGAACAAAAAGGAGAAAACTCGCGAATTTCTTCTTTATTTTCATCTATTTGTAAAAAGTTCACGAGTTAAAAAAAATTCAGTCTCTATATCATACTATAGAGTAAAGATTCAGCTTTAAGAATCCATTCTTAAAATTGCTCTACGATAATTTTTAAGGCAGTTATGAACGATTAAAGTAAAAATGACATTTTCTCTTCAATTTGCCATAACTTGATAAGGAAAAATCGAAATTTAAATTTTAAAAAATGATTTTGCAGGGAAAACTTCAGGCTTTAACGGAAGAATGTCAAAAAATTTTTTCATATCTTCTTGTGTATGTAACATGTCTACAAAGTGAGACGAAAATTTCCATTTCGTTATGTTCGCTGTTTTTTGTATGTAAAAAATATCAGAATTAAAGAAAATGAAAAAAGCTATGACCTTTCGAAAGTAGAAATTTCAAACTTTAAAACCCTTTTTTAAAATTTAAATTATTATTTTTAAAAACAAAGTTACAGCTGTTTAAAATTTGCCTATTCTTTAAACAATTTTTTTTGATCCCTTAATTATTTTGGGGAGTGTATTTAAAACAAAATTATATCTAATCTATCTTATCTAAGATGAATTTGCATATTTTCACCTTATCTTTATCTAACTAATTTTAAAGTTATCTAAGTCTAGCATTGATTGTGATGATTATGTCGCGGTTTCAGGTGACAGTGTGGGGCGATTATGGTCGGATAGAGGGAAAAAAAGTGTTCATGGGTATTGCACAAATCGTATTGGATGAGCTGGACCTCAGTCAGATGGTGTTCGGATGGTACAAGCTGTTTGACACCCAAGCCCTGGTCAGTGGAGCTCCATCCCTTGCTTTGTCCCGTCGATCTTCGGTCACGTCTCTCGATTCTTTTAAAATCTAAAAGATCGACTGTCCGAAGAACGCGTGCCGAATAAAAAATAAAAATAATTCCTTTTACACATGTGTTTAACGGAGGAGAGATGTTTGAGTTTTTTTCTTACAGTAGAGCAAAGTAGAACAAAAAACACTAGATTGAGTTCGAGCTCCTATCTCGCGGTGCACCTATATAGTCGCTTCCACCATTTCAATTTAGGATACCGAAATGCACGAGTCTCGATGTATATATAAGGTAGTATCGTATACTTACTGATAAACAATTAGAGGGATTGAAAGTGAACACAATGATCATTATAAACGTTTTTAATATCCTTAAATGACCTGCAGAAAAAAATCAGTGGTTTGATGACGTAGCGTCAAATGTAAAGTATTACACATATATATTCAGAATTAAATAACTATTTGAGATTACCGTATTACATTTATTGTGTAAAAGAGTCGAGGATAGCGTCTTACAAATAATTCTCTATCGTAATATATTAATATTCTTTCTCACTACGGTTGACAAACAAACAAAAAAGTTTCAAGAGAATCTTAACACGCGTACCTTCCCAACCCTCTCGTAAGTTACATTAAATGTTGAAGCCTAAGACTACTTAACGAGTGACGTTTGGCTCTGAAATACGGTAAAAGTCAGATTTTAACTTGGAATGCGGAAATCAATTTGTACGGTGATATAATAAAAGGTTTTGCGAGAGAGGGCAGAAAAAAGGGAAACAAAGAGAAGAGGGAAATCGAAAGATAAACGGAATGCGAGGAAAGGGTATGAAAAAAAAAAAAAAAAAAAGTACGTACGGGAGAGGACATGTCTTTCTAGAAACACCACTAGTACATCACATATCATGTACGGCATATCAGACGAGCCACTAGTCTCTATGTAGGACTAGATGTAGACGTAGCCAGCCATGTGTTCCCGGAGCGCCAGATAGTTTTTAGGTACGCACTGAGAATCAAGGCATCGTTCGTAGATAGTTTGGATAACGATTTAACGTGGGTACACGCACACACGATATTTATATTAAAATTTATAATTTTTCTATACAATTCGCGAAATTACGTTAAAATCGAAAAACAATTTTTCCAATTAGGCCCTCTCAAGTACCCATGTGAAATCTTGATACACATTTGTTGTTGCCAATATATCTTCTTTCCATCTCCATTACGTTCTGTATAGAAATCTCCTCTTCTTTTTGAAAATGCTTGTCCTTGTTACATATACCAAAAAATATAATAATTCTATGCGGCTTCGAAGTAGTCGACGTAGAGATAATCGAAAACCGATATAGAAACGACGCAAGATTGCGTTATCACGCGCGCTCGATATACTTTGTTGCCATTGTATTTTATCTGTATCGATTGCTGACTTTTCCAAACTTGTGTAGACGAGATGTGTCTCCGAAATTTTATTCGAACGTGAGAAAGTTCGATTCTTTTCCTTGTTTTTTTTTATTAATTCTTGAACGCTATATTTTTCAATTTGCATCTTGCGACTTTTTAATATTTTTCTACACTTGTCCACATATAATGGGAACTACTTTTCGTAAACTCTTCCTGGTATTATTGCTTGATATATATATCACATATTTAATTTCCAACTTTGCACAACATATTGCATTTTTTTCCAAAACTCTGATTTTTTCCTTGTAAATATATAGCGAGTCGTAACAGTTTTTTAATATATTTATAATTTCAATCTCTTTATCGATATAATATATAAAAATTTGTTAAAAAAATAAGCGAAGGTAAGTTTGTGCCGTTTCGGAGTCCTATCCTCTTATGTATATTTTTTCGAGGTGTTCTTAAAACGTTAATCACAATTTTACGTATTGAATGGTGCCGAGAAAATTTATAGATAGACTATAGTCTTAAATATACAGGGTGTCCTATTAAAATCTTTCCACGTAATTATCTCTCCAACTATTCGTTGTCCGAAAAAATATTTTAAATAAAACTTACTTGTGAAGGACATCTTATTATGGACACAAGTCTTGCGTAGATTAAAGTATCATCGATATTTCGGTATTTCTTTTGAAGGTTTGAAAGTGGCCTTTGTTCTTTTAAATAGAACTATATATTTTTGTTTACCTGGGCTTTTAGCCTATTCCGAGACGCATTCATTAATTTATGATATATTGGTTTTTCGAGGCCTCACTCTAAGTCATTTACCATTATTTATATTTTTTTCTTTGTTAAATGGATATTGAAAATTTTTTTTATTCTTTACCATAGAAATTTCGATCATAAATGTCACACAAATTTACACTAGATTTGTGTCTTCCTATATAATAATAAGATTATTCCTCTTAAAACAGAAAATTTCTATTTAAATCGTTTTTCCGAACGTTCAAATAGTTTGGAAAATAATTGGAAAGATTATAATGGAATTATTATATATATATATATATATATATATATATATATATATAATATATAATATATAATATTATATACTATACTCTATCTGTGTGTTTGTATATATGTAATGATAATATTTGAATGAACATTACACAGAATCTTTATCATTCAATATTTCATGTAATGAATTAGTAATAACATATATTACGTTTACGAGATTAATTAGTAATATATTTTGTTTATTTCAATTTACAGTGAAAACCAACCAAATCAAGCAAGTTCGGGATAGATGTGAACTCAAATGTGGTGTACTGGAATAAATAATATGCGAATGCAAACGATTAAAATGACACTCGTTTTCAGTGAATCTAAATGTGAAGTTAAGTGATTAACAAGATTAATGACTACACAGTGAAAAAAAAAAAAATAAACGAGCGAACTTCGTCATGGACTTCGTCGAATTGACGAATGCGAGAAAGATTTAAAATATCGCGAGAGAGAAAGAAAAAAAGAGAACAAGTATACATAAATATAAATATATTACATATATGCTTATGGAAAACGTTTCCAAACTTTGTATATAATTTTAGGACAGTTCAAGTACTACAAATACCGATCTTCGAAACGGTCGGCTAAAAAAAGACATTTTATCGTTGTCAAATTTTTAGTCAAAAATGTCACCGTCAGAGCATATATATATATACATATATATATATATATATATAATTTAATGTAAATAATATAATAACTATATGAATTTGTGTGCGATATATATATGTGCGCGCAGGTTTGAATGGCTAATGACAATGTTTGCGTTAATATCCTCCGTTAAGTTATCGTTTTCTAATCGATATATCGATCGTCATTATAGTTTTCTCGCGTTTTCTCCATTATTATTAATTAGATACACCTCAATCTGATTTGGCCCCTTTCAAATTAGTATAATTCGAATTACAAGTAGAATGTACGATGATATAATTTTAACTACACTGTTTGTTCCTTGGTATAAATAACATTTGTCAGTCATCGTACACGCTATATCACATCAACTCGGCTTTTTAAGCTTCGTTTTTATTAGTAACTTGTCCGAAAAATCAGAGACAACCATTATAATATGTAGAAAAATGTGGGGCAGGCGTTACATATAGTATACCACATTTTCTCAAATACGAAGCAGACTGATAAATCGATTCCTACAATATGACATCTGTTATTTTTTCTTCTTTTTCGGCTGTTTTTTTTTTTTTAATTAGCTCAATCTCGAGGAAAAGCCGGGAATATAAAGAAGTTACATTTGAACGAATAATTATTATTAAATTATAGAGCATTTTCATTTTTCAAAGAACCTTATTTACGCGTATAAGAACCAGAAAATTCTCGAAACACAAATTAAGACGAAATAAAAAAAGGGAGAAGGAAAAAGGAAAAAACGAACCGCCCATTATAACTCGCGTCGCGGCTAAAATTCTTTTTCGTACTCGATTTTGTACAAAGAAAAAAAAGAGAACAAAGAAGCAGAGTGACCGCCACACTATAAATATTTAAGAGGCTTTGTAAATCTCTGTAAGAAAAAAAATGCGTAAACGCTTGCCATTAATTTTATATATATATCTTGATTATTATCGTGCTATGTGTTCGATCTTTCTTCGTGCGTATATCTTAAACACTCGCGAAGATACATATACATTCAGCGAGAATGCACATGCACGTGAAGCGTCTGCTGTGAATTAGTAAATAATTACATTCGTGCCCTGAAAGAGAAATAGAGAGAAAGAGAGAGAGAGAGAGAAAGAAAGAGAGAGGGAGAGAGAGAGGGAGAGAGGGAGAGAGAGAGAGAGAGAGAGAGAGAGAGAGAGAGAGAGAGAGAGAGAGAGAGAGATAGAGAATTATTTTTTATTAAGTTTTTGATGTCTGGAAGACAAACATTTCGACTTAATTATGAAAGAAAATTGGAGGATCGAGGAGGGAATATCTGTGCGAAAAGAAAAATGTGTTTTTAAGTATTATTTAAGGGGATGCTGCCATAGTTCTGTTATACCGACTTTAAGTTAGGTTAGGTTTATTTTTTATTGAATATACAGATGGTGAATTTTTTGATACAGGCTTTTAATCTTATTTTTATTACTTCTGTATTATTCTTTCATATCATCTTTATTGGGAGCACCATATTTTGTGCACAAATAAACTGCAAAACTTTTGTATTAAATAAGTATAATTATGAGCTGATGCAAGAGACCGATAAAAACTGTAATTTTTTAACTTTTATTGCTTTTTATACAAAATTACAGCGCTCCCCGTTTATTATTGTCAGTACTTTAATTGTGGAGAAGGATTTTTTAATTTCTATAGCCAATAAAAAGAAAAACCCTTGAATTCAAAGTCGGTAAAATAGACGTGGTCAGCATCCCCTTAAGTAGGATATATATTGCGTCGATGTATTTATGTCGCGATTTATGTATTTTTTCGCAAATTGACAAATTAAAAATTGGGAAAATCGTTGCGCGAATTTTTCTTTGTTATAAATTAAGCTGCTTTTTTTAGCGCGATTCTATATATATTTTTATGAAATTACGTCATTGTAATTGCGTGCGTGGAAAAGGTACTCCTTGGATATTATACCGAAAAAAAACCTTCGATAAATGGAAAATGCAGTAGCTTCAAGCGGCTATATTACGTATATTTTTGTAAAATCTCCGATAAACAATTCGCTAGAGAGAAAGAAAGAGAGAGAGAGAAATATATATATATAGGTTCGAGCGCGCAGAGAAGATTTCTATCCGAAATGATTCGCGTCACGTTTCCTGAGTGATTAAAAAAAAAAAAAATCGTAAAATTAACAAACAATGCGGTGACATCGAGAGAGATGTCGACATCTCTCTTCTATCATAATTACTTACTAATCTAATTGACCAAGTATAATATCTTGCTTTGCAACTTTCAAAACCGATTGTCTCTCATCTTCACTAACACAAACACACACACATATATACACATATACACACACACTCGTGCATTTTCGCTCTTCGATAATATACGACTATATTTCTATACGCGAGTTCTTTGAATTAAGGCCGGAAATTAATGTAAGCGCGATGTTTGATATACGCGTGCTGAGATATTATATATATATATATATATCGAATTTGCCATCGAAATACACGCATCCGTCGTTAAGCGAGCTATGATCTATGACGTAAGAATTTATAGCTTAGAGTTGCGAGGGAGAAAGAGTGGGAGAAACGAAGTATATCATAATTGATTTACAAAAGCCACGTAGCTGCGTCACATCGATAATCCGAAATGTTAACAGATATAACAAAAAAAAAAAAAAATCCTAGATGAACGATATAAACTTTCTCTCCAAATCGAAATGGAAATTTTTTTAGGAAACGGGGGATGGGAAATTGTGTATAGAGAGGGGTGGTATCTTATCATATCTTATAACATTGCTTAAATTAGAGGCGTACGGCAAAGTGGATGAGGCTTTTTTACTCGTGAGAAAACAAAGACAAAAAAAAAGTAGGGTTCTAATATCTCCGAAGAGGATATGTATATGTAAAGTATTGTGAAAAGATTAAAGAAAAAAAAATAATAATATTACTATAAATAAGCTCATTTCTAAGTACATATTTTGCAAATGCACGCGGATTTATCAAGATCGTGGGACAATGATGACGTAAATACATAAATATGCGTAATATTCTGTAATAGTTAATTGATAAAATATACAAGACTACTATATTACTACTACTACTAATGTAACTCTTCAGTTTGTAATGCGCCGTTTATACAGAGACGGCTGTATAAGATCCTTCGCGAAATTAATTCGACGTTCCTCGTCTTCCTTCTCAGCTGTTTTTTCTATGCGATTTTTCCTGAATAAAAAAAAAAAAAAAAAAAAAAAAAAACAATCGATTAAATTAATTTTATTTTTCAAAACCGTAAAATATAAAAAAATTCGCAAAGACTTGTGCGAGAAATTATTTGTCGCAGTCGAATAAAAAAATGACAATATATTTTCCAAATTATTAAAAATCACGACTGATAAAAAATTTTACGAACCATAAAAAAAAATTAATAATGAAAATAATCTGTCTTTGCGCGCCTTATCATTATTCTCTATAGTAATAATATTAAATAAATTCGTATGAGCTTCAATTATCGAATAAGACGTTGATTTGCTAGAAGAAACAACTTGTGAAGGAGGACACGCGTCGATTTCTATTCTTGCCATGCCCATCTGTATATAGGCATGCTCAATTCTAGGATTGGACACGCGTATCGTGAATCACACATATATACATATTAAAAACTAATGAAACGAACACAAATTATTATATCCGACTTTGTACCTATATATATACATACATACATACATATATATATATATATATATATATATAAATATATATATATATATATATATATATATATATATATATATTATTAATTAACTTAATGAAAAAGTACGGGGTGAAACCCCAAGTGCTAATATCGATATGAACAGTAGAAGTTAACGAAAATTGGGGATACGAAAAAAAGAAAAGATATCGATGAGAGAAAAGAAGTGACCTAGCAGGAAAAAGGGGAAAAAACAAAATAAAAATGAAAGAAAACATTACGAATGAAAAATGCCTGAGAGCCAAGGGGTACCACTTTTGTCAAATTTAGAGAGTCACATAATTTAGGTTTATAATACGACACAATAGGGTGTGTACACGTGTGCGTGTATGTGTGAGAGAAAATGTGTGCGAAAAAGCCAGCGAAAAGATGAAATGTTGTAAACGAGACCACGTCGGAGCAAGATGTCGAGCTCCCAAGGAGAACAGAAAAGTCAAAATGATGTCAATTTCACGTCATATTGACTAAATTTATGTTATTTTTTGATCATGGAAATCTCGATCTCGAAGATGACTAAAAAATAACTTTTTTTGACTTTAGATTTTTAGAAAATGTGATGTACGTTTCTCGACTGTGTATATACAATGCTTATTATTATGAAGATAATGAAAGGTTAACGTTTTTCATATTCAGATATCAATTGCAGTTCGCAGAAGAGTTGAGTTATTGTATTAAAAACTAAATTGTTGATTAAAATATTATTTTAAGCGGCTTACGTCTTAAATTTGCATCTCAATTATTTTTAATACAAAATAATAATTTTTTATCATTGTGGATATCAAAATTTTATGCAATTTGATGTCATTTTGACGAACTAAAATGACTATATTTCGACGTCAATTTGACATTTCTATTCTCCTTGGGGTGAAATAAATTTTACTGATTATTCTCGTAGAAAGAAGTCTCCATCACATAGCTTAAATTATATTATAATTCTGTGAGCGACTCGTATTTCCCTGACGTGTCCTTATAATTTTTGAAAAATCACGTGGTTCCCAAATTGTTTATGTCATTGTTTCGGTAGACTTTGAACTATATTCTCTAGAGCTCTTTTCAAGTGTAACAAATTACTTTTCCTTAACGTTATCCGATATCTTCTGGAACGAGTTACGAGTCGGTCGTAAAAAGATGCGTGTGCGTGCGCGAAGAAATTTTACTATCAATATTAAACAAAAAAAAGAAAATGTTTTTATTATATTATACCGGGTGTTCCTCATCGTTGTTGAAAACGCAACCACGCACGCGCAGCGGGACTCGTACATTTCTATAATTTTATCATGATAAATGTTTGAATTTATTTCTTCAAAAATGCAGAAGAAAAAGAGCGAGAGAGAGAGAGAGAGAGAAAGATGCGCGAAAGAGCAAAAATGAGAGTTAATGAGAGAGAAAGCGAAAAAGAAAGAGAGAGAACATGTCCTTGGAAACGAAACAGTTGGCGTTAGAAATGATGTATCACTTTTCGTTGAACAAAAGAAAGAACAAAAGTATAAAAATTACAAAAGAACGAAAGAATTTAAGCAGTACGTTTAGAGGACATTTCGGGGAATCCCGGCCGAGAACTCTGTGAACGTTTGTTCCTCTCTCTCTTTGAAAAAAAAAAAACATCGAAGAAATCCGAATTCATTCAAAGTGAACATTACACAATATATATATGAATGTATTATATATTTTCATTTTTTCAAATTATAATATATATATATATATATTATATATATATATATATATATATATATATATATATATATATTTTACATCCATATTTTCTCGCACGCGACCAACTGCGGATCGCTCTAAAGGCTGTCATCTCACGGAGTTCGCGGTAGGAGATCACGAGATGATTAAGTATAAAAACATTAGTGACTGTATCCAGTATCATATATCTGATAAAAGATACCCCCGATGCCAGAGATGGCGTGTGACAATAAAGTGATTCAATGATTTCGCAGCGTTTCGATCACCTAACTTTCAAGTTACAGCTGTTTTTCTTTTTTATCTAAAGAGTAAATTAATCAGGATTCTCTGAAACTACTTCTTGTCTCTTGATTTTATAATGTCTTTATTAGTCAATTAATATTTTGATATTATTTGGAAAAGTTATTAGATATAATACTATTATAATGCATTTTTTTAAATTACGAATTATTTGATTAACTAGAAATCGGAAAATATATTTATGAAAATTGATTAAAATTTTCTTAATTTTAAAACAAGAAAATTGTATTAAATTAAAGAATACAGAGCAAAAAGGTGTTGATTTATAATTGATTTATAATAATACAATCGTGTAATATATATAAATATATATATTATATACATCGCAATACTAGTCTTCATATAGCTAAATATTATAATATTATTAATTACAAGAGAAGTCGTTCATCTCTTACTTAAAAATAAAAAACTGAATTGATTTTGGTAGAAATACATAAATATCTTTTTTATAAATTATAAAAGAAATAGAATTTTTTTAAATTACTTAATTTTAAATAAATAAATGACTTTTTAGCACATATGTATGATTATTGTCTTCAACCATACTACATTTTATTAACTGATAATGAAGGACTGTGTTATGTCCACAATGTACGAGCATTATTTTAAATGCTTTATCATACTTTATTTTTATATATTCTGTGATATTTTTATTTATATTAATTACATAGCACAATGTATTTATTTTTTATTGGTTATTTTTTATTATTATTTTATTTGAAAGGTTCGATTCCCGATTCAGCGACTTTCGGATCTATATTTTTCTTTCGCATTTAATTATTTATTTCGATAGAGGGGTCAAGGGGTTTTTGAAATAAAATCTCAAGTAAGAGATTATTTCAATTTTCAAAGTCTTGGTTAGTACACCAAGAGTAATATGTGCCTTGTGCACGATTTGTTTTCATAGCAACATCCGCGTTTGGCTCTTCACGCCTTCTTATGATTTAGATTTATATTAAAAAAAATATGATTTTTAGTAAACAATTATTATGGCTATAAACATTGTCAAAAACACATAGAAAGATAATTTTGAGAACTTTTAGAAATAACTAGATTTTTTTGCAGGAATAGAAACAATTCTAAAATAATATTAAGGAAAAAGAATTCATGAAGTTGTAACAGAAATAATTTAGGTGCAGGCAAAATATGTCATTATTTTATGACGTAAATAATTTATAGTCTATAGTATAATGCAAACAATAGAACGAGACCTGAAAATTATACAAAAGAAAATGAATTTTTTCCCACTAACAAAGAAGCTAGACCAAAAAATTCCAGGATACGGCCGGTCGTTGTGGAAACACGAATAAAAGATAAAAGAAATATTTATTTTATCTTTTTCCTTTGTCCCTACCACTTCTTGAGGCATTTGGTCATTCCCAGTCTATGGCTGTCCACGATACACTAAGTGCGTTAGTGCATAGAAAATCAATCGTAACTATTAGCTGGACGTTGAGAATTTTAGTTCCACGTGTAAGCAATTTCAGAGGATATGTTCAAAGGTAAGTTTTTCTATATATAAACTTTTTTGTTTTTCTACTTGATGGACACATCGCATAAAAAGGAACTTTGCAAAAACTCGGTGAAAAATATATTTAAAAGACTATACACAAAAAATTGCCTTTTGAAGCATTTGAAGTAATATTCTGACATTTAAAAAATTTTAACATGAATGTGATTTAAGAAATTTTAAAATTAATTTATACCTAACCTTTTCAAATTCACAATATTATTGCAGACATTATATTTAATAATTATATAAATATATATATATATATTTAATAATTATAACAATTTATATATTTATAAATATAAAAATTTATAAAAAGTATAGATAAAAATATATTCGTGTGTATTTTACAAACTTGGTTTATATTTGTTTATGCTCTCTATTTAATTTAAATATATATATATATATATATATATATATATATATCCTTAACAACGTTCGTGCGGTGATAGAACGCATCAAGACGAACGAAAATGTTTTATACCATTTTGCGATATATTTAATAAAACTTTCTCTCCTATTTGCTTGACTTTATCTCTCTTACTCGCTTTTATTCGCTTGACTTTAAAATTCAATATTTTGATTAAAGTTATGATTAAAGATATTGCAAAATGGTATAAGACTTTTTTATTCGTATCGATGCGCTCTATCATCACACAAACGTTGTTAAGGGTGTTCCGGGACACCCTGTATATATATATCTCTTATCAAGTAATCTAGATATACATAGAGAAGAAATACAGTACAGAGATTAATACAATAAAAAATTACTTTACTTAACAATATTACAAAATAATAAAAAGAAGCGAAACATACTTGTGAAAATAAAAATAAAATTATTATATAATTTTAAGATGTCAAGAACATGTCAGATTGGACAACATGTCAAGACTCTTAGACGAGTTATGAGAGACCTTTATTATTTTGTCGTAGATATTACTTAAATTGTCGGTATCCTTTTGTAAGTTAATAGCGTTATTATTTTTCTTAATAAAAAAACATTTCAGCAATTTCTCTTTTTCTTACATGTTTTTCACTGTGCAAAATAACCGGCGAAGTCCAGTCAAAATCGTAATCGAATTCAATTTTTATGTTTGCTGATAACTGATAAATTACTCGAATGCATTTTGATGTCGCTGAAATGTTCCTTTACACGTGTACATAGATGTCTCTTTGTTTGTCCGATGTATGACACGTTGCAATCATTACAATTAATTTCGTAAACTACTTTTGTCTTTTTATCTGTAGGCAGTCTATCCTTGCCGAGTGTAATTAAATGATTCGGTTTTTTAAGGAATATTATAAACAACATTAAATCCAATATTTTTAAAAATTCGATCGATATCGCCTGAGCTATTAACATAAGGTAGTGAAATGAAAGGAGATTTATCAACAATATTTCGCTCATTACTCGATTTATTCATGTTTCTGTGTTTTAAAAAATTAATCCTTTTATTAATTCAACGATCAATTACATGTTTAGGAAAGCAGTTATTAAATAAAATCTGTTTCACGATATTAATATTCTCGTCGTGAAACTGGTCATTAGATTAGAGAATCGCGTGATCTACAAGATTAAAAATTGTGTTTATTTTATATATAAAAGGGTGATTGGAAAAAAAATTTATATATCTGTTCGAACACGTGTTCTTCCTGTACCAATTTGTTACAAACTTTTCATTTGACCGAGAGATCGTTGTATTCAAAAAATTAATACATCCGTCTGATTCCGTCTCATATGTAAAAGTTAAACGGTGGTGATAATTATTAAAGATATTAGTTATTTCGTGGATTTTGGTCTTTGGAATAATTTAAAATATAATAGAGAGAAAGAGAGAGATGGAGAGATATTGCGTGATACTAAAATACTATAAATAATAATGTGGCTATGTAGAGAGGGAATCCTAAATATTGCACCTTCGCGAGTGATTAATTATCCGGTTGCGGCAAAGTTTGGTCAAAGTTTATAAGCGTACGTTTCCGCTGATTTTGTTGCAGATATGAGCATCTTTCTCATTAACGGATTCTTCTTACTGGGCTTTGTCGTAGCCTCAGTACCAAATGTTTTCGTGGATTCATCGGAATCCGCGGAAATAATGGACCAGGATCCGCTTCCGAATCCGTGCAGCTACAACAACGTTAACTCGGTACTGGAAGCGCAATGTTCCAAACTGAAATTACTCAAAATCCCGTTAAATTTGAACGTAGACATACAGGTGAGATAGTCGTTTAAATATATCTTACATAAAATTGCAATAAAAAAATAGTCATGTATGTTTTTGGCATTATAAAAAGATATTTTCTGTATATATAATGACGATTTTTTTATCTTATCTGCAATTCGCATAAAATAGAGAAATTCGTAGTGAGTTTCAAAAATCCACGAAACTTTGTTTCACTTTTTTTAAATACGGGAAATTAAGATTTATAAATTGAAAACATTATATTAAAACTTTAAATATTAAAATTAAATAAAAGTTTTTATTAAAAATTATTTTTTATATAAGATTTCATATCATATATTTGACCTTGGATAGCCGTTTAAAGGTCATCTTTAATTACTTAAATGGAAACCCTATTTTTCAATGCATATTTTTCTAACTACTTTTAATACTACATAAGATATTGAAGATGACCTTTATGTGATCTTCAAGCGACTATGCAAGGTCAAACCAATGACACCATCTTATACCCAACTCGAAGTCAAACAATTTCGTATGAAGCATTTTAAATTGCATTGTTCAAAGATATTCGCGTGGATCGATTAAAATCGCCCTGTATACGTTTCATTTCTGATAACATTTCTCTTCTGTTTGCTAGATGCTCAATCTTATTGGGAATTATTTGAAAGAACTGACAAAGGACAGTCTGCATCCTTACAAGAAACTGGCCTACATCTATCTAGGTGACAATTCCATTACTGAACTTGACGAGGAAGCTTTCGCCAATCAGCCTTACCTGAAGCTGCTGGATCTCAGGTTGAATGATTGCGACACTCTGTCCAAGAGTCTTTTCCAATTGCCGTATCTTCACACGCTCTACCTCGGCTACAACCATCTTAACGATTCCGTGTTCAAGGTGAAGGTCACCTCGCCTCTCAGACTGTTGCAGCTGACCGAGAACAAGCTAACTACGATCCCGAATATAGGCGTCCAGCCAACCCTCCTTAATCTTAACGTGTCCTACAACAAAATTACCTCGATCAGCACCGAGGATCTGGCGCCGTTCTGCTCGCTGAAGGAGCTTGATCTGACTGGGAATAGCATAAGTTTTAAAGCAGGCAGCTACGATTGTCAGAGATTCATCGCCTGGGTGAAGCTGCGGCAGATCAAGATAAAGCCTGACGATCTTTACAATTGCACCGAAACAGCACTGAATGAGTACTGCGCCAACGTGAGATTCAGCAATCGGACGTATGAGCTGTACAACGAGTGCTTGGAATTGTCGAAACGTTTGAAAATTGAATAAAGAGTAAATTTGTTGTGCGCACTGATTTCTGTATGTATAATATATAATTTTCAATCATGATTAACTAGCAATCTCCTCTTATTCTACAGAAACGCATTACAACAAAAGAAAGATTGCAGAAATGATCTTTTTAGAAACGCATAAAGACTCCATAAATTTACAGAAAGACACAAACAATTTAAATTTAATATACGATTCGATTCTTAATATCATATACGCTTTCCCCGAAATAATATACCTCTCTAAGTCACTGCTATTGTTTTGGTACCAACACAGAGAATTTAGTACGTATTAAACTCTCGATCGACACACATCGTCTCTCGACTCACCACACGACTTAATTTGACCGTACCTGTGTAATAAAGTAAAGTTCTGTGGTGTATATAAATTGACTAATTTTCTCTAGGTAATATGACACATTTTTATCATTTTGCTTTTATAACTACTATAGTGTCTACTCTTTATTTATCATAAATAGATGATTATTTTCGCTTTTTTTCATTTCTTTTCGTTTATTTTGAATCTTGCATGCCGGTATACAATTTCAATGTTCGATACTTTATTATATTGTCACGGAAATTCAAATCATTTTTAATTAGATTGATTGTAATGTTCATATTACACAGGTTTATTGCGATATATACAATAGTATGTGTAATATCTTAATCATGTATTAATTAAAACTTTATTTTTTACTATCAATTTTTACTACTAATTGTCATATTTTGTGTATTTAATTTAGATGTATTAATTATATAGACACTTGACTGAAATTGTCGGTCGAATGTGTTAACAATAAACATCTGAATTGTACCCAGTCTGATCGTTTATTTTTGCTGTCAACAACAAGTATATTACTTAATGATGAAGACAATGTTAAAATTTATGACACGAGAAAATGTTCAACCAGTTCATAATCTTGAAGAGATATCTGTAGACTTAGTAATTATTTATATAAATAAATTTCCAAAATTATTAATAGCAGTCACTGGTATTTAAATAGGAGGGTTAGAAATTAATCGACCAAAAACTAGCGAGTAAATAATTTATTTAGCTTGACGACGTTTCGACCATGTGATTGTGGTCCTTATCGAATTCTTATTCTTATCAAGTCCTTATCGCTTAAGAAAACATCTTTGCTCACTTTTATAATATTATCTAGTTTTTTTCGGCAACCTATATCTATAACCTATAACCTATAATATAGAACCTACCCAGTAAGCAAAAAATCATTGCTACAACGTTATTATTCTTGTCAAGTATATAGTTTTTAACATTGTATGCAACATCATTATGAACAAACTTTGACATCGATTTAGAGATTTATGTAATGTTGAAATTAACGTTTTTAAAATATTTTATTAATATCTTCAGCAATATATGTTATTAAATAATATTTTTAAAACATTTATAAAACATTAGTTAAAATTTTTCAACTTATATTTATAAAACATTATATCATAACGTTTAGAAAATTTATATAATATCAACATTATAAAATGTTGATTAATTCTAATTATTACATTACATAAATTTCATAATAAAAAAAAATAATTATACCAATATTTCAGTCGGTAAATATTTCATATAATAAAACATTTTCTAAAGAAAGATCGTTGAATGTAAAATATGCAGTTGGATTGATAGTTTCATATAAGCATAAAATAAGCGAAAGACATATTGATACCACTGGTGTCATAATTGCATGGCACAACAAATATGAAAATGGACTTTGTTACGGTGATGTTTATTATTATGGTATTCCGCATCTCAGTAAGATATATGTACTTCGAATTATTTTAAAGATAAATGTATGCAGAAATATAACGTCAAGAGAGATGATTGGAAATTTCAACCATACTACATTTTATTAACTGATAATGACGATCTGTGTTATGTTCCATAATGTACAATTATTATTTTTAATGATTTATCATACTTTATCTTTATATATTCTGTGATATGTTTATTTGTATTATTTGCATTATACAGCACAGTGTATTAATTTTTTATAATTATTTTTTATTTTAGGCGCTATACCGATGTGCACCTCGAAATGAATCAATAATTCAGCGATTGGAAGATTTTTCTATAAATTCGAAGGTATACTCATTATGTACCAAATAACATAGTAGAAAAGTATTATTCAAACGATGCCGCAGTTCTTCGCAAAATATTGAAAAAAATGATAATACTTTAAATGATATTGACTAATAATTATAATACTTTGAATAGTACAGAAGTATGTGTCATGCGCCTTTTCTTTTCGACAAAGAATAAATTAGAAGCCGGGATAAAATCCAGAAATATTGATTGTCCTTATCTCATGGAAAGCAATAAAAAACTATTAAGGCTATTTTGCAAAAGATACAGAATTCTTCTAATATGACACACAAAATAAATATATGTAGAGCGGTCTAATCTCTGACAAATGACACAGATCAAAGAATATAAAACATTAACATAGGATTTCAAAAACATTAACATAGGATTTAAAAAAATATGTATTAATAATAATAAAATTATTTTTTAATATTTACACTCACACAAACTTATGTATTCACTTACAAAAATTAAAACATTACTTTAAAGTCTCCAAAATAATTGCTGCTTATATTTCATGATATCGATTAAATGTTTCGGTTTGAGAAACTGTTATACTTAATATATTGTACATTTCAAATTTTATGAACAGAACAATATTATTTTTAGTATATAATTATTATAATAATGAATATTATCAAAAACACATAGAAAAATATAATTGAAAAAATTTAAAAATAACTAGGTTTTGCAGGAATAAAACAATTCTAAAATAATATTAAGGAAAAAGAATTAATAAAGTTGTAATAAAAATAATTTAGGTTCAGGCAAAAATTATTATTTTTGGACCTAGATAATCCATTGTCTATAGTATAATGCAAATATTACAATGTGACCTGAAAATTGTACAAAAAAATGAATCATTTTCTATTCATAAAGAAGCTAGGGCAAAAAATCTCAGGGTCCGGGCTAAGCAATATCGTTCTGGAAACAAGTGTGAAAGATAAAATAAATATATGTATATTATATCTTTATTCTTTGTCCCTTCCATTTCCTGAAGCATTTGATCATTCCCAGTCTATAGCTGTCCGCGATACTCTAAGTCTCGTGCGTTAATGCACTGAATATCAATCGATTAATTAAGAAAAACTCAAATTGCAAGTTGTTTTTATATTGTATGTTGTTTATTATATATATTTTTGTTGTAAAATAATAGTTACGATATAGGATTTGCTTACCGAGATTATTTTAGTAATTTTGAAAAACGTATCTATTAACTTGACGGACGTTGAGAATTTTAGTTTCACGTGCAATTTCAGAGAATATGCTCAGAGGTAAGTTTATCTATATATAAACTTTTTTGTCATTCTACTTGATGGACACATCGCATAAAAAGGAACTTTGCAAAAACTTGGCGAAAAATATATTTAGAAGACTTTACGCAAAAAATTGCCATTTAAAGCATTTGAAGTATATGAATATTTTGACATTTAACGAATTTCAAAAATGAATGTGATTTAAGAAATTTTAAAATTAATTTATATCTAGTTTTTTCAAATTTACAATAGTTTTGCAAATATTGTGTCGTTTTAAAACCTGACTTGATCAGACTTTCGGAATAAAATTTCAAGGTGTATTCCGACAATCTATTTTTTAGAATTAAACTAGAAATGTCGTTATACGCGCTCCATTCGTATCTGTCAGACGCTCGTTACTCGTGATAATCGTCTTTCCTTCGTAATCTCACAGGAAACATGAATTATTAATAAAAAATTTATATATTACAAGTTATGTATGTATATTATATTTAATAATTTATAATTATATAAATATATATATATATATATATATATATATATATATATATTATAAACATATAACATTTATAAATATAAAAATTTATAAAAAGTAATTAAAATTTACATATAAACCCTTCATTTTTTATATATTTAAATATTTTAGAACAATAATGTAGCAATCAATAATTTACATATATGAGTAAATTTTTCTTTCACAATCATCATTTTGTAATGAATAAAAACCATAAGCATTACAAACTACATAACTTTTATTTGAAACGTTTTCTGTATCTTTTATCATTTTGTATTAACTCAGAAATAAAAAAATTGATTTTTTCAAGGGGCATTTTAACCCTTATATGTCGAAATACGCAGCTAAAAAAATACCATCCTGTCTCTTCAAGAGCGCTCGAAAAGGACATAAATGTAATTACGCTAGAAGCTGAAGCTATTATACTTTTATAATGGTCTTTTTCTCTCTTCCTCTTCCTCTTTCACACGATACTGAATCAGGCTATGGAAATATCGATATTGCGCGTATAAATAAACATTACAAGAAATAGATCGGACAAATGGAAAAGTTTTACCAATTTTTATCTTCTCTTTTTATTTTTCTTTTTAAAAATTTTTTCTCAAACTATCTCGCCGGGTAACCAACTTCCTTTATCTTGCTTATTTAAACTTATCCTCATTTCTTACTTTTTTCCTTTTTATAAACACGGATTTTTAATATAGGAAAATATCAATTGAATGATTTGAAATTCACAAAAAATATCCTCGATATATTTAGCAAGTAAAATAATATATAATAAATATAATATAATTTAAAATAATATAAAAAATATATAATATGTAATCTTATATATGTATATATATATATATATATATATACATATATAATATATAACATTTAATCATGATTTTAACTAATAATCTCACTTCATTTTATATACAGAAACGTATTACAAGAGATAAGAGATTGAGGAAATGATCTTTATAAAAACGCATAAAGACTCAATCAATTTACAGAAAGACACAAACAAGTTGAATTCAATATACTATTCGATTCTTAATATCATATAAAGTTTAGTACTTATAGAATGCTCGATCTGCACACATCGTCTTTCAACGATGCATCACAGTAACGACTTATTTTAAACGTGCTTGTGCAATGAAATAAAGTTCCGTGGTGTGTTTAAGTTATCTAATTTACTCTAGATAATATGACACATTTTTATCACTTCGCTTTTATAACTACTATAGTGCCTACTCTTTATTTATCTTTGTTATACGCACACAATGATTTTTGCTCTCTTATCGTTCCTTTTCGTTTAGTTTGTACCTTGCATGCCGGAATACAATTTCAGTGTTCGATACTTTATTATATTGTTATGGAAATCCGTATCATTTTTAATTGGATTGATTGTAATGTTTATATCACACACGCCTAGAATTATCGCAATGTATGTGTAATATTTTAATCATATATTAATACTTTATTCTTTACTATCAATTCTTATATTCTTGATTGTCATATTTTTTGTATTTAAGGGGATGCCGGAGCGACGGCCAAACTCCGATAAGTTAGCACCACACACATTTAAACATATGCACGTATACAACGCATACGCGTGAAAACGTTTTTAATATATAACTTTTTTATAATTCTTCATATTATCCTTACCGCGTATACTATATTTCATGCACAGACAAACTGCAGAACTTTTTTATTAAATAAGTATTGTTACAAACTGACACAAAGAAGTCGATAACAAAACTGTAATTTTTTTATTTTTATATGATTTATATATGCAATCATAGCTAACGCGGTCCGTTTTTATAATTACTTTAATCGTGGAAAAGGATTTATTCATCAGTATAGTCAATAAAAAGTTATTTAAAAAAAAACTAAATATTCGCATTTGGTCGGTAAAAACATACCTCCGGCATCCCCTTAAGTTAGATGTATTAATTACAGACACTTGATCGAAAATGTCGGTGTCAAGAATAAACACTTGAACTGTAGCCAGACTGATCATCTACTTTCGCTGTTCTTGATAATACATAATAATAGAATATATATAAAATATCAAATAATGTATTATATTACAAATATATAATTTAAAATGTAATAGAGAAAAATGGAGAGATATTGCGTGATACTCAAATAACATAAATGATAACGTGGCAGTGTAAAGAGAAAATCTCAAATATTGCATCTTCGTCGAGCAATTAATTGTTCGGTTGCGGCAAAATTTAGGCAAAGTTTATAAGCGTACGTTTGTGCTGATTTTGTTGCAGATATGAGAATCTTTCTCTTCAACGGGTTTTTTTTACTGGGTTTCGTCGTAGCCCCAGTACCGAATGTTTTTGTGGATTCATCGGAATGCGCGGAAACAATGGACCAGAAGCCGCTTTCGAATACGTGCTGCTACATCACAGCTAATTCGGTATTGGAAGCGCGATGCTCTGTATTAAAATCGCACAAAATTCCGTTACATTTGAATCCGGACATACGGGTGAGATTGTCTTTTAAATATATCTTATTAAAAATTGCAATTAAAAACAATCATGTATTTTTTTCATTATAAAAAGATTTTTTGGCATATATAGCGACGATTTTTTTATCTTACTTGCAAATCGCATAAAATAAAAGGATTTATAACTAGTTCTAGAAATCCGTGAGGCACTATTTTTTTTTACAATAATTATGAAATTATGATATATATGTGATAAATAATATTATAATAAAATTTGCTAAAATCTTATATTCTCCTCAAAGTAAAAAAACTTTTGTATGAAACATTCTAAAATGCATTGTTCAAAGGATATTCGTGTGGATATATTAAAATCGCCAACTCTGTATACGTTTCATCCCTGATAACACTCCTGATGTTCCTCTCTTATTTGCTAGGTGCTGAATATTACCTGGACTCAAATACGAATATTGAGTAACAACAGTCTGCATCCATACAAGAAATTGAAATTCATCTATCTACGTTACAATTTTTTCCATATCATCAAAGAGGCAGCCTTTGCCAATCAGCCTTACCTGCAGGTGCTGGATCTCAGGAACAACTATTGCTACAAACTGCCCAAAAGTCTTTTCCAATTGCCATATCTTCACACGCTCTATCTCGGCCACAACCAGCTTTACGATTCCGTGTTCAAAGTAAATGCCACCTCGCCTCTCAAAATACTGCAGCTGTCCAATAACAAACTAAGCGTGATCCCGAACATAGGACTTCCAGCCGACCCTTCTTAATCTCGATCTGTTTAACAACCGCATCATCTCGATCAGCACCGAGAATCTGGCGCCGTTTTGCTCGCTAAAAGAGCTCGATCTGACCGGGAATGATATCAGATTCAACGCGCGCAGCTGCGATTGTCAGACGTTTAACGCCTGGGTGAAGCTGCGTCAGATCAAGATGAAGCCCAAACTTTACAAATGCCCCTATTCATCGGCTCTAAACAAGACCTGCGCCAACGTGAGTTTCAGCAATCGGACGTACGAGCTGTTTAACGAGTGTTTGGCCATGATACAGCAGATGATAAAGGAGGACATACAGCAGAAGATGGAAAAGGATATACAGCAGAAGATGGAGCCCGAGAAACCTCGATCGGTTTGGTTAATCTTCGCCCAGTGTGTCTCGGTATTTCTCTTCATCGTCTTTGTGACGTTGTTTTGCGTGTACAATTGGAATCGTAAACAGCGTAGGAAACAACAAGAGCAGCTAACGATGATCTACAATACCGAGCTGAACACCGAGCTGCTCCAACAGCAACCTGACGATAATTAGTCAAATAATGGCTAATAAAACATATAGTCTTGTAAGAAGAACTGTTTCTGGCGTCGACAATATGCGAGAATAAAATTTTACATGAGAAAGGCGGGATGAAAGTGTAAACGAGGTCTTATCAGAAATGATCGATCGAAAAGACGTCAAATCGATATTGATCCGACCAATTCGACTTTGATTCGACATCAATACGACGTCGATTTAACTATCATTTTTGGTCAAAAGTTATTTGAAAATTTAACGATGTTTTTGCTATAAGTAAGAGAAAGAGAGAGAGCAAGAACTGTTGGTGTTTGTTGAAAGAATTAAATCAACAGTGGATTCACAGAGATTTAATCGGATATATATTTGCGTGCCTAAGTTTGTATCTGATTATTATTAATACATATCGCACAATGTGCAATAAACGTAAGATTATTATAATAGTTCGAATGCTTCTCCTGGCGCGATTGCCATTTTTTGAACAATATTTTACAAATTTTTTAGAAAGAGTTCACTGGACATACATTAGACATTTTTGTTCTATCTGAATATAAGTATATTATAAATGATAATCCTTAAGAGTCGCCAGTAATAAATAATGAAAATCTCTCCTCCAATTTTAAAGTCGACCAGACTGGCAATAATTTATTTTAAATAATTAGTTTAATTTACAACGTTTCGGCTGTCATTGCAGCCCTTTTCAAGTAATCTATAAACAATTATATACATATAAATATACTCTTAATGCGCTTAATCATACAAATAATTATAAATTTACAAAAATATATATGTTTACATACCAGATTAATACAATAAATCATATTTACAGCAAACCCCCGACAAAATTAACCATTGTTTTGATGAACAATGTATAACTGACAGAAGTAAGCACGAAATAAATAGATGTTGACTGTTAGCAGGAAACTTAGTCACTACGCGTTGAGAAAATAGAAAACCAAAGTACTGTGTCTTTCGCAATTTTTAAACCGTCAATACAAAGTCAAATAAATAAATAAATAAATAAATAAATATGTAACATATGACAATATAATATATTAAATAGCTTCAAGAACGCGATCATAAATCCCACTGAAATTCTCCGTATCTTTTTGTAAATTAATGCTTTTTCTTTGGTTTTTTATATAGAACATTTCTGCTATTTCTCTTTTTCTTGTTTGTTTTTCTTGATGCAGAATCACAGGAGAATCCCAACGGAACTCATGATCGTTGCAAGTCCGATGCAAACTAACAACTGATTGTGAGTGTGATGTCGTGTCTTTTTTGATGTTATTTTTATGTTCCTTAATACGTGTTTCTAAATGTCGCTTTGTTTGTCCAATACATGTAGAGTCACAATTCGCGCATTCGATCTTATAAACGACATCGGTTCTTTTTAAGTTATCAATACTATCTTTTCCTCTTTTTATCAATGTGTCTAATTTTTTTGGAACGGTATATAATACACCGATTCCATTTTTGTTTATGCAACGAGTAATATTTTCGCTCAAATCTCTAATATACGGCAACACTATAACATTTCGTGTATCAAATTTATCTCGATTAGACGCACCAAAATTACCGCCAAATTTAATCGCCCTAAGTCTCCTGTTAACAATTTTGTTTATGACTGTTGACGGGTAACAATTGTTACGAAGAATTCGTTTAACTAAGATGATGTTTTTCTCGTGAAACATAGGGTCAGCGAATAAAATAGCCCTGTCCACGAGGCTTGTGATCACACTAATTTTATAACGCATCGGATGGTTCGAAAGAAAATTTATATAACGGCCTGAAAACGTAGGCTTACGGAACCAGTCAGTCGTCAATTTGCCATTAACTCGTATAACGTTTGTGTCTAAAAAACTTAAGGAACAATTGTTCTCCAATTCAAACGTAAACTTTAGTCGAGTGTGAAAGCTATTAAAAATCGTAAGCATATCCTCCACTTTACATTTCGGAATAATTGAAAAACCCTACGTATTATTTTCGATATCTCGAGTTTCTGTATATACAATATATTGTATAGCCTTTTGAACAAAGACGTTATGATCTTCATAAGCGTTGTTAATTATTATCCAGAAAAAAGAAGAGAGTTCCGCGGAGATTGATATATTAAATCCAGATAGCACAAAGATGTCTAATGTATGTTCAGTAAAAATTCGTTCTTGGACATTGAGATATTCTTAAACAATCCAAATAAATAAAAATCTTTCCTCAAAGTTAAAAGTCGACTTAACTGGCAATCATTTATTATAAATAATTAGTTGAAATATAACGTTTCGGCTGTCATTGCAGCCTTTTTTAAGTAAATCTATAAAAAGTTACATAAAAATAATTATAATTTTGATACACTTCATCGCTACAAATAATTATACATTCAAATACATAAATATGCTACATACCAAATTAATACAGTAAATCAAGTTCACTGCAAACCACCGACAATATGCACCATTGTTTTGATGAAGAATGTAGAACTGACAGAAGTAAGCAAGTTCTATGGTTTTCACACTCGAATTATATTTACGTCCGAACTAGAGAACAATTGTTCTCTGAGTTTTTTGGACACAAATGTTATACGGATTGGGGGCAGATTGACAACTAATTAGTTCCGTAAGCCTACGTTTTTAGGCCGATATATAAATTTTTTATCAAATCATCTGATGAGATATAAAATCAGTGTGATCACAAGTTTAGTGGATAGGGCTATTTTACTCGCCGACCCTATGTTTCACGAGGAAAACATTAATATAGTCAAAAGAATTCTTCGTAATAATTGTTAGCCGTTAATGGTTATAAACAAATACATTAACAAAAGACGTAGAGTGATTAAATTTGGCGGTAATCTTAGCTCATCCAACCGAAATAAATTTGATGCGCGAAATAGTATAGTGTTGCCTTACATTAAAGATTTGAGCGAAAATATTACGCGTTGCATTAATAAAAATAAAATTGTATTATATACCGTTCCAAAAAAATTAGACACACTGATAAAAAGGAGAAAAGATAGGATAGATACATAACTTAAAAAGAACTGATGTCGTGAATAAAATTGAATGTGCGAATTGTGATTCTACGTATATTGGCCAGACAAAGAGACATTTAGAAACGCGCATCAAAGAACATAGAAATAATATTAAAAAAGACACGACATTGCATTTGTTAGTTTGCATTGGACTTGCAACCATCATGAGTTCCGTTGGGATTCTTCGGTGATTTTGCATCAAGAAAAACAAACAAGAAAAAGAGAAATTGCAGAAATGTTTTATATAAAAAAACAACGTAAAAGTATTAATTTACATAAAGATACGGAGAATTTTAGTGGGATTTATGATCGTGTTCTTGACGCTATTTAAATTATTTTTATTTTTATTTTTACCTATTTATTTATATATTTAACCTTGTTATGATGTTTTAGATTGCGAGAGACACATTAGTTTTGTCTCTATTTTCTTAACGCGTTAGTGACTAAGATTCTTGCTAACAGTTAACATTTATTTATTTCTTGCTTACTTCTGTCAGTTCTACATTGTTCATCAAAACAATGGTGAATATTGTCGGTGGTTTGCAGTGAATTTTATTTACTGTATTAATTTGGTATGTAGCATATTTTTGTATTTGAATGTATAATTATTTGTAGCGATGAAGTGTATCAAAATTATAATTATTTTTACGTAACTTTTTATAGATTTACTTGAAAAGGTTGCAATGACAGCCGAAACGTTGTATTTTATTGATTATTTATAATAAATAATTGCCAGTTTGGTCGACTTTTAACTTTGAAGAAAGATTTTTATTAATTATTACTGGCGAACCTTAAGAATTATTATCCAATCCAAATAAAATTTATCGGACATTCAATGAACGTTTATTGGATGTACATTAGTCACAACTTGGTACGTCTACACGATGTTCGAAATATAGCCAACTTTGGATCAATTATGAATTGATTTAGGATATATTTTCAATTGTAAATTTTAATTAAAAATAACAATTAAATAAATTTTGTTGAGTTTTAATTTTTATTATGAAAAATACAATTTATATATGTGTTAAAAAACATTTATTTTTAGTACAAAATAATATGTAGTTTTTATATTACTTTTATACAATAAACTTTGGTACAGAAAGAACAGCCATTTAATAAAACACTATTAATTTTTTAAAACTTAATATTATATATTAATAATTAAAAATAACTTTTCTTATATATCAATAATTTCATTTAATATATATATATATATATATATATATATATAAATACATTTATTAATAAAAGAAATATATATTATATCTTTTTTCTTTTTTCTTCCTCTCTTTCCGAAAGCATTTGGTTATTCTCAAATTAACAAAATTATCAGGAACTGTTTGTTCAAATCAAAAGACATAGTTTCCAATTAATATTCTAACAATCTGTCATATTACAAAAAATTCGCGAAAAAATATTAAATTTTTGCATGTTTGGCTCTGTGATTTAGTTATATTAAATTAATATATCGGAAAACCGACTACAATATACGTTAAAATGTATATTATATAGCTTGGAACATTTACATTACACATATATACATGAGCATATGTTTCTTCATCGTTTCTATATCGTTATTATATTGTAAAAGATATAGAATTCTTTTAATATGACACACAAAATAAATATATGTAGAGCGCTCTAATCTCTGACAAATGACACAAATCAAACAAAATAAAACAATAAAATAAAATTTTTAAAAAAATATGCATTAATAATGATAAAATTATTTTTAAATATTTACACACACAAACTTATGTATTCATTTACAAAAATTAAAACATTACTTTAAAGTCTCGAAAATAATTGCTGCTTATATTTCATATCGATTAAATGTTTTGCTGTGAGAAACTGTCATACTTAATATATTGTACATTTCAAATTTTATGAACAGAACAAATGTAATTTTTAGTATGCAATTATTATGGTTATGAACATTATCAAAAACACATAAAAAGATAATTTTGAAAAATTTTAGAGATAACTAGATTTTGTTGCAGAAATAGAAACAATTCTAAATTAATATTAAGAAAAAAGAATTCATAAAGTTGTAATAGAAATAACTTAGGTGCAAGCAAAAATTGCTTTTATTTTATGACGCAGATAATTCATAGTCTATAATATAATGCAAACAATAGAACGAGACCTGAAAATTATACAAAAGAAAATGAATTTTTTTCTACTATATAATAAAGAAGCTAGACCAAAAAATTCCAGGGTACGGCCGAAGAAGTATCGTTGTGGAAACACAAATAAAAGATAAAAGAAATATTTATTTTATCTTTTTCCTTTGTCCTTATTACTCTTGAGGCATTTGGTCATTCCCAGCCTATGGCTGTTCACGATACACTAAGCCTCGTGCGTTAGTGCATAGAAAATCAATCGAGTCATTAAAAAAAACTCAAACTGCAAATTGTTTTTATATTTTATTTGTGTTTATTATATATATTTTTGTCGCATAAATAATAGTTGCAATAAAGGATTTGCTTACCAAGATTATTTTAATAATTTTGAAAAACATAACTATTAGCTGAACGTTGAGAATTTTAGTTCCACGTGCAAGCAATTTCAAAGGATATGCTCAAAGGTAAGTTTTTCTATATATAAACTTTTTTGTTTTTTTACTTGATAGACACACCTTATTTGAAAAAAGGCATGTGACGCTTTAATTGTTTCCGTTTTTCCGTTATGCCGATTGGTTTTTTCAATGCACTCATTGTCAGTTCATGTAAAGAGATATCTGTAGACTTAGTAATTATTTATATAAATAAATTTTCAAAATTATTAATAGCAGTCACTGGTATTTAAATAAGAGTTGTAGAAATTAATCGACCAAAAACTAACAAGTAAATAATTTATTTAGCTCGACGACGTTTTGACCACGTGATTGTGGTCCTTATCAAATTCTTATACTTATCATGTCCTTATCGCTAGAGAAAACATCTTTGTCCACTTTTATGATATTATCTAGTTTTTTCGGCAACATATCTATAATATATCTATAACCTATAACCTATAATATAGAACCTACCCAGTAAGCAAAAAATCATTGCTACAACGTTATTATTCTTGTCAAGAATATAGTTTTTAACATTGTATGCAACATCATTATAAACAAACTTTGACATCGATTTAGAGGTTTCGGTAATGTTAAAATTAACGTTTTTAAAATAATTTAATTATATTTTCAACAATATGGTATATGTTACTAAATAATAATTTTAAAACATTTATAAAACGTCAGTTAAAATATTTTTTAGAATATTTATTAATAATATTTTAAACATATATTTTTTAAACATTATATCATAACGTTTAGAAAATTTATATATAATCAACATTATAAAATGTTGATTAATTCTAATTATTACATTACATAAATTTTATAATATAAAAAAATAATTATACCAATATTTCAGTCAGTAAATATTTCATCTAATAAAACATTTTCCAAAGAAAGATCGTTGAATGTAAAATATGCAGTTGGATTGATAGTTTCATATAAGCATAAAATAAGCGAAACTAGACATATTGATACCACTGGTGTCATAATTGCATGGCACAACAAATATGAAAATGGACTTTGTTACGGTGATGTTTATTAATATGGTATTCTGCATCTCAGTAAGATATATGTACTTCGAATTATTTTAAAGATAAATGTATGCAGAAATATAACGTCAAGAGAGATGATTGAAAAAACCATACTACATTTTATTAACTGATAATGACGATCTGTGTTATGTTCCTAAATGTACGATTATTATTTTAAATGATATATATTACTTTATCTTAATAAATGATATTTTTATTTTTATTATTTGCATTATACAACACAGTGTATTCATTTTTTATAATTATTTTTTATTTTAGGCGCTATACTGATGTGTACCTTGAAGTGGATCAATAATTCAGCGATTGGAAGATTTTTCTATAAATTCGAAGGTATACTCATTATGTACCGAATAACATAGTAGAAAAGTATTATTCAAACGATGCCGCAGTCCTTCGCAAAATATTGAGAAGAAATGATACTTTAAATAATATTGACTTATAATTATAATACTTTGAATAGTACAAAAGTATGATTCATGCGTCTCTTTTTTTCGACGAAGAATAAATTAAAAGCCGCGATAAAATCCAGAAATATTGATTGTCCTTATCTCATGGAAAGCAATAAAAAACTATTAAGGCTTTTTTGCATAAGATATAAAATTCTTTTATATGATACACCAAATATATATATATATATATAAATATATGTAGAGCGGTCTAATCTCTGACAAATGACACAGGTCAGAGAATATAAAACATTAACATAGAATTTTCAAAAAAATATGTATTAATAATAATAAAATTATATTTAAATATTTACACTTGCACAAACTTATGTATTCACTTATAAAAAATAAAACATTTTTTCAAAGTCCGAAAAATAATTGCTGCTTTTATGTCATGATATCGATTAAATGTTTCGGTTTGAGAAACTGTCATATTTTATATATTGTACATTTCAATTTTTTTATAAACAGAACAAATATGATTAAAGTATATAATTATATAAATATGACTAAAGTATATAATTATTATGATTATGAATATTATCAAAAACACATAGAAAGACATATTTGAGAAAGTTTAAAAATAACTAATTGTTGCAGGAATAAAAACAATTCTAAAATAATATTAAGGAAAAAGAATTAATGAAGTTGTAATAAAAATAATTTAGGTGCAAACAAAAATTATTATTTTTGGACCTAGATAATCCATTGTCTATAGTATAATGCAAATATTAGAATGTGACCTGAAAATTGTACAAAAAAAATGAATTATTTTCTATTCATAAAGAAGCTAGGCCAAAAAATCTCAGGGTCCGGGCAAAGCAATATCGTTCCGGAAACAAGTGTAAAAGATAAAATAAATATATGTATATTATATCTTTATTTTCTGACCCTTCCATTTCCTGAAGCATTTGATTTTTCCCAGTCTATAGCTGTCCTCGATACACTAAGTCTCGTGTGTTAATGCACTGAATATCAATCGATTAATTAAGAAAAGCTCAAATTGCATGTTGTTTTTATATCGTATTTTGTTTATTATATATATTTTTGTTGCATAAATAATAGTTACAATATTGAATGTGCTTACCGAGATTATTTTAGTAATTTAGAAAAACGTAATTAATAGCTTGACGGACGTTGAGAATTTTAGTTTCACGTGCAAACAATTTCAAATAATATGCTCAGAGGTAAGTTTTTCTATATATAAACTTTTTTGTCATTCTATTTGATGGACACATTGCATAAAAAGGAACTTTGCAAAAACTTGGCGAAAAATATATTTATAAGACTTTACGCAAAAAATTGCCTTTTGAAGCATTAGAAATATATGAATATTCTGACATTTAAAGAACTTTTTATTGACTATACTGATAAATAAATCCTTTTTCACGATTAGAGTAATTATGAAAACGGACCGCGTTAGCTATGATTGCATATATAAATCATATAAAAATAAAAAAATTACAGTTTTGTTATCAACTTCTTTGTGTCAGTTTGTAACAATACTTATTTAATAAAAAAGTTCTGCAGTTTGTCTGTGCATGAAATATAGTAAACGCGGTAAGGATAATATGAAGAATTATTAGTAAACGATTAAAAGTGAGATTGCAAGTCTAATAAAAAAGTTATATATTAAAAACGTTTTCACGCGTATGTGTTGTATACGTGCATATGTTTAGATATGTGTGGTGCTAACCAATTATATGTATATGTGTATAGGTGCATATGTTTAGATATGTGTGGTGCTAACTTATCGGAGTTTGGCCGTCGCTCCGGCATCCCCATAAATACAAAAAATATAACAATCAAGAATATAAGAATTGATAGTAAAGAATAAAGTACTAATACATGATTAAAATATTACACATATATCGCGATAAATCTAGGCGTGTGTGATATAAACATTACAATCAATCTAATTAAAAATGATACGGATTTCCATAACAATATAATAAAGTATCGAACACTGAAATTATATTCCGGCATGCAAAGTACAAACTAAACGAAAAGGAACGATAAGAGAGCAAAAATCATTGTGTGCGTATAACAAAGATAAATAAACAGTAGGCACTATAGTAGTTATAAAAGCGAAGTGATAAAAATGTGTCATATTATCTAGAGTAAATTAGATAACTTAAACACACCACGGAACTTTATTTCATTGCACAAGCACGTTTAAAATAAGTCGTTACTGTGATGCATCGTTGAAAGACAATGTGTGCAGATCGAGCATTCTATAAGTACTAAACTTTATATGATATTAAGAATCGAATAGTATATTGAATTCAACTTGTCTGTGTCTTTCTGTAAATTGATTGAGTCTTTATGCGTTTTTATAAAGATCATTTCCTCAATCTTTTATCTCTTGTAATACGTTTCTGTATGTAGAATGAAGTGAGATTGTTAGTTAAAATCATGATTGAATGTTATATATTATATATATATATATATATATATATATACATATATAAGATTACATATTATATATTTTATATATTATTTTATAATATATTATATGTATTATATATTATTTTACTTGCTAAATATATCGAGAATATCTTTGTGCACTTTAAATCATTCAATCTATATTTTCCTATATTAAAAACCCGTGTTTATAAGAAAGAAAAAAGGTAAGAAAGAAGGATAAGCTTAAATAAACAAGTTAAAGGAAGTTGGTTCATTTGAATGTGATTTAAGAAATTTTAAAATTAATTTATATCTACTATTTCCAATTTACAATAGTTTCGCAAATATTGTGTCGTTTTAAAACCTGACTTGATCAAACTTTCGGAATAAAATTTCAACGTGTATTCCGACAATCTATTTTTCAGAATTAAACTAAAAATGTCGTTATACGCGCTTCATTTGTATCTGTCTGACGCTTGTTATTAGTGATATTCGTCTTTCCTTCGTAATCTCACAGGAAACATGAATTATTAATAATTTATTCATTAGTATAGTCAACAAAAAGTTATTTAAAAGAAACTAAATATTCGCATTTGATTGGTAAACACATACCTCCGGCATTCCCTTAAGTTAGATATATTAATTACAGACACTTGACCGAAAATGTCTGTGTCAAGAATAAACATCTGAACCGTAGCCAGACTGATCATTTACTTGTGCTGTCCTTGATAATACATAATAATAGAATATATATAAAATATCAAATAATATATTATATTACAAATATATAATTTAAAATTTAATAAAGAAAGATGGAAAGATATTGCGTGATACTAAAATAACATTAATGATAATGTAGCGGTGTAAAGAGAGAATCCCAAATATTGCATCTTCGCGAGCGATTAATTATTCGGTTGCAGAAAAATTTGAGCAAAGTTTATAAGCGTACGATTGCGCTGATTCTGTTGCAGATATGACAATCTTTCTCTTCAACGGGTTTCTTTTACTGGGCTTTGTCGTAGCCCCAGTACCGAAAGTTTTCGTGGATTCATCGAAATCTGCGGAAATAATGGATCAGAATCCGCTTCCGAATACGTGCCGCTACATCACAGCTAATTCGGTATTGGAAGCGCGATGCTTCCAATTAAAATCGCAAACAATCGCAATGTTAGATTTGAATCCGGACATACAGGTGAGATTGTTTAAATATATTTTATTTACAATTGCAATAAAATAATTGTTATGTATATTTTTACCATTATAAAAGAATATTTTCTGCATTTATATATATTATGAGGATTTTGTAAAATCTTACCTGCAATCCGCATAAAATAGAGAAATTCATAACTAGTTCTAAAAATTTGTGAGGTACTGTTTTTTCTACAATAATTATGAAATTATGATTTATAAGTTATAAATAATATTATAATAAAATTTGCTCCAATCTTATATTCTCTTCAAAGTAAAAAAACTTTTGTATGAAACATTCTAAAATGCATTGTTCAAAGGATATTCTGCGTAGATCGATTAAAATTCTCCGACATTTCTTCTCTGTTTGCTAGGTGCTGAATATAACCAAAAATATGCTGGAAATATTGAATAACGACAGTCTGCATCCATACAAGAAACTGGAATTCATCTATCTACGTCACAATTTCATCTTTATAATCAAAGAGGCAGCTTTTGCCAATCAGCATTACCTGCAGGTGCTGGATCTCAGGAACAACTTTTGCAAAGTTCTGCCTACAAGTCTTTTCCAATTACCGTATTTTCATACGCTCTATCTCGGCCACAACCAGCTCTACGATTCCATGTTCAAAGTGAATGTCACCTCGCCTCTCAGAATACTGCAGCTGTCCAATAACAGACTAAACGTGATCCCGAACATAGGACTCCAGCCGACTCTCCTTAATCTGAATCTGGCCGACAACGAAATCACCTCGATCAGCACCGAGGATCTGGCGCCGTTCTGCTCGCTAAATGATCTCGATCTGACCTGGAGTAATATCAGATTCAACGCGCGCAGCTGCGATTGTCAGACGTTTAACGCCTGGGTGAAGCTGCGTCAGATCAAAATGAAGCCCAAACTTTACAAATGCCCCTATTCATCGGCTCTAAACAAGACCTGCGCCAACGTGAGTTTCAGCAATCGGACGTACGAGCTGTTTAACGAGTGTTTGGCCATGATGCAGCAGATGATAGAGGAGGACATACAGCAGAAGATGGAAATGGATATACAGCAGAAGATAAAGCCCGAAAAATCTCGATCGGTTTGGTTAATCTTTGTCTCGTGTGTTTTGGTATGCCTCTTCATCGTCTTTGTGACGTTGTTTTGCGTGTACAATTGGAATTGTAGACAGTGCAGGAAACAGCAGGAGCAGCTAACGATGATCTACAACAATACCGAGCTGAACACCGAGCTGCTCCAACAGCAATCTGACGATAATTAGTCAAATAATGGCTAATAGAACATAGAGTTCTGTAAAAAGGGCTGTTTCTGGCGTCGACAATATGCAAGAGTAGAATTTTACATGAGAAGGGCGGGATGAAAGTGTAAACGAGGCCTTATCAGAAATGATCGATCGAAAAGACGTCGAATCGATATTGATCCGACCAATTCGACTTTGATTCGACATCAATACGACGTCGATTTAACTATCATTTCTGGTCAAAAGTTATTTGAGAAATTAACGATGTTTTTGCTATAAGCAAGAGAAAGAAAGAGCGAGAACTGTTGGTGTTTGTTGAAAGAATTAAATCAACAGTAAATTCACAGAGAATTTAATTAAATATATATTTGCGTGTCTAAGTTTGTATCTGATTATTATTAATACATATTGCACAATGTTCAATAAACGTAAGATTATTATTATAGTTCGAATGCTTCTATTGGCGCAATTGCCATTTTTTGAACAATATTTTACAAATTTTTTAGAAAGAGTTTACTGAACATACATTAGACATATTTGTCCTATCTAAATATAAGTATATTAATCTTCGCGGAGCTGTCTTCTTCATTGATTGCTTTTGTTTAAGTCTGTTATCTCATTTTTTTCTATTCAGAGTTAGGTGATCTCCAACAATAAGTACCATTAAAAGTCCAACGTATTATTTTCGATATCTCGAGTTTCTGTATATACAATATATTGTATAGCCTTTTGAACAAAGTCGTTATGATCTACATAAGCGTTGTTAATTATTATCCAGTAAAAAGAAAGAGAGTTCCGCGAAGATTGATATATTAAACTTAGATAACACAAAGATGTCTAATGTATGTTTAGTAAAAATTCGTTCCTGGACATTGGGATATTTTTAAACAATCCAAATAAATAAAAATCTCTCCTCAAAGTTAAAAGTCAACCAAACTGGCAATCACTTATTATAAATAATTAGTTGAAATACAATGTTTCGGCTGTCATTGCAGCCCTTTTCAAGTAAATCTATAAAAAGTTACATAAAAATAATTATAATTTTGATACACTTTATCGCTACAAATAATTATACATTCAAATACAAAAATATGCTACATATCAAATTAATACAGTAAATCAAGTTCACTGCAAACCACCAACAATATTCATCATTGTTTTGATGAAGAATGTAGAACTGACAGAAGTAAACAACTTCAATGGTTTTCACACTTGACTTGAATTTACGGTGGTTTGCAGTGAATTTTATTTACTGTATTAATTTGGTATGTAGCATATTTTTGTATTTGAATGTATAATTATTTGTAGCGATGAAGTGTATCAAAATTATAATTATTTTTACGTAACTTTTTATAGATTTACTTGAAAAGGGCTGCAATGACAGCCGAAACGTTGTATTTCAATTAATTATTTATAATAAATGATTGCCAGTTTGGTCGACTTTTAACTTTGAATAAAGATTTTTATTAATTATTACTGGCAAACCTTAAAGATTATTATCCAATCCAAATAAAATTTATCGGACATTCAATGAACGTCTATTGAATGTACATTAGTCACAACTTGGTGCGTCTACATGATGTTCGAAATATAGCCAACTTTGGATGAACTATGGATTGATTTAGGACATCTTTTTAATTGTAAATTTTAATTAAAAATAACGATTAAATAAATTTTGTTAAGTTTTACTTTTTATTTTATGATAAATACAATTTATATATGTGTTAAAAAACATTTAGTACAAAATAATATGTAGTTTTTATATTACTTTTATACAATAAACTTTGGTACAGAAAGAACAGCCATTTAATATTACACTATTAATTTTTTAAAACTTAATATTATATATTAATAATTAAAAATAACTTTTCTTATATATCAATAACTTTTATCTAATATAAAAATACATTTTTTAATAAAAGAAATATATATTATATCTTTTTCTTTTTTTTTCCTCCTCTTTCCGAAAGCATTTGCTTATTCTCAATGTAACAAAATTATCAGGAACTGTTTGTCTTAAACCAAAAGACATAGTTTCCAATTAATATTCTAACAATCTGTCAGGTTTCAAAAAATCCGCGAAAAAATATTTAATTTTCGCATGTTTGGCTCTGTGATTTAGTTATATTAAATTAATATATCGAAGAGCCAACTACAATGTACGTTAAGATGTATATTATATTGCTTGGAACGTTTACATTACACATATATACATGAGCATATGTTTATTTATTGTTACTATATCGTTATTATATTGTAAAAGATACAAAATTCTTCTAATATAACACACAAAATAAATATATGTAGAGCGGTCTAATCTCTGACAAATGACACAAATCAAACAAAAAAAAATATGCATTGATAATGATAAAATTATTTTTAAATATTTACGCACACAAACTTATGTATTTACTTACAAAAATTAAAACATTACTTTAAAGTCTCGAAAATAATTGCTGCTTATATTTTATATCGATTAAATGTTTTGCTGTGAGAAACTGTCATACTTAATATATTGTATATTCCAAATTTTATGAACAGAACATATATGATTTCTAGTATGCAATTATTATGGTTATGAACATGATCAAAAACACATAAAAAGATAATTTTGAGAAATTTTAGAGATAACTAGATTTTGTTGCAGAAATAGAAACAATTCTAAAATAATATTAAAGAAAAAGAATTCATAAAGTTGTAATAGAAATAACTAAGTCGCAAGCAAAAATTGCTATTATTTTATGACGCAGATAATTCATAGTCTATAGTACAATATAATGCAAACAATAGAACGAGACCTGAAAATTACAAAAGAAAATGAATTTTTTCTTACTAATAAAGAAGCTAAACCAAAAAATTCCAGGGTACGGCCGAAAAAATATCGTTGTGGAAACACGATTAAAAGATAAAAGAAATATTTATTTTATCTTTTTTCTTTGTCCTTACCACTTCTTGATACATTTGGTCATTCCTAGTTTATGGCTGTCTATGATACACTAAGCCTTGTGCGTTAGTGCATAGAAAATCAATCGAGTCATTAAAACAAACTCAAACTGCAAGTTGTTTTTATATTGTATTTGTGTTTATTATATATATTTTTGTCGCATAAATAATAGTTACGATAAAGGATTTGCTTACCGAGATTATTTTAATAACTTTGAAAAACGTAACTATTAGCTAGACGTCGAGAATTTTAGTTGCACGTGCAAGCAATTTCAGAGGTAATTTCAGAGCAATGCTTAAAGGTAAGTTTTTCTATATATAAACTTTTTTGTTTTTTTACTTGATGGACACATCCTATTTAAAAAAAGGCATGTGACGCTTTAATTGTTGCCGTTTTTCCGTGATGCCGATTGGTTCTTTTAATGCACTCAGTTCATGTAAAAAGATATCTGTAGACTTAGTAATTATTTATATAAATTTTAAATAAATTTTCAAAATTATTAATAGCAGTCACTGGTATTTAAATAGAAGTTGTAGAAATTAATCGACCAAAAACTAGCAAGTAAATAATTTATTTAGCTCGACGACGTTTTGACCACGTGATTGTGGTTCTTATCAAATTCTTGTACTTATCATGTTCTTATCGCTAGAGAAAACATCTTTGCCCACTTTTATAATATTATCTAGTTTTTTCGGCAACCTATATCTATAACCTATAACCTATAATATAGAACCTACCCAGTAAGCAAAAAATCATTGCTACTACGTTATTATTCTTATCAAGTATATAGTTTTTAACATTGTATGCAACATCATTATGAACAAACTTTGACATCGATTTAGAGGTTTCGGTAATGTTGAAATTAACGTCTTTAAAATAATTTAATTATATTTTCAGCAATATATGTTACTAAATAATAATTTTAAAACATTTATAAAACGTCAGTTAAAATATTTTTTAGAATATTTATTAATAATATTTTAAACATATATTTTTAAAACATTATATCATAACGTTTAGAAAATTTATATATAATTATCATTATAAAATGTTGATTAACTCGAATTATTACATTACATAAATTTCATAATATAAAAAAATAATTATACCAATATTTCAGTCGGTAAATATTTCATCTAATAAAACATTTTCCAAAGAAAGATCGTTGAATGTAAAATATGCAGTTGGATTGATAGTTTCATATAAGCATAAAATAAGCGAAACTAGACATATTGTTACCACTGGTGTCATAATTGCATGGCACAACAAATATGAAGATGGACTTTGTTACGGTGATGTTTATTATTATGGTATTCCGCATCTCAGTAAGATATATGTACTTCGAATTATTTTAAAGATAAATGTATGCAGAAATATAACGTCAAGAGAGATGATTGAAGAAACCATACTACATTTTATTAACTGATAATGACGATCTGTGTTATGTTTCTAAATGTACAATTATTATTTTAAATAATTTATATTACTTAATTTTAATAAATTCTGTGATATTTTTATTTGTATTATTTGCATTATACAACACAGTGTATTCATTTTTTATAATTATTTTTTATTTTAGGCGCTATACTGATGTGTACCTTGAAGTGGATCAATAATTCAGCGATTGGAAGATTTTTCTATAAATTCGAAGGTATACTCATTATGTACCGAATAACTTAGTAGAAAAGTATTATCTAAACGATGCCGCAGTCCTTCGCAAACTATTGAGAAGAAATGATAATACTTTAAGTAATATTGACTTATAATTATAATACTTTGAATAGTACAGAAGTATGATTCATGCGTCTCTTCTTTTCGACGAAGAATAAATTAAAAGCCGGAATAAAATCCAGAAATATTGATTGTCCTTATCTCATGGAAAGCAATAAAAAACTATTAAGACTTTTTTGCATAAGATATAAAATTCTTCTATATGATACACCAAATAAATATATGTAGAGCGGTTTAATCTCTGACAAATGACACAGGTCAGAGAATATAAAACATTAACATAGAATTTTCAAAAAAATATGTATTAATAATAATAAAATTATATTTAAATATTTACACTTGCACAAACTTATGTATTCACTTATAAAAAATAAAACATTTCTTTAAAGTCCGAAAAATAATTGCTGCCTTTCTTTCATGATATTAATTGAATGTTTCGCTGTGAGAAACTGTCATATTTTATATATTGTACATTTCAATTTTTTTATAAACAGAACAAATATGATTAAAGTATATAATTATATAAATATGACTAAAGTATATAATTATTATGATTATGAATATTATCAAAAACACATAGAAAGACATATTTGAGAAAGTTTAAAAATAACTAATTGTTGCAAGAATAAAACAATTCTAAAATAATATTAAGGAAAAAGAATTAATAAAGTTGTAATAAAAATAATTTAGGTGCAGGCAAAAATTATTATTTTTGGACCTAGATAATCCATTGTTTATAGTATAATGCAAATAATAGAATGTGACCTGAAAATTGTACAAAAAAATGAATTATTTTCTATTCATAAAGAAGCTAGGCCAAAAAATCTCAGGATCCGGGCAAAGCAATATCGTTCCGGAAACAAGTGTGAAAGATAAAATAAATATATGTATATTATATCTTTATTCTTTGTCCCTTCCATTTCCTGAAGCATTTGATCATTCCCAGTCTATAGCTGTCCTCGATACACTAAGTCTCGTGTGTTAATGCACTGAATATCAATCGATTAATTAAGAAAAGCTCAAATTGCATGTTGTTTTTATATTGTATTTTGTTTATTATATATATTTTTGTTGCATAAATAATAGTTACAATATAGGATTTGTTTACCGAGATTATTTTAGTAATTTTGAAAAACGTAATTATTAGTTTGACGGACGTTGAGAATTTTAGTTTCACGTGCAAACAATTTCAGATAATATGCTCAGAGGTAAGTTTATCTATATATAAACTTTTTTGTCATTCTACTTGATGGACACATCGCATAAAAAAGAACTGCAAAAATTTGGCAAAAAATATATTTATAAGACTTTACGCAAAAAAATTGCCTTTTGAAGCATTTGAAATATATGAATATTCTGACATTTGAAGAACTTTTTATTGACTATACTGATAAATAAATCCTTTTCTACGATTAAAGTAATTATAAAAACGGACCGCGTTAGCTATGATTGCATATATAAATCATATAAAAATAAAAAAATTACAGTTTTGTTATCGACTTCTTTGTGTCAGTTCGTAACAATACTTATTTAATAAAAAAGTTCTGCAGTTTGTCTGTGCATGAAATATAGTATACGCGGTAAGGATAATATGAAGAATTATAAGTAAACGATTAAAAGTGAGATTGCAGGTTTAATAAAAAAGTTATATATTAAAAACGTTTTCACGCGTATGTGTTGTATACGTGCATATGTTTAGATATGTGTGGTGCTAACCAATCATATGTATATGTGTATAGGTGCATATGTTTAGATATGTGTGGTGCTAACTTATCGGAATTTGGCCGTCGCTCCGGCATCCTCTTAAATACAAAAAATATTACAATCAAGAATATAAGAATTGATAGTAAAGAATAAAGTACTAATACATGATTAAAATATTACTCATATATCGCGATAAATCTAGGCGTGTGTGATATAAACATTACAATCAATCCAATTAAAAATGATACGGATTTCCATAACAATATAATAAAGTATTGAACACTGAAATTGTATTCCGGCATGCAAGGTACAAACTAAACGAAAAGGAACGATAAGAGAGCAAAAATCATTGTGTGCGTATAACAAAGATAAATAAAGAGTAGGCACTATAGTAGTTATAAAAGCGAAGTGATAAAAATGTGTCATATTATCTAGAGTAAATTAGATAACTTAAACACACCACGGAATTTTATTTCATTGCACAAGCACGTTTAAAATAAATCGTTACTGTGATGCATCGTTGAAAGACGATGTGTGCAGATCGAGCATTCTATAAGTACTAAACTTTATATGATATTAAGAATCGAATAGTATACTGAATTTAACTTGTCTGTGTCTTTCTGTAAATTGATTGAGTCTTTATGCGTTTTTATAAAGATCATTTCCTCAATCTTTTATCTCTTGTAATACGTTTCTGTATGTAGAATGAAGTGAGATTGTTAGTTAAAATCATGATTGAATGTTATATATTATATATATATATATATATATATATACACAGAAAAAACAGTATCCTTGAGAGAATGCAAATATGCTTTGATTCAAGTATATTTTATCCTTATAATAGCACCAAATATAAATAATTTTGGATAAAGGATAATTTATCCTTAAAACAAAGTGCAAAATATTCTTGGTTGAAGCTGAAATTTACTTATAAATATTGCAAGGACAAGTGACAAGTGTGCATCGGATATAAGCGGTACTTTCAAATAAATATAATAATTCTTAGTTTAAATGTGACTAAGTTTGTTTTTACCATATGCGATTTTTAAAACAAGAATATATTTTAAGGATAAAATATACTTTACACAAACTTATTTATTATTAAAGCAAATGAAAATTTGTGATTACAAAGAGCATTCTATGCTTAAATCAATCAAATAGCGTTCAAGAATAAAAATATACTTAAATCAAGGATTCCTTTTTTTCTGTGTTAAAAACTTGTGTTTATAAAAAGGAAAAAAGGTAAGAAAGGAGGTTAAAAAGAGCTTAAATAAGCAAGTTAAAGAAAGTTGGTTCATTTGAATGTGATTTAAGAAATTTTAAAATTAATTTATATCTAGTTATTCCAATTTACAATAGTTTCGCAAATATTGTGTCGTTTTAAAACCTGACTTGATCAAACTTTCGGAATAAAATTTCAACGTGTATTCCGACAATCTATTTTTCAGAATTAAACTAAAAATGTCGTTATACGCGCTTTATTCGTATCTGTCTGACGCTTGTTACTAGTGATATTCGTCTTTCCTTTGTAATCTCAGGAAACATGAATTATTAATAATTTATTCATTAGTATAGTCAACAAAAAGTTATTTAAAAAAAACTAAATATTCGCATTTGATTGGTAAACACATACCTCCGGCATTCCCTTAAGTTAGATGTATTAATTACAGACACTTTCGAAAATGTCGGTGTCAAGAATAAACACCTGAACCGTAGCCAGACTGATCATTTGCTTGTTTTGTCTTTGATAATACATAATAATAGAATATATATAAAATATCAAATAATATATTATATTACAAATATATAATTTAAAATGTAATAGAGAAAAATGGAGAGATATTGCGTGATTCTAAAATAACATAAATGATAATGTAGCGGTGTAAAGAGAGAATCCCAATAATTGCACCTTCGCGAGCGATCAATTACTTGATTGCAGAAAAATTTGGGCAAAGTTTATAAGCGTACGTTTGCGCTGATTCTGTTGCAGATATGAGAATCTTTCTCTTCAACGGGTTTCTTTTACTGGGCTTCGCCGTAGCTTTAGTACCGGATGTCTTCATGGATTCATCGGAATCCGCGGAAATAATGGATCAGGATCCGCTTCCGAATACGTGCCGCTACATCAGATCTAATTCGGTATTGGAAGCGCGATGCTTCCAATTGAGATCGCACGAAATCCCGTTAGATTTGAATCCGGACATACAAGTAAGATTGTCGTTTAAATATATTTTATTTACAATTGCAATAAAATAATTGTTATGTATATTTTTACCATTATAAAAGAATATTTTCTGCATATATATATATATATATATATATATATTGTAAGGATTTTTTAAAATCTTATCTATAATTTGCATAAAATAGAGAAATTTGTAACGAGTTGTAGAAATTCGTGAGACTCCATTTTAATTTTAATTTTTTTACAATAATTATAAAATTATGATTTATAAGTTATAAATAATATTATAATAAAATTTGCTCCAATGTTATATTCTCCTGAAAGTATAAAAACTTTTGTATGAAGCATTCTAAAATGCATTGTTCAAAGGATATTCTGCGTGGATCAATTAAGATTCTCCGACATTCTTCCTCTGTTTGCTAGGTGCTGAATATAACTTAAAATATAATGCACATAATGATTAACGACAGTCTGCATCCATACAAGAAACTGGAATTTATCTATCTACGTGACAATTTCATCTATCTAATCGAAGAGGCAGCCTTTGCCAATCAGCCTTACCTGCAGGTGCTGGATCTCAGGAACAACCATATCAAATTTCTGCCCAAAAGTCTCTTCCAATTACCGTATTATCATACGCTCTATCTCGGCCACAACCAGCTCTACGATTCCATGTTCAAAGTGAATGTCACCTCGCCTCTCAGAATACTGCAGCTGTCCGATAACAGACTAAACGTGATCCCGAACATAAGGACTCCAGCCGACCCTAATTAATCTGAATCTGTCCGACAACGAAATCACCTCGATCAGCACCGAGGATCTGGCGCCGTTCTGCTCGCTAAATGATCTCGATCTGACCTGGAATGATATCAAATTCAACGCGGGCAGCTGCGATTGTCAGACGTTTAATGCCTGGGTAAAGCTGCGGCAGATCAAGATGAAGTCCAAACTTTACAAATGCACCAATTCATCGGCTCTAAACAAGACCTGCGCCAACGTGAGTTTCAGCAATCGGACGTACGAACTGTTTAACGAGTGTTTGGCCATGATACAGCAGAAGATGGAGCCCGAGAAACCTCGATCGGTTTGGTTAATCTTCGCCCAGTGTGTCTCAGTATTCCTCTTCATCGTCTTTGTGACGTTGTTTTGCGTGTACAATTGGAATCGTAAACAGCGCAGGAAACAACAAGAGCAGCTAACGATGATCTACAACACCGAGCTGAACACCGAGCTGCTCCAACAGCAACCTGACGATAATTAGTCAAATAATAGCTAATAGAACATAGAGTTCTGTAAAAAGGGCTGTTTCTGGCGTCGACAATATGCAAGAGTAGAATTTTACATGAGAAGGGCGGGATAAAAGTGTAAACGAGGCCTTATCAGAAATGATCGATCCAAAAGACGTCGAATCGATATTGATCCGATCAATTCGACTTTGATTCGACATCAATACGATGTCGATTTAACTATCATTTCTGGTCAAAAGTTATTTGAGAAATTAACGATGTTTTTGCTATAAGCAAGAGAAAGAAAGAGCGAGAACTGTTGGTGTTTGTTGAAAGAATTAAATCAACAGTAAATTCACAGAGAATTTAATTAAATATATATTTGCGTGTCTAAGTTTGTATCTGATTATTATTAATACATATCGCACAATGTTCAATAAACGTAAGATTATTATAATAGTTCGAATGCTTCTCTTGGCGCAATTGCCATTTTTTGAACAATATTTTACAAATTTTTTAGAAAGAGTTTACTGAACATACATTAGACATTTTTGTCCTATCTAAATATAAGTATATTAATCTTCGCGGAGCTGTCTTCTTCATTGATTGCTTTTGTTTAAGTCTGTTATCTCATTTTTTTCTATTCAGAGTTAGGTGATCTCCAACAATAAGTACTATTAAAAGTTCAACGTATTATTTTCGATATCTCGAGTTTCTGTATATACAATATATTGTATAGCCTTTTGAACAAAGACGTTATGATTCACATAAGCGTTGTTAATTATTATCCAGAAAAAAAAGAAGAAAGTTCCGCGGAGATTGATATATTAAACCCAGATAACACAAAGATGTCTAATGTATGTCCAGTAAAAATTCGTTCCTGGACATTGGGATATTCTTAAACAATCCAAATAAATAAAAATCTCTCCTCAAAGTTAAAAGTCAACCAAACTGGCAATCACTTATTATAAATAATTAGTTGAAATACAATGTTTCGGCTGTCATTGCAGCCCTTTTCAAGTAAATCTATAAAAAGTTACATAAAAATAATTATAATTTTGATACACTTTATCGCTACAAATAATTATACATTCAAATACAAAAATATGCTACATATCAAATTAATACAGTAAATCAAGTTCACTGCAAACCACCAACAATATTCATCATTGTTTTGATGAAGAATGTAGAATTGACAGAAGTAAGCAAGTTTAATAGTTTTTACACTTAAATTATATTTACGTCCGAACTAGAGAACACTTGTTCTCTGAGTTTTTTGGACACGAATGTTATACGGATTGGGGGCAGATTGATGACTAATTAGTTCCGTAAGCCTACGTTTTTAGGCCGATATATAAATTTTTTATCGAATCATCCGATGAGATATAAAATCAGTGTGATCACAAGTTTAGTGGATAGGGTTATTTTACTCGCCGACCCTATGTTTCACGAGGAAAACATTAATATAGTCAAAAGAATTCTTCGTAATAATTGTTAGTCGTTAATGGTTATAAACAAATACATTAACAAAAGACGTAGAATGATTAAATTTGGCGATAATCTTAGCTCATTCAACCAAAATAAATTTGATGCGCGAAATAGTATAGTGTTGCCTTACATTAGAGATTTGAGCGAAAATATTACGCGTTGCATTAATAAAAATGGAATTGTATTATATACCGTTTTAAAAAAATTAGACACACTGATAAAAAGGAGAAAAGATGGGATAGACAACTTAAAAAGAACTGATGTCGTGAATAAAATTGAATGTGCGAATTGTGATTCTACGTATATTGGCCAGACAAAGAGACATTTAGAAACGCACATCAAAGAACATAGAAATAATATTAAAAAAGACACGACATTGCATTTGTTAGTTTGCATTGGACTTGCAACGATCATGAGTTCCGTTGGGATTCTCCGGTGATCTTGCATCAAGAAAAACAAACAAGAAAAAAAGAAATTGCAGTAATGTTTTATATAAAAAAACAACGAAATTTATAAAAGTATTAATTTACATAAAGATACGGAGAATTTTAGTGGGCTTTATGATCGTGTTCTTGACGCTATTTAAATTATTTTTATTTTTATTTTTATCTATTTATTTATATATTTGACTTTGTTATGACGTTTTAGATTGCGAGAGACACATTAGTTTTGTCTCTATTTTCTTAATGCGTTAGTGACTAAGATTCTTGCTAATAGTTAACATCTATTTATTTCTTGCTTACTTCTGTCAGTTCTACATTGTTCATCAAAACAATGGTGAATATTGTCGGTGGTTTGCAGTGAATTTTATTTACTGTATTAATTTGGTATGTAGCATATTTTTGTATTTGAATGTATAATTATTTGTAGCAATGAAGTGTATCAAAATTATAATTATTTATACGTAACTTTTTATAGATTTACTTGAAAAGGGCTGCAGTGACAGCCGAAACGTTGTATTTCAACTAATTATTTATAATAAATGATTGCCAGTTAGGTCGACGTTTAACTTTGAGGAAAGATTTTTATTAATTATTACTGGCGAAACTTAAGGATTATTATCCAATCCAAATAAAATTTATCGGACATTCAATGAACGTTTATTGGATGTACATTAGTCACAACTTGGTACGTCTACATGATGTTCAAAATATAGCCAACTTTGGATCAATTATGAATTGATTTAAGATATATTTTCAATTGTAAATTGTAATTAAAAGTATCAATTAAATAAATTTTGTTAAGTTTTAATTTTTATTATGAAAAATACAATTTATATATGTGTTAAAAAATATTTAGTACAAAATAATATGTAGTTTTTATATAAATTTTATACGATAAACTTTGGTACAGAAAGAACAGCCATTTAATATTACACTATTAATTTTTTAAAACTTAATATTATATATTAATAATTAAAAATAACTTTTCTTATATATCAATAACTTTCATCTAATATAAAAATACATTTTTTAATAAAAGAAATATATATTATATCTTTTTTCTTTTTTCTTTCCCTCTTTCCGAAAGCATTTGGTTATTCTCAAATTAACAAAATTATCAGGAACTGTTTGTCTCAAATCAAAAGACATAGTTTCCAATTAATATTCTAACAATCTGTCAGATTTCAAAAAATTCGCGAAAAAATATTAAATTGTTGCCTGTTTGGCTCTGTGATTTAGTTATATTAAATTAATATATCGGAAAACCGACTACAATATACGTTACTATGTATATTATATAGCTTGTAACATTTACATTACACATATATACATGAGCATATGTTTCTTCATCGTTTCTATATCGTTATTATATTGTAAAAGATATAGAATTCTTTTAATATGACACACAAAATAAATATATGTAGAGCGCTCTAATCTCTGACAAATGACACAAATCAAACAAAATTTTTAAAAAAGTATGCATTAATAATGATAAAATTATTTTTAAATATTTACACACGCAAACTTATGTATTCACTTACAAAAATTAAAACATTACTGTAAAGTCTCGAAAATAATTGCTGCTTGTATTTCATGATATCAATTAAATGTTTTGTTGTGAGAAACTGTCGTACTTAATATATTGTACATTTCAAATTTTATGAACAGAACAAATATGATTTTTAGTATGCAATTTTATGGTTATGAACATTATCAAAAACACATAAAAAAATAATTTTGAGAAATTTTAGAGATAACTAGATTTTGTTGCAGAAATAGATACAATTCTAAAATAATATTAAGGAAAAAGAATTCATGAAGTTGTAATAGAAATAACTTAGGTGCAAGCAAAAATTGCTTATGACGCAGATAATTCATAGTCTATAATATAATGCAAACAATTGAACGAGACCTGAAAATTACACAAAAGAAAATGAATTTTTTTCTACTATATAATAAAGAAGCTAGACCAAAAAATTCCAAAGTACGGCCGAAAAAGTATCGTTGTGGAAACACAAATAGAAGATAAAAGAAATATTTATTTTATCTTTTTCCTTTGTTCTTATTACTTTTTGAGGCATTTGATCATTCCCAGTCTATGGCTGTTCACGATACACTAAGCCTCGTGCATTAGTGCATAGAAAATCAATTGAGTTATTAAGTATAACTCAAACTGCAAGTTGTTTTTATATTGTATTTGTGTTTATTATATATATTTTTGTCGCATAAATAATAGGTACGATAAAGGATTTGCTTACCGAGATTATTTTAATAATTTTGAAAAACGTAGTTATTAGCTAAACTTTGAGAATTTTAGTTCTAAAAAAAAAAAAGGGAAAAAAAAACAACGAGTCCAACAAATGGCCGGAGCACATGGAATCCAAAACATCGAAAAACTGCTGAGGAAAAATAATCAGGGAAAATCCAAATGAGGAGCATTTGGTATTAACGATTATGGGTTACGAAAACGATACCGTAAAAGACTGGGGAAAAATGGGGGGGGCAGGGGGGGGGGGGGGGGGGGGGGGGGGGGGGGGGGGGGGGGGGGGGGGGGGGGGGGGGGGGGGGGGGGGGGGAAGAAACGGTTCGGAAAATGGACAGAATAATGACGCGCTACTCTCACATGCATACGCTCGCGATAAACAAAAACGCGTGAATTCAACGGATAAATTTATGAAACAAAATCAAAGAAAATTTACTGGAAAATGTTTCAATTGCAGCAAAATCGGACATAAGAGCGCAGATTGCCGAATAAAAATAAAACGCGGTGAATCGAATAACAAAAATGACGCTATGACAGCTGTAGTATGTAATACCGAAGTGTCAAAATCGAATGAATGGTTCCTCGACAGTGGAGCGACGCGTCACATGTGTAATGACCATCGAAAATTCTCTGTGTTGAAAGACACAGAACGATCGAAAGTATTTACAGCTGCGGAGCATTATCTAGATTCATCAAGCACAGGCGAAATCAATTTAAAAGTAAAAAATCGCGGCTCAAGAAATAACATAAAACTAGAAAATACAATGTTTGTTCCAGCCTTACGAAATAATCTAATGTCAATATCTACGATCACAGACAAAGGATATAAGGTGATATTCGACAAGGAACGCGCAATAGTAAAACGCAAGGATGGATCCACAGCACTGACAGCGGAAAAGAAGAATCAGCTCTACGTAATAAATGAACCGAACGATCTCGTGATGGCTGCAAGCGAAATCAACGACGATAAAATGGCTCGTTGGCACCAAAGGTATGGACATTTAAATATCGCGGATTTAAAAAGTTTAAAAACTAAAGAAATAGTCAAAGGCGTTGAATTTACAATAAGAACGAACGAATTTTAATGCGAAATATGCGATAAAAACAAAATACATACTCTACCGTTTAAGCCGTCGAAAAGCAGAGAAACTGAAGTATTGAATTTAATACATTCTGACATATGTGGCCCAATGAATATTGAATCCATAGGAGGATCAAGATATTTCGTTACGTTTATAGATGACTGCTCAAGATACACCGAAATTACCATGCTTCGACAACGGTCTGACGTTTTGAAAGCTTTTAGAAATTATAAAAGAAGAGTGGAAAAACTCACTGGACGATACATCAAGAAGTTACGCACGGACAACGGAAAAGAATATTTATCCAATGACTTCAAGAAGTTATTCGAAGATGAAGGCATCTCTAGGCAACTATCGGTTGAATATACACCGCAACAGAACGGTGTTGCAGAACGTGCAAACAGGACAATCGTCGAGATGGCAAGATGTATGTTGCAACAATCGGGGTTACCGCAATCTCTATGGGCGGAGGCGGTTAACACTGCAGCATATATAAGAAACAGATGCCCCACAAAATGCCTAAACAATAAAACTCCACTTGAAGCCTGGACTAACAAGAAACCTTACGTAGGTTTCTTTCGCATTTTTGGAAGCAAGGTCATCGCGTTAAATAAAGGTCCTAAACCCGGAAAATTCCTCCAAAAGGGACAGGAATATGCATTGGTTGGATATTCGGACGAAGCTAAAGCGTATAGACTATGGAAGCCAGGAACGAGAACCGTAATAAAGTCACGCGATGTTAGATTTCATGAAAAAATTCACTCAACTATTAACGACTGGAATAGTCCGACCAAAGTCCCGAATGAATCAAATAACGATGTTAACGAAAGAGAAACACTTAAATATGAAATGATACCGTCGTTAACAAAGATTGAAGAATTGGAAACAAATAAGCAGATGGAAGATGGACATAACGAGCAACTTGAGGATAATGATTCAGAAAACGAAGACGACGAAGTCCCAGAAGAAAATGAAGAAAATAAAAACAACGAATTAAGGCGAGGTCGTGGACGACCCAAATTATTGAAGACCGGTCAGCGAGGAAGACCTAAAAAAATTTATCAACATCATACTTATTCAAACAACGATCCTGTGAATGCAATTGAAGCTACGAATGGAAGTAATCGATCAGCATGACTAGAAGCAATGAAGACTGAATTCAAAATTCTGCAAGAAAATAATACCTGGAGTTTGGTACCGAGACCTGAAGGAAAGAAAATACTCACATGTCGATGGGTTTTCAAAATGAAACGAAGTCAAGACGGAGAAATTGAAAAATATAAGGCGAGATTAGTTGCTCGCGGCCATACCCAACAAAAAGGAATAGATTACGAAGAAGTCTTCGCACCCGTCGCACAATATGAATCCATTAGAGCATTGTTGGCCGCATCCGTAAACGAGAAAATGTACATAGATCAAATGGATGTAGTTTCCGCTTACGTGCAAGGAGACCTCAACGACGAGATTTTCATGGAACAGCCTGAAATGTTCATTGAAGAAAGACCAGCCGATTTAGTATGCAAATTAAATAAACCTCTTTACGGTCTAAAACAATCAGGACGAGAATGGTACCAAAAACTCGACAATTTTCTACTAAGTATCGGAGGCAGAAGAACTGAAGCAGATCCATGTATCTACACATTTATAGGAAACGAATCTCGAGTAATTCTCATAATATATGTCGACGATTTAATTATAGCTTCCAGAAGATACGACGAACTTGCGAAGATTAAGAAGATTTTACAAAGTAACTTCAAGATGGTTGACCTCGGACCAATTAATCACATTCTTGGCATAGACATCAAAAGAGAAGGTTTAACTGGAAAACTTCACTTATCTCAAACGAAATATATAAAGGACTTAATAAATAAATTCAATTTAAATGACGCAAAAGGAGTATCGACACCACTGGAGACAGGCATAAAAATCTCAAAAGACTTGAGCCCACAAAATAATGAAGAACGTCTAGAAATGCAAAAGAAGCCTTATAGGGAACTTATCGGTGGGCTGATATACTTAGCGAATGCAACTCGGCCCGATATAGCGTTTGCCGCCAATGTATTAAGTCGTTTTTGCTCAGACCCAGGAGTACAACATTGGCTATTTGCAAAAAGAATATTAAGATATTTGAAAAACACTTCACATTACGGAATTACTTATGTCAAAAATAAAAACAAACTTCAAGCATACACTGACTCTGACTGGGCTGGTGACATCGACGACAGAAAATCATGCACTGGAAATGTAATAATGCTAGCAGGAGGTCCCATAAGCTGGCGATCTAAAAAACAAACTTCTGTGGCTCTATCAACCATGGAAGCCGAATATGCAGCATTGGCCGAAGTTTCCAAGGTAGTTGTCTATTTAAAGAGACTGTTAAATTACATTGGTTTTGAAAAATACGTAGAATCCCCAATACAAATATTTTGTGATAACCAAAGTACAATAGAATTATCAAAGAACGCGGTTTTACATAAGAAAAGTAAACATATAGACATAAAGTTTCATTTTACGAGAGAATTAGTAGCAAAAAAGGAAATTGAAATAACGTACTTAAATACAGATCAAATGTTAGCAGACATCTTAACAAAATCCTTGCCAAAGATTAAACACCAAAGATGTGTAGTTATGTTAAATATAACCTAATACAGGTTTTAGAACATTTCCTTTACTATTTAAGTTGTACGCACTCATAGATAGGCGGAGTGTTAGAGATAGTTCTAAGAGTGCTTCATGTAATTAAATATTCGCGCGCGATTAGATGTCGCGCGTGTGACTCTTCCACGTTTCGCTTGTGTCGCTATGAGCCTTCCTTCCTTCCCCCTCTTTTTCCCTTCTCTCTCTGTCTGTTCGCTCTTTATACGCACGCAGCACGAGCTCTCTATTATATTAAGTCTGATACCTGTGTATACCAAAGTGTTCTTATTAAATATTCATATATGTATGTTTAACCGAGTCTTCTAAACACCATACACGCCTAATCCCAGCCAAACACGCATTAAGAGTATATTTATATGTATATAATTGTTTATAGATTACTTGAAAAGGGCTGCAATGACAGCCGAAACGTTGTAAATTAAACTAATTATTTCAAATAAATTATTGCCAGTCTGGTCGACTTTAAAATTGGAGGAGAGTTTTTAATAAATAAATATTTAATAAATATAGTATTTATTATAAAAACAGTTAATCTCGGCTCGAATTATTGTGTTACAATAAAAATAAAATCTCAACGGCAATCGGAGCCTGTGCGGACGACATGCACAAAATTAATAAATTAAAATGAGATCTCAAATCAAACTCATTTATTAAATTCTAAACGTTTCGACCCACTTCGGGTCTTCTTCAGTAGCTGCAAAATACAAAGAAACAAAAATAAAAGATAATCGGTACAAACAGAAAATTATAAAACTCATATACATACAATCCGCAAATAAATTAAATATAGTATTTATATTTATATGTATTGTGATATATGAATTAAAAAAAAATAATGTTATATAGTATTTTTACTTTTGTTTATGTATAATATTTACTTTAAATATTTTTTTTTGTTTAATATATTTCTTTTAGATTATAAATTTTAATTATACACTTCATAAGTTAAATCATATTTTAATTAAAAAATTTAAAACAAAATATTTAATAAATAATATTTAATAAAAAAGAAAGATATGAATAAAAAATAAAAATAAATCAATTTGTTTATTAAAAATAAAAAATTTCTATACTTACAAATTTAACAATTTTATAATGTTTTGTAGGTTAAAGCTTTTGATTTAATCCTATAAATAAAATATTAAATTAATTAGTTTAATTTTTATTCAAATAAAACTTTATATTATATTCAAAAGTTATAGATTAGACCAATGCTTAAATTTTTATTTTATTTTGTTTTGAATAAAAAGTTTACCATTTCTGAATCATTATTGAACTTTCTTTTTCTGGGGAGAAATGCTGCTTTCGCAAGATTTTCATCGGATATGGTACCCGGTATAATTTTGACATTTGAGACATTCTCAATCAACAAGAAATTATATATATATATATACAGAGTGTAATTGAAATAACATATATGATAGTGTTAGATTCTCTGGCCAATTTAGAAACGATTTTTCCTCAGTGAAGATGTCGAGAAAGATCATCAATTTTTACAAACTTCCAATTTTTATTATTACCCCCATAGCAAAAAATGTCACAGTGACATCACAATAAGCTCACAATAGAGTCACAAGGTGACAAAAAAATAAGGATAAAAAAAACTGTCATAGCAAGAAAATGTCACAGTGACATCATAAAGATGTTCTGCTGTGACGATAAAATATATATTTAATCGTCACAGCACAACATCTTTATGATGTTACAGTGATATCATCAAAAATGTCACATTGATATAACTAGTATATCACGAAATGTAACAATAATGATAAAAAATCTGTCATAGCAAGAAAATGTCACAGTGACATCATAAAGATGTTGTGCTGTGACGATCAACAATTAAAATTAGAAAAATAAAGTTTAATTTATGATATATTTAATAAATAATTTATATTTATTTATTTATATTTATTACTGCTATAACTAAATATATATTAGAGTGTCCAATTTAAAATAACACGTACACCACTTCAAATATCTCTTAAAATATTCATCAAATAAAGGGCATCATCTACTTTATGACCTCCTTTGAATCAAACAACTTTTATTTGAAATATTTTTCTTTAAAATAGTCGCGTTCGGCAGAATGACTGCTAAGTTGTCATCTTGTCAAGACTTGACGTTGATTTGTTCTAAAAGTAAAAGAATCAACACGTCACCGTTAATGGACGCTACTTAATGTAACCTAATCTTACCTAATCCTAATGCAAGCGTGACCGTGTAGGCGCGTACACGTTGCCCAAAACGCTCTGCAGCGTATACGCAGTCTGTTGGTGTACCAGCACGTGTTTTTTATTTGCATAAGAGGACATTTTGACTCAAAATAAGTGATCTCAGAAGATCACTTAGCAATAAGAAGTGATTTAACAAAGTGAAAAACATCAACATAAAAATTAAGGTTAGTATATACAATATTTTTTATCTTATGTTTGTCTTATATTTTTTTCATATTTATTGTAACAAGATATCTTTTTTTCATTGTATATGTATATTTAGGAAAAAAAATATATTTTGTGAAAAATATGGGTCGCAAACGAAAACACTCAATATTTTATAGTGCAAGACATAAACGAAGATTAGTTGCAAGAAACACAGTAACAGATATGAATATGATAACTCATCAGACTGATTCTGCGGATTCTATGGCAATAATTAATAATAATAATTAATGATCAACTAATTGTTGTTGATGAGAATGCTTCGTCTTTATGTGATTCTGATAAAGTATACTCAGATAGAAATCTAAATCAATATTATGATGAAAATAATATTAACTTTCTGAATGAAAATAATGCCTGTATGATACAAAATTACACGGATGCAAATAAGCTGCAAGCTATAGTCGATAACAATTATGAAAATCTGTGTTTAAATGATAACGAAACTTTTATACATGACATAAGTAAATGGGCTATTGAAGAAAAGATATCACTCAAATCACTCCGTCACCTTTTACAGATATTGCAAACACACACTAATTATACTTTGCCTAAAGATCCACGTACATTATTGCAAACTCCTAAATCAACTGAAATTATACAAATTGAAAACGGAGATTACTGCCACTTAGGTCTCGAAAAAGCTCTTCTAAAAATTATTGAAGAACGTAAAAGATTGAATTTTGCTCTTGATAACATTCAATTATTTATAAATATTGATGATTGATTACTATAAGATACGTCTTCCCCAAAGGGAGTTTCTGGCCCCCCTCTAGTGCAGTATCCTCTTATCACACCCCTTGTCTCTGTCCTTGCCCTTCTCTTCTGGTGCCGGCCCCCCCCACCCTGCCCATGGTTTTAAAACTGTTTGTCGGTGCTGCTTATTGCTTTTATCAATAATGGATGCTTCTGCGGCCCGCTCCTACCCGTCCGCCCCTTCCGCCCCTCCTTTGTGGCCGCTCCTGTGCTCACTCTTTCTTTCCCTGTTACCGGCCCCCTGGCCTCATCGTTGCCCCTCCCGCCTTCTTGCCGGTGCTCTATCGACGGCCATACTGTTCCTCCCCCTCTCATCTTGTCGGCCTGCTCCCGCCGTTGGTACACTGGCTCTTACTTTTTGCTTCTCCGAAGGTGGGACCCCCCCTTCCCCCCGTCTCCCCACTCTAGGCTTAGTTCCCCCTGTGCCCCCTGTAGCGTCTATCCGCATGGTTCGGTTTGTGTGGTGTTGTTCGCGTCCGCCCTTCTCTCTGTTCTGGCCTTTCCGGCCGGAGGCCGCAGACGCAGCTGAAGCTCTCACCCCCCCCCCCCCCCCCCCCCCCCCCCCCCCCCCCCCCCCCGCCCCCCCCCCCCGCCCCATTCCGACGAAGCCTCCACTTTCTCCGCAACCTAATCCAGTTACGCCCTTCTTTCCATCTGCGTAGTGAACGTCCGCACCCCCCAGCTCCTTCCCAGAAAAATACTACAGAAAATGTATATTTAAATTTTCTAACATTACATGTAGCAATCACAATTCTTGCACATCCTACTTTAACATATCAAACTTCTATTATAGAATATGCAGAAAATTTATTAAAACATTTTGTAAAATCATTCAAGTTATCTACGGTTCTAAATATATTTCACCATAATATTCATAATTATTACATCTTGCTGCAGACGTAAAACAATTTGGTGCTCTGGATAAATTTAGTGCATTTAAATTTGAGAATTATATGTCTACGTTAAAGAAATTAATTCGTAAAACTAACCAACCATTACAGCAATTAAGAAGAAGATTTGCAGAAATTGAGACAATACATAATAATGAAACATTCAAAATATATTCAAATTCATACGATATGGAAAAATGTTTTACACGCTCTCATTGTGATGGTCCTATTACGAAAGATTTCATTTCTGGTACAACAATATAAAATTTTTTGCAATAATCAATATTATATTAACTGTGATGATCCAAAAAATAATTGCATTTCTTTTGAAAATGGACAAATAATGTCAATTTTAAATTTCATTAAATCTAATGACAATAAAATGTATGCTATTGGCAAAGTACTTGTGTTAGTGGAAGATTTATTACACAGCCTATTTCGTCATTAACTTTAAATATTGGTATCATGTCTGAATATTCTCATCTTCAGACATGGGAGTTTGATAAAATTAGAGCAAAATGTTGAAAATGGCCTTATAAAAAAAATTATTTTATATTTCCGATGTTACACACAACTGAATAATACATGTTTATATTAATTTGCATTTGTAATTAAATAATTAAACGTAATTATAATACTCTAATATAAATTGCAAATATTATTATTATTATTATTATTAATTATCGTCCACTTTTTATCATATTATTTACATCATAGATTATTTAAATTTCAATCTGATAAATTTTTTAAATTTACAGTTATTATGGCGTATAATATTGTGGATTTCGAAATGGTTTACAAATTGTTCCTTCTAAGGGTTTAAACTGAAAATAATAAGGAATTAAATGGCCATCATATACAAATCAAATTAAGATAAATAAAACAATTATGAAAAGAATATTTCCTTCTGATGATTGGGAATTATATAAAAAAATCCGTATTTTTGGTAGCACGGTTAGTAATATAAAAAATGTATTTTATTTTTTTTATCAAATTATATAATTAAAAAATTATAATATATATTATTAACAAGTATATATTCCAATTTACCTTTTAAGGATTTTGATTTAAAATATTAAAAAACCCAATCTATTTTTAATATTCAAATTTTATACGTTTTAGATACCTATGATAAAGCTATGAAAAAATTTAAAAAATTAAATTTTAACCCTGATCCGATATAGAGGTTTAAGGGGGGGGGGGTTTAAAACCTAAAAAATCAGATATAACCGGCAAAAAAAAATACGGGGTTCCCTTCCCCCTAAAATTCTGATAAAAAAGCGACACAAGCATCAAAAATTTAAAAACTCCCCAATGATTTGATTAGAAATTTTCCTAATAAACCAAAAGCTTTAACAAAAAATAAAGCAAAATCTTTTAAAAAAGGGGACACCCATTATACAAGGGGATAAGAAAATAAATCGAGAAAAAAACCAAATTTCAATTTTCTTTTTAAAATTTCCCAATAGCCCTGCCCAAAAAACCAAAAATTATTTAGATAAGCTTTAATTTTAAAAAAACGATTTAAAAAAAACCCAAATGCCCTTATGAAAAAAAAAAACCCCACGTAAAAAATTATAAGAAAATAACAAAGCCTCCGAACAAATAAAAATGAAAAAAAAAATTAATATTCAGTCAAAAAAAAGTCTGCATTTTACATATGTAAATCTATAAGTTACAAGAACATCAAACAGCAAATAAAGATCCCGTTCCCCCAAAATTCAGATACAAAAACCCCTACATCCAACTTGTAAGCTGAGTTTGGATAGGTAAAAATAATCTGTTTTTAAATTTTTTTTAAATTTTTTTGTAAAAACTTCCCTATATATATAAAATATATTTTAAAAGTTTTTAATTTTTTTTATTTTATCACTGAAAACATTATTTAAAAAATGGAATAAAAATTCGTAATATTTATATAATCTAAAAGGGTTAATTACAATAAATGGGTCAATTTTTTGCAGATTTTCAAAATTTTTAAATTATCAGAAAAAAAATGCAGTATTTTTTAAATCTTACAAAAATTTGATGAGGGGTTTAAAAAAGTTGGAAAATTACATAAAAAAAAAAATTGGGGAAAGGGTTTTAAAAAAAAAATGAACATTAAATTTCGTTTTGGGCCACAAAATACCGTAAAAAAAATTACAGAGAATTGATAATAAATTAAAAAAAAATTGGGGTTTGCTCCGAAGGGAAAAAATTACAAAATATTTATTTAACTTACGATTAAACTTTTTTTGGGAAAGTCTTAAAAAACCCCAATATTTTGGACATATTTATTTTTTATAAAATTTTAAAAAATTTTTAAAGAAGTTAAAAGAAATTTAAAGTTAACTTTTTTTAAAGAAAAAAAAATGTTTTTATTTTTTATATTTTTAGATCAAACTAATATTAATTTAAAATTTTTTTTAAAATTTTTAACAAACAAATTTAAACTTTTTAGGGGTAAAGGGTCACATGATGTGATTTTGTAATGATGAAACATATTTTAAAAAAAATAAATTAGCAATGGATTTTGTTGGGGGGGGGTGGGGCAAAATTGAAAAAAAGCCTTAAAAATCTTTTGCAAAAAACTAATGTAAACATAAGATATATAAAAATTTAATCCCCAGAAAGTTTTTATTGACATTTTTTGACACTTTAAATAGCATTTAAAGCATGGTTATATTTTGGGTTATGCTATTAGAACCTAATATCATTATTCAATTTAAAATGTTTAAACATAAGGGAAAATAAAATAAAATTTTTAATGTTAAAAATATTTCAAAATAAAAATATTATTTTATATATATAAAAATTTAATCCCCTTTAAATTTTTTTAAATAAAACCCCCGAAAAACCCAAAATATCTGGTTTTAAAAAAATTGGGTTTTTGATGCTGCGCGAAAAGTTTAAGAACCAATTTTAAAAAAATAAGGAAGTTGAGGATAAAAATTTCAAATGGCTAAATTTTAGGGCCAAACAGAATTTTAAACCCGGGTTTGTAAAATTTTTTATAAAAATAACCTCCAAATTTTAAAATATTTTTTCATCTTACTCAAAATTTTTTTTTTTTAAAAAAAACTGATTTTTAAAAAGGGTGAAAAACCCTGCAATATCTGTTCATTATGGGGTGTTAGGTTTTTTTTTAAAATTAAAAACAACCTTTAAAAACCTTTTTGTTTTTTTTTTTGTATAGAATTTATTGCCCGAAAATTTACTTATTTCCCCGTAAACAAAACCATATTTCTTTTAGGAAAAAAAAAGAAAAAAAGAAGAGATGGGGAAAAAAGGAATCTAAAAAAAAAGAAAAGGACAGGTTTTTTAAATGAATAATTTTTTTTTATAAATAAAAAAAAATATTTAAAAGTTTATTATTACTTTATTGCACAGTTTTTTTATTTTACGTTTTTTTATAGATTTTTAGAGTTTTTTTTTTGCATAGTAAATTTTTTTCTTTGAAAAGATTAATTTCATCCCCGTAATTATATAATATTTTATTTTTTAAATGGTTACGTTTAAAAACCCTATGCATAGTTTTTAAGTGCAAAAAAGTAATTATTTAAATTTTTTTTTTAAATTAGGGATAAAACGGGGAAAAAATTATAATAATATTACATTTAAAATTTAAAATAATTTAAAGGGGGTTTTAAACCTTTTAAGGGACTTTTTGCGTAGCTTTTAGCATAAAAAAAAACAATCACTATGTTTTTTTTATTAATGCCTATATATTAAAAAGTTATTCACTTTAATTTTCAAAATTTGTATAAATTTTTTTTTTTCAAAATTTTGATAAAATGATAACTAGAATTTAAAAAAATTACTTTAAAAATGATTTTTTTATAAGTTTAAATTTATTATTTAGTGATATAGTTATTTTTTGATTAAAAAATTATTTTAACTAAAGGTTTTAAATGATAGTTATACACCCACACACACGTACAATAAAATAAATGGCTTATTTTTTTGGGAAAGTATTATGTTTTTTAAAAAAAAATGTAATTAAAATTACTTTATAATCTTTGGGAAAAAGAATGACACTGGCAGGACAACCAGGGAGCTTCGTTTTCGGTTTCGCAGGGAGAACTCGGGGCGAGCCCAAACTCGTCGCTAGCTTTTTTTTCCGCGCGCGCGCTTCGGCCGAACACCCGACGCGCCGCGACTCGCTGTATTTGCCATTTTTTGCCGCCGGTCTTCCACCCGGGTCGGCGACACTCGCTGTTTTTTAACGCTATTATGAAAAGCGACAAGAACGACGGGGGCGAAGAACCCCCACACCGCCGCCTCTCCTCTTCTTCCTCCCCTCCCGTTAAAAAAATCCAAAAGATAAAAATACCGTTTCTTATTCCCCAAAAGTTATGCGCGTCCTCGAAACCCGCGATTCCCCTGACCTAGATCGACGATGGCGATGCTTTGACTCAGGATGTTCTTCTTTTGTACGGTTTAACCGCACACGACCGCAAAAGATTTCGTAGGGGGTCAACGGCGGGAAAAAGCAACTCTTCCCCCAAAAATCGATCCGTGGAGTAAATGCCGGTAAACCGACGATTCCGCTGCTGCGTCAAAAGAAGGGAACCGCGGCCCACACACTAAGGCTGCGCGCCACTAAAGCCATTCGGTCTTGCGACAAAACCCACTCGTGGGAATGCGTGCTCGTAAAATAAATGTGGTTAAATTTTGCGCGCGTTCCCGGGGACGAAAAGAAGACCCCCACCCTAATCCCCCCGGGGAAAGGGGTACAACAGCGAAGGCGAAAGTACGTTCTCGCGAGACCCGCAAACCCCAAAATGGGAAAACTTTTCGGCGGCGCTTCTGCACGACGTATTTATTTTATATATTCGTGTTTTCCAAAAACAAACATTTTAATTAAATTTCTCTTTCCTGTCAGAGTCCGACTCGACAAAAACCTTCTCGACCCCCTTCGGCATTCTTTTGTTTTTCAACTTTGAGACGCGACCGTCCAAAAATTAATCTCTCCACCCCTTAAGTACTCAACCGCCGGGCCCAAACGGTGGCGACGGGACGGGGAACGGGTCGAAACACGCCGGGGGGAAACTCAGAAAGTACTTTACGACTCGTCCGGACTCGCTCGACTCGTTCACGCGCCGAGCGCGACGTACTCTAATACCCACCGGGCCCGGCCAGCGGTCGTCGACCACGGGCCCACGCACGGCCGTAGCGGCGCAGCGCCGAAAGGGGCGTTCATCAGACTTGTCGCGGAAGCGAACGATTGAAAGTCCTTTTACATAAATATTTCACGATACCATGGGGGAATTCAAAAACGATAATTACATTAAATTAAAAGGAACAAACGAAAAGCCGGGACAAAAGGGATAAACACCGACGTACCCCCCCTCCGGCCGCCCCCCTCCCGGGGCCGGGGGGCACCTCCGGGCCGGGCGGGACCTCCGGGTCGGGCGGCACCTCCGGGCCCGGGCGACACCCCCGGGGAACAACGGCCGAAACGGCGCAACCCCCCCGGGCCGGGCGGCACCTCCGGCCGGGGGACACCTCCGGAACCACGGGCCACCGGCGACACCTCCGGACCGGGCGACCCTCCGGAACCCCGGGCCCACCGGGGACACCTCCGGCCAGCGGCACCTCCGGAC